>NW_023994423.1:0-349812 GCF_015586225.1 Lucilia sericata | reverse complement strand
TTTGTGCAAAATTTCAGCTCGCTAGCTGCTTCCGTTTGGCCTCTATCGTGTTTTCAACAGACGACAGACAGACGGGCAGACGGACGGACATGGCTAGATCGTCTTAGAATTTAATAAGGATCCAGAATATATATACTTTTATGGGTCTTAGATGAATATTTCGATGTGTTACAAACGGAATGACAAAAACATATACCCCCCCATCTTTTTGATGGTGGGTATAAAAAGATATTAAGGGATAAATATGGATATAAATCATAGTTTAGAAATTAAACAAATATGTAATATATGACAAAATCTTTATTTATGAACAAAACTCAATGAAATTTTCAAACGCTTGTTAAATTTGTCCATTTCAAATAAGAAAATGCAAAAAAAATTGTAAAGGTCAAAGGGCAATCCCGCAATTCCCAAAAATAGGAATGAAAATCCCAAAAATGGGATTTTTACTTTTTGCCCATAGGGTCCAATTTCTTTCAGGGCTGGGAAAATACTTTTGGAAGTAAATAGAAAACATATTGATGTTCCAAAACTGCTTTCAGTTTTTCTGATCCCAGCTTTGGGATTTTAGAACATGTCGCCCAAGTTGAAGTTTTGATAAAAAAATAGGTCATATTCGGAAGGACGCAGTGGCAACATTTTCAAAAAATAGGACAAGTTTTTTACGCTAAAGCGTTCTGCGTAAAGATACCTTTAGAAAACTTTAAATTTGTTATATGTTCTTAAAGAAAATTTTATTTATTAATAAAAGAGTTAAGACACATTTTTGTTAAAAAAACGGCAAAAATCTAAAATTTTTTGAATTATTAAATTAAAAACGATATTTTTGGATCTGTAAATGATATTGATCTGAAATATTATTATTATTAGAAATTTTGTTGTCTAACTAACAAGAAAAATTGAGTCCATTTGGTCCAAAATTACGCCGGTATTCAAAAAAAGGCGGACCAAAGTATGGTAAATTTTGTATCACTAAATTTTTAAATGCCTATAACTCTGATATTATAAGAGATAAGTAGTATGTCCAAGCATGTTTTTTCAAGATCTCGTCGAGCTTTCAGAAAATATAAAAATCTTTGTATTTGGGTGAAAAACAAAAAAATGGCACGAGTTTAAAAATTTTACATGTCGTAGGTACCCTACTTTGAGCCGCCACAAGCGCCGTCCCTGGGGCATCCGCAGGGTTCATCTTCAAAACTTAAACTCGAATACTCCTTGGCTACGCTCACGCCAAATTTTATCCCGATCGGATCAGCCGTTTAGAAATGCCAAATTTATTTCCAAAAAATTTCCATTCTGCCCCCGCTGTGTATCCTACACTTAATATTGTCAAAGAAGTTATTTTTGCACCAACCCTAAAAAATTTAAAGGAGGATGAAATTGTTGATGGTTTAAAAGATCAAGGAGTCGTCGAATGTAAAAAAAAATTCATTGATAATAAAGTCACTAACACTTCTCTCCATATACTAAACTTTAGTCGGTATAAACTACCAAATGAAATTAAAATAGGATTCTTAAATTGTAAAGTTGAACCATATATTCCTATTCAATGCAAGAAATGCTTTAAATTAGGTCATACTCGAAAACATTGTGGTGGTATTGAAAACTGCGATATTTGCGCTTCAGCATTACACGACCCAACTCCTTGCACTAAAATACAATGTATAAATTGTAATCACGCTCATCGTTCTACCTACAAAAAATGTCCCGTTTTAAACAACGCCAAGAAATTTTGAAAATAAAAACACTAAACAATTGTTCTTATAAAGAAGCAATGGTACAAGCACCAAATACACAACAATATGACATTCCAACAGAAGATTTAAATTATGCCATAGAAGGAAGAAAGAAAGACTGAAACCACCAACTACAACCAATCATACAACAACAAACACTAATAAAGAACATCCAAAAACTACACCAACAGAAACACCTAATAAAATACAAGAACAATCAAACAAAACTCCTACAAATACTGAGAACCTCACATTTTAGCAAAACAAATCAAACTCATACTTCAAACACATACCTATCAAACCAAACAAGTAACACCAAATTATCATCTACACTGAACAACAAAACATACTCATCAACAACACCACAAAATAAGGATAGATATACGAAAGACAAACCTACTACCACATTCAAAACAAAAACAACTTCATCAACAGATAAATCTTATAATCCTTGCAAAATCACCGAAAGGAGACCTGAAGTGGACTCCTCACTTTTCGACATGGAACTATAAACTACCTTTTTTGTCATCAAAATGGATATCAAGATTCTTCAATGGAATATAAATGGTTTTTTATAATAATCTTCATGAACTACAACTACTAATACGTGAATATTCACCTGATATCATTGCTTTGCAGGAAACCCACCATCATATTAATCCCATAAAAATTAACGGATATGCTGCATCATTATCTAACTGTACTACAGGTAGACATGGCGGCTCTGCTTTATTTAAGAAAAACAATCTTAAATATGAAATCAAGAAAGTCACAAATTTCTACGTTAAAGTAAATATACATCTCGGCTTTAAACTTAATGTTATATCTATGTATCTATCCCACAGAACAAATAAATACCACTGAATTAACATCAATTTTAACAAACAACAATCGAAACACAATAATCTTAGGAGACTTTAATGCTCATTCTAGACTATGGGGATCACCCAGAACAAATCAAAGAGGCTCCTTAATTGAAAACATACTAACAAACTCCAATTTAATATTATTAAATGATGGTACTCATATTGATCTCTCATTAATATCAGCAGACTTAATACTCAATTCTACATGGACATAAGCTCTCAATTGCATGGCAGTGATCATTTCCCCATCCAAGTAATTATACAAAAAAAATACAAATTCTAATATATCTTATGGGACAAACTTAACTCGTTTCAATATTAAAAAAGCAAATTGGCCAAAATTCCAAAATTTTTTCGAAAATACACCTACCAATATTACATCAAACAACTCAAACAAATAAGCTGCTCGGCTTTTAAAGATTATTAAATCAGGAGCTAACATATCTATCCCTCGTTTAATAATAATAAAAAGCACAAATACTCATACTGGTGGTCGAATGAACTACAGAATCTACGGAAAAGTCTTGCGAGAATGACAGTAGAGTAGACGTGTTTTTGTTTGCTGTCCGTAAAAATGTATTAAATTGTGAAAATAGAGAATTATATCATGATATAATTATCGAAATTTAAATAATTAAAAACATAAAGTTATATACATATTAATAAAAATAATAAGTTAAATTATGATGAAAAATAAATAAATTTAAATAAACTGAAGTCTTTATATCAAAGTAAAAGAAAATTAAAAAATTTTAAACAACAACAAATTAAAACTACATAAAAGAAATAAAAAGAAACGTGCAAAACGGAGAGAATAATATTCCATAGAACAAAAACAAAAGTAAATGTCCCACAGTGGTATAGGAAAAAAAAAAGAGGGAAATAATTCGGTAACTTCTAAACGGTTAATCCGATTTTAATGAAATTTGGTGTGCACAAAGAGGAGGTGTTGTCGAGTTTAGGTTTGAATTTGGACCTTATAGGCCAACCAGGGGCCCGGCGGGGGGTCCTCAAATTAGGACACCTCGGCTATGTTAAATTTTTAAAACGATCCTATTTCTTCATTTGAGTTCCGATTTAAAAAAAATTTCGTATATAGAATCTCCTCATCGAGCACTATAAAAAATGTCGTCGTAGCAGTAAATTATCTCTTATAGTTTAGGAGATATTCGCATTTGAATATTAAAATTTTAAAATTTTACCGTCCTTACTTTAGTTTTTTTGATAATAGCAGGTCCAAATATTTCCGATTTTCGCCATTTTTTTTATTTGCTTAACAACAAGTTTATATACCAAGCAGTGAAAGAATTATGTAAAAATCATGACTGAGTCCAAAGTTATAGGCATTTAAATTTAAAAAATTAAAAAAAGGCGATTTTTTGTCATTTTTTTTGGGAAAAAAGTATCTTTTTCTTTTTAAGTTATCTAAAAAGTTTCTAAGAAGATGTATATAGAATTTATACTTTTTGGAAAGCTGACTTTACATAAAATACGATAAATGAAACAAAACCTAAAATTTTTTGATACCGAGGGGACCAGGTCCATCCAAAAAAACCCTATTTTTTATGGAAAATTAAATTTTGAGCAAAAATTCTCAAATCGCATAGTCGATATCAAATTATAGTGACCTGTTTTATATAACCCAATAAGTTCTTAATCATTTTGTAACGGGTTTCGATAACCCCGCCCTGGTATGGATATAATAGGCAAAAAAACCAAAAAATCCCATTTTTGGGATTTTTTAAAACTTTTTTGGGAATTCCGGGATTTCTAATAAGAAAATTCGAAATTTTTATTTAATTTTGGATTTTGAGTAAAAAAAATCTACCTAACTGTAAAATTTCATCAAAAAATATTCATAAATAAAATTTTTATTGCAATTTGAAAAATTTGTATCTTCGCAAAAACTGAATAAAAAACATTTTTTAATTTTTTTTAAAAAAAGTATTCCGCGAATTTTTTAATTTTCAAAAATTATATACAGTTTTGAAAATAGACAAAATTACCTTTCCATTGATATATAACATGCCTACCTAATGTTTTTTAAGTGACAAATTAATTAGGGAAAACTCAACATCTTTTAGAAAATTTACCTAGCACTATTATTTTCATCCATATATGTAACAAATTTAAGAGTTAACCTTATGGATGAAAATAATAGTGCTAGGCAAATTTTCTAAAAGATGTTGAGTTTTCCCTAATTAATTTGTCACTTAAAAAACATTAGGTAGGCATGTTATATATCAATGGAAAGGTAATTTTGTCTATTTTTCAAAACTGTATATAATTTTTGAAAATTAAAAAATTCGCGGAATACTTTTTTAAAAAAAATTAAAAAATGTTTTTTATTCAGTTTTTGCGAAGATACAAATTTTTCAAATTGCAATAAAAATTTTATTTATGAATATTTTTTGATGAAATTTTACAGTTAGGTAGATTTTTTTACTCAAAATCCAAAATTAAATAAAAATTTCGAATTTTCTTATTAGAAATCCCGGAATTCCCAAAAAAGTTTTAAAAAATCCCAAAAATGGGATTTTTTGGTTTTTTGCCTATTATATCCATACCAGGGGCGGGGTTATCGAAACCCGTTACAAAATGATTAAGAACTTATTGGGTCATATAAAACAGGTCACTATAATTTGATATCGACTATGCGATTTGAGAATTTTTGCTCAAAATTTAATTTTCCATAAAAAATAGGGTTTTTTTGGATGGACCTGGTCCCCTCGGTATCAAAAATTTTTAGGTTTTGTTTCATTTATCGTATTTTATGTAAAGTCAGCTTTCCAAAAAGTATAAATTCTATATACATCTTCTTAGAAACTTTTTAGATAACTTAAAAAGAAAAAGATACTTTTTTCCCAAAAAAATGACAAAAAATCGCCTTTTTTTAATTTTTTAAATTTAAATGCCTATAACTTTGGACTCAGTCATGATTTTTACATAATTCTTTCACTGCTTGGTATATAAACTTGTTGTTAAGCAAATAAAAAAAAATGGCGAAAATCGGAAATATTTGGACCTGCTATTATCAAAAAAACTTAAGTAAGGACGGTAAAAATTTTAAAATTTTAATATTCAAATGCGAATATCTCCTAAACTATAAGAGATAATTTACTGCTACGACGACATTTTTTATAGTGCTCGATGAGGAGATTCTATATACGAAATTTTTTTAAATCGGAACTCAAATGAAGAAATAGGATCGTTTTAAAAATTTAACATAGCCGAGGTGTCCTAATTTGAGGACCCCCGCCGGGCCCCTGGTTGGCCTATAAGGTCCAAATTCAAAACCTAAACTCGACAACACCTCCTCTTTGTGCATACCAAATTTCATTAAAATCGGATTAACCGTTTAGAAGTTACCGAATTATTTCCCTCTTTTTTTTTCCTATACCACTGTGTGTCCGTTACTTCTATGTACTTGCTCTTTATTTGTGATTTTTGCTTTCGGTATTTTATTATAAAGAAAACACTAACTAATAAGTAACAATCAAATACAAAATTAAAACTTAAAAAAATATAAATTGAATTTTAAATTATAAATTGGAACTAAAATACACGATTTAAAATGTCATCAAATTGTAAAATGTGTGGAACCAGTTGTACATCAAGGGTTAGAATTACATGTGCAATGTGTAAATGCATTTTTCATCAGAAATGTGCTGTACAAGAAGATTCTTCTTTAACCACAGAAATAGTGGAAACTTTGAAAAAGAGTGATAGTGGCTTACTATTTAGATGCAAAGTCTGTTCATCAAATTCATCTCTCGGGAATATATCCAGTCATGATACGAATATAAATTCTTCAAAACTAGATGAACTAGAAGATTCTATAAAAGCTCTAACTAAAGCTATTAATGAACAAGTGTTACCTGAATTGAGTTTGATTAAATCCGAGTTGGAAAAATCGTTAACTAACACTAAAAAGCAAGAAGAATTAGTTTATTCTAAAATTCTTAATTTGGAAATCACAAATAACATTCTGCGAAGACAACTCAACCGATGTGACATTCTTATTAATGGATTGCCCAAAGATTTAAATAATGATGAATTATATTCAACAATCTTTAAAATTGGAGAAATTTTAGATGTTAATTTGCAGCATAATGATATAAATATGTGTACTTATATAAGAGGAAAAAATGAAATTCTGGTGAAGTTTAATTGTGCTTATAAAAGAGACCTTCTTTAAAAAAGTATTTCGAAAAGCACACCCTAAATTTAAATGATCTGAATATAAGAAACTCAACAAATAGTCAACAAACTGCAAAGGAAAATCAGAATGCTGCTGCTGAAAAAAGTAATAATGCTAGAATTTATATAAACGAACACCTTACACCAATAGCTGCCAAATTAAAATCCATGTGCCGTAAAATGCTTAAGGACGGTAAAATAAAAAAATTCAATTTTTTAACAGGGATATTCCAGAATCTAAGATAACATTTAATGATGGGACTGAAAAAACGTTTAAACTTGGAGAAGTCATGAATTACTTCAAATCCGCTATAAATCACCAGGATGACGTTATTTAAATATTTAATTATTTTTGTCAAATTATTAATTTCTTTCTTTTATAATTTTTATATATTTTTTGGATTTTCTTTCTCTTTTCATTAATATTTGAATCATTAAATGTTAAATAATACATATGTATTTATTGTTGTAAGAGTGCATGCTTCTTTTTATACCCACCATCAAAAAAGATGGGGGGTATATTGTTTTTGTCATTCCGTTTGTAACACATCGAAATATTCATCTAAGACCCATAAAAGTATATATATTCTGGATCCTTATTAAATTCTAAGATGATCTAGCCATGTCCGTCCGTCCGTCTGTCCGTCGGTCCGTCTGTCTGTCCGTCTGTTGAAAACACGATAGAGGCCAAACGGAAGCAGCTAGCGAGCTGAAATTTTGCACAAATATTTTATATTGATGCAGTTTGTTTGGTATTGAAAATGAGCAATATCGGTCCACGATTTCGCCTAGCCCCCATATAAGGTCCCCTTCAGAAAACGACTTTAACGCTCATAACTGACTAAAAGAAACATCTATAGCGATGAAATTCGACATGAACATATTTTACAGGAACCTTAATATCATTGTAAAATTTTTTAAGGATCGGTCCATAATTGACCCTATCCCCCATATAAGGTCCCCCTCTGAAAATGATATTAACGCTCATAACTGACTAAACGAAGCAGCTATAGCAATGAAATTCGACACAAGAACATATCTTATAGGAATCTTAATATCACTGTAAAATTTTATAAGGATCGGTCCATAATTGACCCTATCCCCCATATAAGGTCCCCCTCAGAAAATGACATTAACGCTCATAACTATCTAAAAGAAGCAGCAATAGCGAAGAAATTCGACATAAACTATTTTTATAGTATTCTTAAAATTATTGTAAAATTTTATAAGGATCGGTCCATAAATTACCCTATCCCCCATATAAGGTCCCCCTCAGAAAATGACATTAACGCTCATAACTGACTAAAAGAAGCAGCTATAGCGATGAAATTCGACACAGACATATTTTTTAGGAGCCTCAATATCTTTGTAAAATTTTATAAGGATCGGTCCATGATTGACCCTACCCCCCATATAAGGTCCCCTTCAGAAAATGCCATTAACGCTCATAACTGTTTAAAATAAGCATCTATAGCGATGAAATTCGGCATAAACATATTTTATAGGAACCTTAATATCATTGTAAAATTTTATAAGGAACGGTCCATAATTGACCCTATCCACCATATAAGGCCCCCCTCAGAAAGTGACATTAACGCTCATAATTGACTAAAAGAAACAGTTATAGCGTTGAAATTCGACACAAATATATTTTATAGGAACCTTAATATCTTTATAAAATTTTATAAGGATCGGTCCATAATTGACCCTATCCCCCATATAAGGTCCCCTTCAGAAAATGGCTTTAATTCTCATTACTGTCTAAAAGAAGCATCTATAGCGATGAAATTCGACACGAACATATTTTATAGGAACTTTAATATTATTGTAAAACTTTATAAGGATCGGTCCATAATTGACATTAACCCGTCTCCATCTGAAAATGGCTTTAACTCTCATTACTAGACTAAACTAAAATCGTTCTAGAAAATTTGACGAGGATCGGTCCATAATTGACCAAACGTCCCCCCCCCCTAAATAAGTTCCCTCTCAGAAAATAACTTAAACGCTTTTTACTACCTTAAAAATGCAAGTATAGCGACAAAATTCGACAAAAATTTCTCTATACATACATAGATGTAATAAATGAGAAAATTGTTTGGATAATAAAAGCATGGATTCTTAAATATCAAAGTTTATTTATAAGGAAGCATTCCTTTTTGGCAATGATTTGATGGTGGGTATACAAGATTCGGCACAGCCGAATATAACACTCTTACTTGTTTTTATATTAATTCTCTTATATTTTTCTTTAATTTGTTATTAGTGAATAAGTAATCAAGAAAAATATGTATTAGAGTTTAAGTAAGAAATTATAGGAGAGATCAATAAACCAATTATATTATACTATTATACTTTATGCTCCTCTCTTATTCAAATTTATAATATAAGTCTCATCTCTATATTCCTTTTCTCACATTTTTAACTTAATTTGATGTTTACTTATTCCAAAATGAGAATGTTTAAATTGACTGGAAATTTTATTAAAAGAAATATAGATCATAACAAAAATAATAAGAAAAAAAAGTAAGTAATTTTTTATTGATTTTCGTAATGTAGTGTTATTATTATTCTTTTTATTTGAACATCTTTTTCCTTATATGTATGTATATTAGAGTGCTCCAAAAAAACGAAGTTGCGAATTTTGCCCGTCCCCCCCTCTAGAATTGTTCTATGGGTTGTAAAACTATGTCATACAAAAAATTAGGCTGATAGGATAACGTTAACAGGTGCCGCAAAGGCACTAAAGTTTCCAAGTGCATTTACAAGGGGAAAAAAATCGATTTTTTTCAGTTTTTGCTAAAATTTTGCCACTTAATAATAAACTTTACAATGTATTGTGATGGAATCGCAATGTACACATAATAAGCTTTTCGGAAAGATATAAAACATAAATATTGGTTGAAAACTTTCAGAGTTATTGCAAATTCCCCAGACCATTAACGTGTCTCACAGCACATGAATTCGAAATGTGACAAAAAAAATTAACATTTTTTAGGAAATATTGTAAAAAAAACATTTTGTTACTTAAAATATATCTATAATAACTAGAATGTTAGCTTTTGTCTTTATACGATAACGCAAACTTGTTCTCAGCTATGGTTAAAAAAGTTTGAATTTTTCAACGGCCGTTTCAAATCTCCAATTTCAGTTTTTTTGAAACTTTGTTAAACAAATTTTAAAATTTTTAGAAGATCTCATGGGGATTTATGGACAATAGATAAGGGAATAAAACGGTAAAAAAATTAGATCAATAATTCTTACAGTTTAGCTGTACCTGCGATTTGAACTCGGCGGATTTCGGGAAAATCGCATTTTTTTGTAATATATTAGAGAATACGTATTAATTTTTTACTGTTGTACATTTTAAACAAAGTATTTTCAGAGTATTATAGACCAGATAATATAAAATATATATTCCAAGTTTTATTCAATTCGGACATTCTTAACCCATAAAATGTGGAGTTCAAAGGTCAAATTTTGCTATATTCGGGAATTCTCAGTGTACCATATCGAAATATTATGTATTTGTCGGTCATATTTAATAAAGATGACTTGAATTTTTAGTATAAAGTCTTATGTTAAAATAGCAGCGAAAAAAAGTAAAATTAACCCTTTAAAACACATGGGAAAAATTTAACCCCGAAGATCAAAAAAATCGTAAAAAACACTATCCATTTGAATAATGCTCTATATAATAGAGGAATAACATAAATAAAACAAAAAAATATATATTAGGTATAAAAACTTATGAATTAACCCTTTTTGAACCTATAAAGTTTGTATTTTTAGACATATTATGTCGAAAATGGTCCGAAAAAATGGACTACATAAATTATCAGTTTTAAAAACAAAATTTTTCTTTTAAAAATGTACACCTATAGTTTACTCCATAGTCGAAAAGGGTTAAAGTATAATTTTTATACTTAATATATACGTTTTTGTTATATTTCTGCTATTTCTCTAATTATATAGAGCTTTATTCAAATGGATAGTGCTTTTTCAAATTTTTGAACTTTGGTGTTAAATTGTTCCCAAGTGCCTTAAAGTGTTAATTTACCTTTTTTTCACTCTATTTTAAATATCGGACTTTATACGATAAATTCCAGTAATTTTTGGTAAATATGGCCAACAAATAAATAATATTTTAATATGGTGCACTGAGAATTCCCAAATATAGCAAAATTTAACCTTTGAACTCCACATTTTATGGGTTAAGAATGTCCGATTTGAATAAAACTTGGAATATATATTTATATTATCTGGTCTATAATACTCTGAAAATACTTTGTTTAAAATGTACAACAGTAAAAAATTAATACGTATTCTCTAATATATTACAAAAAAATGCGATTTTCCCGAAATCCGCCGAGTTCAAATCGCAGGTACAGCTAAACTGTAAGAATTATTGATCTAATTTTTTACCGTTTTATTCCCTTATCTATTGTCCATAAATTCCCATGAGATCTTCTAAAAATTTTAAAATTTGTTTAACAAAGTTTCAAAAAAACTGAAATTGGAGATTTGAAAACGGCCGTTGAAAAATCAAACTTTTTTGACCATAGCTGAGAACAAGTTTGCGTTATCGTATAAGGACAAAAGCTAGTATTCAAGTATTTTTAGTATATTTTAAGTAACAAAATGGTTTTTTTACAATATGTCCTAAAAAATTTTAATTTTTTGTCACATTTCGAATTCATGTGCTGTGAGACACGTTAATGGCCTGGGGAATTTGCAATAACTTTAAAAATTTTCAACCAATTTTTGTGTTTTATATCTTTCTGAAATGCTTATTCTGTGCACATTACGATTCCTTTACAATAAAGTGCAAAGTTTATTATTAAGTTGCAAAATTTGAGCAAAAACTGAAAAAAATCGATTTTTTCCCCTTGTAAATGCACTTGGAAACTTCTGAGCCGTTGCGGCACCTGTTAACGTTATCCTATCAGCCTAATTTTTTGCATGACATAGTTTTACAACCCATAGAACAATTCCAGAGGGGGGGACGGCCTGTCGGATAAAATTTTTTTTCCTTCATACAAGCTTGGAGCACTCTAATGTATATTTATATAAATAATATTAAAAATATGTATGTTAAGTGTTGAGTATCTCAATATCATAATTAAGTTTTGCATATTTCTGAAATTAACTATCTATAAATTATATTCTGTGGCATTGAGTTAGAAGATACTTTTATACATATTTTTTATTTCTTTAATTTTCTTTATTTATGCAATATAAGAAAAATCAAACCCTGATATTGGCATATTCCTATATAACACTGCGATATCAATTTTAAAATTACATATTAATTAAATCGTTGATGTTTTTTATAATTTTACATTAATTAAATTAATATATTTACCTCATGCATTCATGGGAGTATTTAATTGTTAGGACTGGCAATTGTAATAAATATTTTGAGTGAAGTTGATATTGAATATATTGGATATAATATACATTCATATGTATAAAATATTTATGTTCTCCTTCTTATTATTACATATTAGCATATTATTTTATATCATAACTAGTTCACATGTTAACTAAGTAAACATTTTTTTTCCTCTTGTTTTGTTTTAATTAATTTTTCTGAATTAATACTATTACTAAGATAATTACGAGCAATGTATAATATTTTTACTATACTTTATATGTATATATTATGTAATGCGTTTTTTACGGATTGCATATAATTATGTAGAATTATTTTCAATTATAGATTCAAAAGTCGGATTATTTATGAAAGAATGGATGAAGGCGTCTTTGAATGTATATTTGCTGAAATTTTGATTGAAATGGACGAAATGTTATCGTTGGTGTTGTATATTTACCACATGGTAACTTGGCTGTTTGTGAAGATGAGCTTATTGGTTTGGCTACTAGGAGTGATCATTTATAATTATGGGTGACTTAAATGTTACGTATTTTCCAGAGGTCAAGAAATAAGAAGTTTTTGCCAAAGATCTTCTCTTTCCATTGTCTACAACTCCCGACCTACACATTATTGTGATTTTAGAAGTGCAACATCTTTGATTGATTTTTTATTGTATCGAATATATTAAGTGTTAAGCGAAAGTGTCAGTTTTAAATTCCAACTTTAAATTCCAATCACGCTATGATTTGTATTACCTATTATGTAGATATTATGTTCAAACCGATAATTTGTTTTACAGAGATTTTAGAAATTTGATCATGGAAGTTGTATATCACAATTACGATCCATTGATTTCTCACCTTTGTACAATAGTACTGATCCACATGACAAATAGCATTTTTAATTCTGTGCTTTTTGATTTATTTAACTGTTATGTTTCCATTACGCAGAATGAGGAGAAGGCGTTCTGACGATTGGATAAGGGATCCTGAAGTTATAGCCGCGCGGACAATAGGGATGTTGCTTTCGTTTAATGCGGGAGAATAGAACAGAAGAAACGATTAGATCATATTGCCGGAGTCGAAACAAGATAAAATCTATTATTCGCAAAGTACGGCGGAGGTCATGTATAAATTTTTTTGCAGAATGCACTCAAGCACAGATGTCGCAAAGACTTAGGTCAATAGATGCAATAGGTAATAATGCAACTTCTGCTACTATTGATCCGAATGAATTTAATGAATACTCGAGAATGCAAAATACACATCTACTTGATGATTTGGTTGATCGTCACTTCAGTTCAGAGGGTTTCATGTTCAGGAATGTGACAGAGTTTGATGTTAGTAATGCAATGTTGAGCATAAAGTCTAATGCGGTAGGTGCAGATGGTATTCCTTTGAAATTTTTAAAACACATTTTTAGTGATATTGTACCTTAACCTTACATACATTATAAATTCCTGCATAACACGATCAATTTTTCCTTCGAATTGGAAAATCGGTAGAGTTATACCTATACCAAAAATTAAACATCCTTCTTCAATTGCTGACTACCGTCCGATTAACTATTTTACCTTGTTGTTCTAAAATCTTTGAGATCATTTTAAGGGATCAAATGCTTAATATTCTTAATGAAATGTCTGTTATCAATCCATTTCAGTCAGGTTTTCGAAAAGGATTTAACACTACTAATTTAATGTTGGACATAGTTGAGACTATTCGATCTAACATGGATAAACGCCCTGATAAGTGTATTAATATTTTTAGATTTCCGTAAGGCATTTGATTCCTTAAATCATGATTTATTGGCATTTAAACTAAATGATCAATATAATTTCAGTTCTGTGTCCTGTAAACTTCTTTACTCATTTTTAACTAATCGCCACTCAGTATGTTGTAATAGGTGATCAATGTTCAGATACGTTGGATATATATCGGGGTGTACCACAGGGATCGATTTTAGGGCCCTCTTCTCTTTTTACTATATGTTAATGATGTGTTTCGTGAGTTTTCTACTTTTAGATGTTATACTTATGCTGATGACATGCAATTATTGGCAAGTTCTACTTACGATCATTTACAAGATTTTGAATCACAACTTAATGAGGAGCTCGAGAGAGTGGTGTGTTGGTCAAGGGCTAACTTTTTGGATCTGAATCCCTCCAAGTCAAAAATGATGATCTTTACTAAAAGCTCTAATATACATTTGAATATCATTATGGGCGGTTTGGAAATAGAATTAGTAAATAATTATAAATCTCTCGGGTTTCATATTGATGATAAATTAAGTTTTAATCAACACATTGACTCTGTAGTGTCTAAAGTAACATGGACTCTACGCAGACTTTACAGCATGAGCTATTATATACCTCTTATTATAAGGAGGAGAGTAGTGTTAGCATTATGTATGCCATTATTTCTGTATGGTTTAGAGATATTTAGCTGCACATCCCGTGGAAATTTATATAGGCTTAAATTATGTTTTAATAGAATTGTAAGGTACATTTTCAATTATTCATGTATCCGGACATAGAATTCAATTACTTGGCTATGATTTTGATTATTATATTAGTATGCGTCAGATTGTTTTATTTTACAAAATTCTTAAATATAACTGTCCACTTTTCTTAGTGGATAAGTTTGAATTTGGAAGGTCAAGCAGATCATCACAATATATCCAATATATTCTACAGTAATAATGAGTATATCTTTCGTTGTAAAAGTGGCACGACTGTGGAATACAGTTATTCCAAATAGTGAAAGATCATTTGCAAGAGCTGTTAAAAACTTTGAGGAAATTTTTAAGGATCATATGATAAATTAAAAGTCATGTTTTTGTTGTTGATATATACATTTATTTTTGTAAACCTCGATGTATATGCATAGAGAAATTTTTTGGGGGGAAAGCACTTGGTGCGATTAAAGGTTTAAAACAAGTAAGAGTGTTATATTCGGCTGTGCCGAATCTTGTATACCCACCATCAAATCATTGCCAAAAAGGAATGCTTCCTTATAAATAAACTTTGATATTTAAGAATCCATGCTTTTATTATCCAAACAATTTTCTCATTTATTACATCTATGTATAGAGAAATTTTTGTCGAATTTTCTCGCTATACTTGCATTTTTAAGGTAGTAAAAAGCGTTTAAGTTATTTTCTGAGAGGGACCTTATTTAGGGGAGGGACGTTTGGTCAATTATGGACCGATCCTAAAACGATTTTAGTTTAGTCTAGTAATGAGAGTTAAAGCCATTTTCAGATGGAGACGGGTTAATGTCAATTATGGACCGATCCTTATAAAATTTTACAATAATATTAAAATTCCTATAAAATATGTTCGTGTCGAATTTTATCGCTATAGATGCTTCTTTTAGACAGTAATGAGAATTAAAGCCATTTTCTGAAGGGGACCTTATATGGGGGATAGGGTCAATTATGGACTGATCCTTATAAAATTTTATAAAGATATTAAGGTTCCTATAAAATATATTTGTGTCGAATTTCAACGCTATAACTGCTTCTTTTAGTCAGTTATGAGCGTTAATGTCATTTTCTGAGGGGGGGCCTTATATGGTGGATAGGGTCAATTATGGACCGTTCCTTATAAAATTTTACAATGATATTAAGGTTCCTATAAAATATGTTTATGCCGAATTTCATAGCTATAGATGCTTATTTTAAACAGTTATGAGCGTTAATGGCATTTTCTGAAGGGGGCCTTATATGGGGGGTAGGGTCAATCATGGACCGATCCTTATAAAATTTTACAAAGATATTGAGGTTCCTAACAAATATGTCTGTGTCGAATTTCATCGCTATAGCTGCTTCTTTTAGCCAGTTATGAGCGTTAATGTCATTTTCTGAGGGGGGCCTTATATGGGGGATAGGGTAATTTATGGACCGATCCTTATAAAATTTTACAATAATTTTAAGAATACTATAAAAATAGTTTATGTCGAATTTCTTCGCTATTGCTGCTTCTTTTAGATAGTTATGAGCGTTAATGTCATTTTCTGAGGGGGACCTTATATGGGGGATAGGGTCAATTATGGACCGATCCTTATAAAATTTTACAGTGATATTAAGATTCCTATAAGATATGTTCTTGTGTCGAATTTCATTGCTATAGCTGCTTCGTTTAGTCAGTTATGAGCGTTAATATCATTTTCAGAGGGGGACCTTATATGGGGGATAGGGTCAATTATGGACCGATCCTTAAAAAATTTTACAATGATATTAAGGTTCCTGTAAAATATGTTCATGTCGAATTTCATCGCTATAGATGTTTCTTTTAGTCAGTTATGAGCGTTAAAGTCGTTTTCTGAAGGGGACCTTATATGGGGGCTAGGCGAAATCGTGGACCGATATTGCTCATTTTCAACACCAAACAAACTGCATCAATATAAAATATTTGTGCAAAATTTCAGCTCGCTAGCTGCTTCCGTTTGGCCTCTATCGTGTTTTCAACAGACGGACAGACAGACGGACCGACGGACAGACGGACGGACATGGCTAGATCGTCTTAGAATTTAATAAGGATCCAGAATATATATACTTTTATAGTTCTTAGATGAATATTTCGATGTGTTACAAACGGAATGACAAAAACAATATACCCCCCATCTTTTTTGATGGTGGGTATAAAAACAAGTTAGAGTGCTATATTCGGCTGAGCCGAATCTTAAATACCCTCCACCAGCTACTTTTATATTAATACTTTTCTAATTGATCAAATATTTGTAGAAATAAGTTTTCTCATATCTTAAATAGAAAAATCCCTAGATTCAAACAGCTCAAATCTATTACAATTCCAAGATTTATTGAACATTACCAACGCTTGGCGATTTTTATTAATTTGCATGTATGCATGTGTGTGAAAGATTTAAGGATTTTCAAAATACATATATATATTTTTTTTCTACACAAATTGATAATGCAACTAGTTAAATACGGTTTTAGGGGCAGGACCTAGTATGGGAGATATGACCAATTATAGACCGATCGTAAAAAATTCTTTAAGCAAAACTTCTGGACATGAAAGCTATATTTCAGTAAAATTTTGTATCTATATCGTAATTTAAAATCTTGAAATAGAAGTTTTGTATCAATAGCTTTATTTGTAATGAGTAATGTGCATTTAAGAGATTTTCGAAAGAGGACCTTGTATGGGAGCTATGACCAATTATGGATCGATCGGAAAAAAATTTCACAGTAATATTTCTGTATGTGAGAGCAATACCTGTACCAAATTTATGTGGATATCTTCAATTTAGTAATGAGTTATGTGCGTTTAAGTGATTTTCGGGAGGGGACCTTGAGTGGGAGCTATGACCAATTATGGACCGATCGGAAAAAAATTTTACAGTAATATTTTTGTATATGAGCAATACTGTACCAAATTTTATGTGATATCTTAATTTGTTAATGAGTTATGTGCGTTTAAGTGATTTTCGGGAGGGGACCTTGAGTGGGAGCTATGACCAATTATGGAACCGATCGAAAAAAAATTTCAGTAAATTTTGTGTATGAACAATACTGTACCAAATTTTATATGATATCTTAATTTGTTAATGAGTTAGTGCGTTTAAGTGATTTTCGGGAGGGACCGTGTATGGGAGCTATGACCAATTATGGACCGATCAAAAAAAATTCTCAGTAAATTTCTGTATGTGAGAGTAATACATGTACCAAATTTTATATGGGTATCTTAATTTTGTAATGAGTTATGCGCGTTTAAGTGATTTTAGGGGGGACCTTGTATGGGAGCTATGACCAATAGTGGACTCGGAAAAAATTTCACAATACTTTCTGTGCAGATGAGTAATACTTGTACCAAATTTTATATGGATGTCTTATGTAAGTAATGAGTTATGCGCGTTTAATTGATTTTCGGGAGGACCTTGTATGGGAGCTATGACCAATTATGGACTGATGGAAAAAAAAATTTCACAGTAATACTTCTGTATGTGAGGGCAATACTTATACCAAATTTTATTAGATAACTTGATTGAGAAATGAATTATTTGCGTTTAAGTTTATTTTCGGGAGGGGACCTTGTATGGGAGCTATGTCCAATTATGGACCGATCAAAAAATTTTTTCTCTGAATAATTCAATTGATATAAGATTTTATTTGTAAAATTTTGTAAAGATTTCGACATTGTGACGGAAGTTATTAACAAAAAACCCATTTTCCGGGAATATGTACTTTTGTGTGGGAGGTATATGAAATTGTGGACCGATTCTGGCAATTTTAAGCAGGAGTCAAGCTCTTGTGTAGAAACGAATGTATGCTGATGTTTATGGAATTATCTTTCATAGTTTCGAGAAAATTACACCAGAATGTGTAAAAAATGCTTATTTTTTTCGAGGTTGTTTCAAATTTTGATTCATAACTTTTCCCGGTGAGAACTGATTTTGCTCATTTTCAATACCAAACTGCCTAGGACAATAATAAATATTTTGGGTGAATTTCGTTAATTTTGTTGCTTCGTGTTAACGTGAGAATGTTTTATACAGACAGACAGACAGACAGACGACGGACAGACAGACGGACGGACGGACGGACGGACGGACAGACGGACATAGCTAAATCGACTCAGAATTTCATAAGGTCCAAGAATATATATACTTTGTTGGGTCTCAGATAGGGTGATCGACTCGATTTTTCAACCGGTTTTTTCTGCTTTACCAGTGTCGGTTTTTTCTAAATGTTGATTTTTCGAATATCGAATAACCCGGTTTTTTCACTTTTTAAAAACCGGTTTCGAATACTTTATTTGCTTTGTATTCAAAGATTATTTAAATGAAATTTTGAAGTAAATAATACAGCCCGTTTAAATTTTAAAAATATTCGAGTCCAGAACTAGGATATATTTTTAAAGCACCATTGGTTAAACTTTTTTGATTTTCCTAATTAATTAAAAATTTTATTTGTAAAATTGAAACTGTTTAATAAAATTTTATTAATCTTAAGATTATATTCCAATTACAATAATTAATTTACGGCTGAAATATTATGGAATTGTTGGAATGCCTATGAAAATTTCCTAAAAGGGCTTAAGAATAAGCTAGGATACATAGTACCTTATGTTTAAAAAAGTGTCCACCTTTTTCCTAATTTTTTTTTTTATATTAAAGAAATAATGTAAATCAGACGACTAGATCTAAAGTTATAATCTTTTAAACTGTTAAAAATCATTTCGGGCCATGTTTTTTAATCAAATTTAAACATAAACATTAATTTCTTCAAATTAACATATACTTTTTTATTATTATGAAAAACCGGTTAACCGGTTTTTTCTGAATTTGAAATATATCAACCGGTTTTTTTGAAATCTCAACTATTCGAACTATTCGAAAACCGGTTTTTGGAAAATGTCGAATAATCGATCACCCTAGTCTCAGATGAATATTTCTTGGTGTTACACACGGAATGACAAAGTTATATATACCCTCTATCACCACTTATGGTGGTGGAGGGTATAATAACAAAATTATAAATAAAAATTATTATAAGTTTAGAAACAATGAAAAGTACTATTAAGTATATATTTTTAAGCTAAGTTGAATTAATACTGTCATATTTACTGTTTACTGCAGCTATTTGGTCCATTGGGCTTACAGCTTGCATGATAATGAAATAAATAATAAATCTGAAACAAAACCTATTTAACATATTTAAAAATTCTCCTACACAAGAAAATTTACTAGCCTACAAAAAAGCCAATGCAAACTTCAAATTCAAGAGTAAACTTGCCAAAAAAATATCTTTTTTCAATTTCACCCAACAGATAAATCCCCATACCCCGATCAACAAAATTTGGTGTAATGTACGCCAACTAAATGGGATTTTTAATAATAGCAAAATACGATTTATTGATCAAAATAATAGGACAATACTTGATTCTACAGAAATAGCTAATCTTTTTGCTGAAATCTGGTCAAATCAGTCAGACGACAACAATTTTAGCGACGAATTTAAACGAAACAAACAATCTATCAATACTATTTTGGAAATTAAATCAACGCTTTCTACTGTTAAAGGTAAAACGCCTGGTCTTGATAATATTTCATATCCTATATTAAAATATCTACCCAATAACATTATCTCTAATACAAAATGTCTACAATTTAATTTTTACTACCGGTATTATTCCACAAAGCTGAAAAACTTCAAAAATAATTCCAATTCCCAAACCAAACAAAGATAATAATACAATCGAAGGTTATAGACCAATCTCATTAATTTCTTGTCTATCTAAAACTATGGAAAAAATCATTGCTACAAGAATTGCATGGTTTCTGCAAAAAAAAACTTTTAAGCACACATCAAGTAGCCTTTAAACCCAATAAAGGTACTATCGATGCATTATCTTATATCGATCATATAACCGCATCAGCTTTGTCGCATCATAACCATGTATTCATTATATCAATAGATTTTGAAAAAGCGTTTGAACTAGACTGGATCATAAATATCATTTAGTAAAACAAAACTTATTCATATGTGCAAAAAACACTCCTGTAATAATATGAATATTGTCATACAAGGAAATACAATTGATAAAGTGGAATCATTAAAAATTCTAGGCATAATATTTAACAGTAATTACACATGGTCTACGCATACTGATCACATAAAAAAGTTTACTCAATAGATTAAATCTTATAAATGTATTACATCGAAAAGAAGTAACTCCCATCCAAACACTTCCTTAAATTTAATTCGTAGCATAATTTTAGCTAAATTGGATTACGGTCTTAGCATATACGGCAAAACCACTAATTGTCAATTAAAAAAAATATACCCAATCGATAACCAAGCCATCAGGCTGGCAATTGGAGCCCTTAAAACTACACCAATAATCAACCTAATGGCCGAATCTGGTTTACCCACAATAAAAGAACGCTTTAAAACTCTCACTACAAATCTGGTTACTAAAATTTTATTTCCCTCTGAACGAAACCTCTTAGGCAATATCCATAGAATCCTAACTATCCATAGAATCGCTCTACATTATATATTGCATTAAATTCGCTTCAGAAATGAATATTGATCTAAAACCACAAAAAATATACCAAATATCAGAACCTCAATAGAAATTGAAAAACACCAGCTTTATTTCCGATCTAATGCATTTACCTAAAGATTCAACGTCAAACAATGAATATATTTCACTCTTCAATGAAACAACTACATCATACACTAATCTAAACTGGAAAATCTTATACACAGACGGATCCAAAAACAATTTCTCCACATCATTTGCTATTATTAATAATTCACTGATACAGAATTCCTTGCTTCATTAGATAACAGTTGTTCTATTTTTACTGCCGAAGCATCAGCAATGCTTCACACTTTAAATAAATTCAAAAACACTGCTGGAAAATATTTAATATGTTCGGATTCTAAATCAGCTATTACCGCAACCCAAAATCTATCTAATAAAAATATTATTATTTCCAAAATCAGAGATTTATTGATAAGATATCACACTAATTTAAACTTATGTGGATTCCAGGCCATGCTGGCATCAGAGGAAACGTTCTAGCTGACGAAGCAGCAAAATATGTTGCTTCTGCCCCTATTATAAAATATCCCTTATACAACAAAATAGATATTAAACGAAAAATTTTAATAATATTAAGAAGGAAGAAGCCGAAAAATGGTCAAACCATCAACACCATTACAAAATGTTTAACCCCCATAAAATACCACTAATTTACCCAGAAGAAGTATCTAAGACTAGGACCATACATTAATTACAACACCAACACATATTCAAAATACTCCCCAAAATCAATGCCGCTTATGCAACAATCCCTACAAACATTTCTATTGCGGAAGTTACCCGTATGAAACTTCCAAACGTGCTAAAAGCTCGCCAGCGATGTTGCGGAAGTATAAGAATTCTTGTCACCAGTCGGGAAAAACTGATGCCGAGCTGGGGAACATCTAAGAGTAACGTGGAAGATACTTCTGGAAGACCCGCAGAACAAACTTCTAGATGACTCTTGGAAGTAAGGTATTGCCAAAGACTCTTCTAGATGTGACTAGGAAGTCACTTCTTAAAGTGACTACTTAGTATCATCTAGAAGTGTTTCTATCTTGTCTTCTAGAAGATGAGTTTTCTCTTCTTCTAGAAGATGAGTATTCTCTTCTTCTAGAAGATGAGTTTTCTCGTCTTCTAGATCAGCGGTTCCCACCGTTTTTTACTTCGCGGACCCCTTGAGGAACTTATTTAACTTCACGGACCCCCATACATATTTTGATATCTTATTGTTATAAATAATTGTTCATCCGAAAATTGTCTTAGTCCTGGTCCATAAACCCTATAAAATATTCCCGTACATTGAGAATAATTAGTATTGCGGAGATGTTTTCAATTGCATGGTTTTAAATATAGAATGACTTCTAACATGATGTTTAATTTTATGATCGTGAGAGCTTTCATGTTCATTTCTCGTCAAGGTAGCGAAAAGGTTTCTTTATCAAGTATTGTCGACATGTCTGAAAGAGTCATGTTTCTAAATTTTTTTGCGATTGCATAGGAGTGAGCTGAGTATGTAAGCTAAGTTTTCGGGAAAATATGTGAAAGTTAGACTTCTTCGATGTTGTTGCGGAATGCGTTACCCACATAAAATTTGACCTGAACTTTTCGCGAATGTATTGTGAATTTGGATCTTAAATTTGAATTTAAAAAAACCTACGAATTATTTTAGCGCGTGGTTTTGACTATTTACGCAAACGCTATGAATTTTCTGATGTTGATTTAATAATATTGGACAGCAAAATGAACTGTGTATCACGTCGGAATGGAATATTTATATTTAAAATTAACTAGATTAACACTTTTGCTTACAATTTAAAAAAAATATTATGAAATGTGTCCTAACTTCATATTCCGGGATTCCAGTATCAGTATTTAATTTCGATACATATACATTTATAAAAATTACAAATCACGTAATACTTTACTTTATAAATGTGAAACAATAGATTTGTAGGGCCTAGCTTCATACTGATAAACGACCGAAACAATAAAATTCAAAAAGTCACCAACAAATCTGGGATTATTGAATAAAAATTGTGCATTTTAGTATTTATGAAAAATTTGGAGATATTTTTAATATTTTCTAACATATAGAGAATATTTTTTATTCATGATTTTTTTTCGTTCGTCTTCGCGGACCCCCTAGGATTTTGCTACGGACCACTAGGGGTCCGCGGACCCCCTTTTGGGAACCGTTGTTCTAGATGATGAGTTTTCTCTTCTTCTATTTGTATACTCACCAAGATAAAATCTATAAAAATAAATCTAAATAAAATGAAATTTTATAGTTTTTATTGAAATAATTGAAATTGAAATTAAAATAATAGAAAAAATAATTGATTAAACAACTAATCTAAAAAAGTAATATATGTATATTAGACCGACTCACAAAAAATGGTGCTTCAGTTACCCCCTCAAAATATTCGCTGTTATGTAATATGATGTTACCCAAAATATTTTCGGTTAAGTGTTGTCCATTCGTGAGCTGGACAGTTTTAAAGAAAATATCGTATGGGAACACGATTCTTCATGTTAAATTCAATATTTTACCCAGCTTCAAAAAATCTTGGTTATGTTTTATAATGGTTCCCAAAATATTTCTAGTCCATCGATGGCCGTTCGTGAGCTGAACCAGTTACAAAAAAGTCCCTTTTTAGTAAATTATACAGCATTTCTTAAACAATATATACAGTATGTGGTATCATTTGAAAGGTTTTTTGAAGCCAAGTCTAGTGGTGCGCAAAATTTGCAAAATTGTACATACATTTTATTTTTCTTAGTGAAAAACCTAACAATTTTGAATATTTAGGAGTACGACAATAATAAGCAGACGGTTATTTATGATTAATACATCATTGGACGCGGCTTTAAAATACCTTTTAAACGGGGTATCGTTTTGGATATTTTGTTTCAAAACAAAAAAAAATTAAAAAAAATAATTCCAAAATACCTTTTTTTAATTTGGTCCAGCTCATGAACGGTCATCGCGAGACTTAAAATATTTTGGGAATCATCATAAAACAAAGCAAGGTAAATTTTGAGAGGGGTAACAAAAACACGTTTTTGCTTTCCATACAGAGTGAGTTGGTCTAATGTACATATGTATCAAAAATTTAGAATTATTACCTTATAATAAGATAATTTTCAGGAAATCTATATTAATATTCCAACTGTTGACTGGTATACTTCCAAAAATTGTAAAACGTTGGATTCTAAAATATTTTTGTGGTTCTTCATAAATTTTATGATCAATCCATCAAATTGTAAGAGTTATATTTTGGAACGCATTAATCCTTCAACGAAATAAACAAAAATAATGTTATAATTAATATTGAATATACATACATTTGTATTTATTGAAATTACCTGTTATACTTTAGGAAGCAATAAAAATAGGATTCTCTTATGATCAATACATTTCCCACCAAAGTTTAAACAGTCAGATCCAGTTTTAAATTTTCTGCAAATAATCGACATTTTTAATGGAACCGCGTGATGAAATAAGACATATATAACTTACCAGATCCCTTTTTTATATTTTAATTCGGTTAGAAGTATTTTAATAGGGGGTACAATATTAGCTACTGCTTTCTAAAAAAAAAATTAAAAAAATTAAAATTAATTAATTAATTTATTTATTGTTTTGAATCAATAAAAACCTTTCCTTTCATGAACATTTTTTAAATAACTTGGAATTAAACGTCTATAAAGATCTGAAATTACTAAGTCATGGATTATTTTTAAAATTATTTACAATCACTAACGATAGAAACACCTTAACGACCCTAAACAGGATATTGCTTTTGACACTAATACTGCAACACTATTTTTTGTTTGCTTTCTTCTAATTAAGGAGTTATACACGTTCAAAAACTGTCTACTTAGGTTCAATATATTGGGAATGGCATGTTCAATATTAATAATATTAGTATCATATAAAGGTCATAGAAAGACCTGTTGTTAATAACTAAAAAAGTACCTATAATTAAAATAATTAAATCCAAAGCTATATGAAAATTAATAGAATTGTATTTATTTAAAAAAGGTGGTTTTAAAAATATCTGATTTTAATATTAAATATCTTATATAGGCAATATGAAAATTAATAAAATTGTATTTAAAAAGGTTGTTTTAAAAATATTTGATTTTATTATTAAATATCTCATATGGGCAATTTCGTGTCAAGTGACCCAGGTCAAAAAATAATTTATGTATAAAACAGTAGTATTAATTTGAATATAATGATTCCAATGTTACGATAATGAAATACAAATAAAATTTAAAATTAAATTTTTTTTTTTTAATTTAAGTAAAATTTTAATTTATTTTTTTTTGATACGATAATGAAATGCAAATAAAATTTTAGCTCAAAGTGATCATATGTAATCTAGAAACAGGACCTAAACGCGCAAATAGTTTAAAAAATATTGAAAGTTAAGATTTAACTCAAATAAATCTAAGTAGGTTAAAAATGCAATGTTCATCAAATGAAAGCTGAAACGTACAACTTGAAAAAGTCTTTAAATGCTTATAACTCCTAAACCTATTAAAAGAGAG
Organism: Lucilia sericata; assembly: GCF_015586225.1. Classification (NCBI taxonomy): domain Eukaryota; kingdom Metazoa; phylum Arthropoda; class Insecta; order Diptera; family Calliphoridae; genus Lucilia; species Lucilia sericata. The sequence continues at coordinate 324,018 of NW_023994423.1, read as the reverse complement.
ATGAAATTTAATATAAAAACATTTTTAATTAAACATATTAGATTTCGTTTAAAAATAATGGAAATGGAAGCCGTTTAGAGTTGTTAACTTATTCCTAAAATAGTATTTTAATGTAAAATATGACAACTTACTTTTTAATTTTATTTATATAATCCTTGAAGATAATTACTTTTTGGTATATATTTAATAAACTTCACCAATTAACAAAACCTTCTTGAATGTTTATTAACAGTGACTTTTAACACAACACTGTCATATTGTTTTTTATTACTTAAGATTCACAATATATTAATTACACAATTTTTCTATAAATATTAAATTCAATAACTCATTTAAGTTTTACAATGAATAATTAAAACTGAACATGACTGGACAAAACAAAAAACATCACTGAACTTAGCAAAATTTCTGCATTATTTATTTTTATTTTTTTTTTCGCGTTCACGCTAAAAAATGGAGTATTTATATTTTTTGTTTTTGTACTCTTCTTACTATCATCCGGAAGTAACCTAAAAGTATACTTCCAGAAGGGGAAAACTATAAATCAATGTATTTTGTTTTTGTAAAATGTGTGCTCTCGCCTGAAAATCGTCCAGAAGTGAATACAATCCACACTTCCAGATGAATAAAATACAACATTAATGTGAACACTCTTCAAACTGTCTTCCAGAAGTGACATAAACATACAAATCAAGAAGATACAAATTAGAAAACAGTGTATTTTGTTATTGTAAAATGTGTGTTCTCACCCAACTCTCATTCAGAAGTCACTAAAACGTATATTTCCAGATGAAAAAAATCAGCAGTCATGGTTTTCTGTTTAAGCAAAATGGATGCATTCTTCTAACTATCATCCGGAAGTAACTAAAAAGTATATTTCTAGAAGACGAAAATTCGAAATCAAAGTATTTTGTTTTTGTAAAATGTGCGTTCTCGTCTGACAATCGTCCAGAAGTGTTTATGACGTGGCTTCTGGGGTGATGCGCCATAGTTTTGTCTTCTAAATGTTTGGAGGGACTGATCTATATATATAAAAATGAAAGTGTGTTTGTATGTATGTATGTTTGTTTGTGCTTTATAGACTGCTAAACGGCTGGACCGATTTTCCTGAAATTTTCACAGTTTCTTCCTGTATGTCTGGAAGGAACTATAGGCTACTTTTTATGTTGAAATTTCATGTGGGCGACGTGCCATGCCCATATTAAGAAAATATTAAATTAGTATATCTGAGATAATATAATAGTTAGAGTCTTCAAATTTCGTCGGAGCAACTTTAGTATCAATATAATTATTTAAGACAAAAAGTGGGCGGATTAGCATTAGGGGGCGTGGCACCTCCCATATAAATTAAATACAAAAATTCGTTTATCTTGGAAACTATTACAGTTAGAATATTAAAAATTTGCACGAGTAACTTTAATATCCATGTAAACATTTTGGGAAATAAATTGGCGGACTAACCATGAGGGGAGCAGCACCTCCCATATTAATAAAACACAAAAATTGGTTTATCTGGGAAACTAATAGAACTAAATTCTTCAAATTTTGCACTAAGAACTTAAATATTCATCTGAACATTTTGGAGAAAAAAGAGCGGACTTTCGTCATGGGGGGCTTGGAGCCCCATATAAATTATATAGGAAAATTATTATGTCTGAGAAACTATTAGAGCTAGAATCTTCAAATTTCAATTGAAGAACTTTGACATTCATGTGAACATTCAGAGAATAACGGGCGGACTTTCAATGGGGGGTTTGGCACCTCACATATGAATTAAATACAAAATATCGTTTATCTGGGAAACTAATAGAACAAGATTCTTCAAATATTGCAAGAAGAACTTTATTATACATATGAACATTTTGGAGAAAAAAAGGGCGGACTTTCATCTGGGGGCTGTGAGTTCCCATATGAATTAAATAGAAAAATTCGTATATCTGAGAAACTATTAGAGCTAGAATCTTCAAATTCTGCATGAAAATCTTTGACATTAATGTGAACATTTAGAGAATAACGGGCGGACTTTCAATGGGGTCTTGGAACCCCCTATATGAATTAAATACAAAATTTCGTATATCCGGAAAAATATTAGATTTTTTTTTAATTTGTCATCGATTACATTAAAATCTTAATTAACGTTCGGAAAAAATGTATCTCTGGAAAACATTACAGTTAGAATCTTCAAAATTATTAAGAAGATTTTTTATTTATATTGCTTTTAGGGTAGCTAGTTTTTTTTATAAAATTAAATATATAATTATTTGACTTTGAGCGATATTTAAAAAGTCGATTTTCTGTCAAGGAAATTGAAATTAAATTATACTTTAACTATAATAATTTTCTATGTTTAATGATCTTCTAGGGAAGATAGTTGGGTGACTAATCACTAAACTAAGTCTAAATAATTCCAATTAATGTTTTAAATCATAAATAGGTCTTCCAGGTGTTCGAAATATGATTGGTTTTTAATTTATTTTGTAGTTATATTTCGCGCAGTCGGAAGATCAGAAACAGTTTTCTGTATTATTGTATTATTTTTTCTGTAACAAACATAAAAATTACTCAGAAAAGACTCAAAAATGACTATAATATGATTCGAAAATAACTCTAAAACGACCAATAATTCGACTCATTAATAACCCAAAAAAGATTAAAAAATAAGTCAGAACTGATCAGAAGTGGGGATCATTAAAGACTAGTTTAGAACATCTTTTTAATAATGCAGAAGAATCATAAATGACTTGAAAGTGATCAAAAATTTCAAAAAATGCTAGCTGGGTTATTATTAAAAAACAAAACAACTTATTACACAACTTCTTTGAGAAATTGCAAGGACTTCTTTATCTCCCTATTTGTAAGCGAGCGTGGAAGTATTTGCTTCCAAAGACATCATAGCTTTTTAACTCATTACTTTTCAATATAAGTTTTTCCTGGGTTGTTGAGAATTTTTGAAATCGGATAAATATTTCGACTATTTAATAACACTAGAGTTCGCCCCGAGGCCGATATTCGACCGGAACCATTGAAGGAAAGATTGCATACATATCGTCAGTATATTATTGGTTTGACCCATACGCCAAACACTTGTTATTGAGAAAAACAAATAAGAAGGTTTAGATAAACTTTTCTCAAAAATTTACATGATAGATTTTTTTAAATTTTCACACTTGATTTCGACATATGTTTTGAACAAAATTATAGATTTGGTATTGAAAATGGACAGTATCGGACAACAATTTCACCCATAGCCCCATATACATACATAAGTGTCCGCCCAGAATATAGTTTAAATAGTCAAACCTGGCTTAGAAATACCAGAATATCGATGAAATTCAACAAAAACTAATTTTATAGGAAGCACAAACACTCTACCAAATTTTATGAGGATCGGCCCATAAGTGACCCTACCCCTCATATATAGCCCCCATCAAAAATGACTAACTATAGGCTTAAAAATTACATTATAATGATGAAAATCGAAATAAAAACGTTCTATAGTAACCAAAATGTTTCAACCAAATGGTTTGAATATTGGTCTATATTTCTTTCACGTATCACAGTGGGGCAGAATCGAAATTTTTTGGAAATAAATCTGGCATTTCTAAACGGCTGATCCGATCGGGATAAAATTTGGCGTGAGCGTAGCCAAGGAGTATTCGAGTTTAAGTTTTGAAGATGAACCCTGCATATGCCCCAGGGACGGCGCTGTGGCGGCTCAAAGTAGGGTACCTACGACATGTAAAATTTTTAAACTCGTTCCATTTTTTTTGTTTTTCACCCAACTAAAAAGATTTTTATATTTTCTAAAGGGCGCTCGAGACGAGATCTTGAAAAAACATGCTTGGACATACTACTTATCTATTATAATGTCCGAGTTATAGGCATTTAAAAATTTTGTGATACAAAATTTACCATACCTTGGTCCGCCTTTTTTTGAATACCGGGCGTAATTTTGGACCAAATGGACTCAATTTTTTTGTTAGTTAGACAACAAAATTTCCAATAATATACAAAAAATTTCAGATCAATATCATTTACAGATCCAAAAATATACGTTTTTTAATTTAAAAATTCAAAAAATTTTAGATTTTTGCGTTTTTTTGCCAAAAATGTGTCTTAACTCTTTTATTAATAAAATAAAATTTTCTTTAATAACATATAACAATTTTATAGTTTTCTAAAAGGTATCTTTACGCAGAACGCTTTGGCGTAAAAAACTTGTCCTATTTTCTGAAAATGTTGCCACTGCGTCCTTCCGAATATGACCTATTTTTTATCAAAACTTCAACTTTGGGCGACATGTTCTAAAATCCCAAAGCTGGGATCAGAAAACTGAAAGCAGTTTTGGAAACCTCAATATGTTTTCTATTTACTTAAAAAGTATTTTCTCAGCCCTGAAAGAAATGTGGACCCTATGGGCAAAAAAGTAAAAAACCCATTTTTGGGAATTGTGGGATGCCCTTTGACCTTTTCAATTTTTTTTGCATTTTCTTATTTGAAATGACAAATTTAACAAGCGTTGAAAATTTCATTGAGTTTTGTTCATAAATCAGGGTAGGTAAAAATATCGCTCGCGATCTCTATTTTATTTATATCGCTCGTTTTAAAATTCAAAATCGCGAGTTTTATTTTTCAACACGCGAGCACAATTTTAATTAGAGTTTTATGTGTTTTGTATTCGCTTCGTAAGCGATATTTACATGTTTTTGTTTTTTCAACTCGCTTACGAGCGAGTGGAAAACGAGTTGAATTCGAGTTAAATTCGAGCCGAAAATCAGCAAAGTGTGTGTGCAAGAAACAGGTTCTGTTGTGGTAGTAAAAAAGAACCAATAATGTATGTGTGATTGTGTAGCCGTAGGTTTTATGACGGTCTGACAAAGCAAAAGTGGGAAAGTATAAAGCTACGTTCAGACCTATCTAACATTTGATGAAAAAGACGTAACCACTAATTTTTGTATTTTTTTTATTCTGCATGATTTTTGTAATTGCAAATATTGTCGAAACAAATAATAAAGACGTTCTGAACTGATGTCGTCAAAGATATATTATGTTTGTGCAAATAAATATATATTTTAAGGAAATCAAAATGTAGATTTTTTAGGGGTCAAGTCATTTTCGTCAAACATTTGATAGGTGTGAACGTAGCTTAAGAAATATATTGTCTACCTTTTTATTTAAATGTGTATGTTTTTTATCTGTAGTTATGTATGTACATATGTATATTGATGGACACGCAAGTGATCTTGAAACATTTTTTTTATTTATTACTGCCGGTTTCTCTAAATGCGAAAGAATATTTTCTTCTTACAAATATATTGAAAACAACAAATAAATTAAAAATTTTGTTTTTTTTTTCAATATTTTTATAAGAAAGAAAATGTTGTTTAGATATTGTGAAACAGGCAGTTAGATTATTGATTGTGAATCAAATTATGAAGATAATAAAACACGTGTTTTGATGTATGTATGTATGTATGTATGTACGTATGTATGTATGTATGTATGTATGTATGTATGTATGTATGTATGTATGTATGTATGTATGTATGTATGTATGTATGTATGTATGTATGTATGTATGTATGTATGTATGTATGTATGTATGTATGTACGTATGTATGTATGTATGTACGAAGTGTCTACTACTTTGCAGCAAATAATGTACGTACATATGTATTTGTGTACATAATTTTAATGGGAAACTTAATTGATTATGCCTTATAAATTTAAATTTATTCCATTTACAAAATTATAAAACTCGCGATTAACTCGTTTTGACTCGAATCGCGAGCTCTTTTACGCTCTTTAAATTTTCAACTCTTATATCTTAATAAGTCGTATAGATTTATTCGCCGGAAAATGAATTATTTAAATCGCTCGAATTAAACTCGCTCGCGAGCGAATTGAATACGATCGCTATCTGTACCCTGTCATAAATAAAGATTTTGTCATATATTACATATTTGTTTAATTTCTAAAACTATGATTTATATCAAAATTTTAATAGGGTCGCAGATAGCTACAACAATTTAGTCCATATTTATCCCTTAATATCTTTTTCTAGTTAGATATGGAAATTCTCGATTCTTTACAAAAATTTTCAAGCCAATATCTCAATTACATTCAAAAATATGTTCATTTAAACCTGTATCTTTTAATTTCATATTTTTCATATTTTAGTATTAAATATGACAGAACATATTTAAATTTTATTTTTACCTATTTTCTATTTGTTTGCTTATCCTTATAATTGAAAGGTCCTATTATGCTTAAATTTTCAGAAATTTATAACTATTTTTTACTTAAATTTTTTCGACAGATCATTTCGTTCTGTTTCGTTTATGATCATGTAGGTAAAAATATACAGGTAATGATAATTTCGATTCATTCACTAATAAAAAATATCAATGACTGAATTACAGGTTATAGTAATATAGTCCTAAATGTTAATAGGTAGACAATTCGTAATTTTTTACTTTGGAATACCTGTATCGGAAATGACAAGAATTGGTATATAAGTAAACTTCTCAGAAGTACCATATTTAATAAATCTACAATGAAGATTACATTAAAGTACGAAGAGTTGTGTTCCGTTTTATGGAGTGTATCTTCAAAAGGGCCAGAAAGAATTGAAGACATTTCAAATTATATAAAAACTACATATAGTAGAAAAGTAGACAAAACAGCATATCAAAAATTGAAAACTTTTTAAAACTTTTTGATGTAAAAAGAAAGTCTGTGGATGGAAATCAAAAGAAATTTCGATTAAAATTTTGTAGTTGGATGGAAACTACTGCGGAAATCTCAACTTACAACACATCAACAGCAGCGCCTTGCAAGTCATACGAAGACTTATGTTCAAGGTCAAAAAAAAGAGGGTCACACAAAAACTTTTTTCAATCTCAATGAGGAAATTGCTGATACATTTAACGAAATGCTGAAAAAGGAAAACCAACCTATGGATGCCGTACGTATTGCAACTATTCTTCCTAATGCATCACCAAAACGACTTAAGCGAATTGTGGAAAGTATACCAACTCCAACATCACAATCAAATTTTACTGAAGAGGAAGCAATAGCGCTTATGTTGGAACTGGGTCTCAGTCGAAATAAGTACCAAATATTAAGGAAAGCTCTGCATGAAAAAGGACACAATATATTACCATCATACAAGGCGATCCAGGAAAAAAAACAAACTATCCTACCATCACCTATTGCTGTTAATGATGTGGAAGCTTGTATTGATATATCATCTTTGCTCGAAAACACAGCATCAAGAATTGTGTCAGACTTTTCAGAAGACCAACTAAGGAAAATTCATAACTGTGATGTTGTCTTAATGTGTAAGTGAGGATGTGACGTTTTATCAGCACTTCCAGAATACAAGCAAGCTTGTGGAAGTCGGACATTAGCAGACTACAAAAGTGTATTTATGTTATCATTAGTGCCATTACGAATTCGTTCATATTCCCTTAATCCATCATCGTCAAGCATCGGAAATTCATTTGAAGATATATGGATCAATACAACTCCGGGTTCAAAAAATTTTTGTAGACCCATTGGATTTGAATATATAAAGGAGTCAAAGAAAACAACAAAAGATTTAGTGGAATATTTAAAAGATGAAATAAATGCACCGGAGTCCATTTGCATAAAAATAAAGGAATTCTCTATTAACGTATCATATCAGCTAAGCTTAACAATGATTGATGGAAAGGTCAGCAATGCCATAACAGAAACTTCTTCCTTCTGGAGATGCTCAATATGTAATGAGAAAAAGTCGCAATTCTCAAATATAAACAAAAGAAGAAGTATTAATGAAGAAGTCCTGTCTTTCGGAATTTCACCACTTCATGCCAGAATACGATTTTTGGATTACTTTTTACACATAGCGTACGACCTCAAATATAGAAGTGTGCCAGAGAATCTCACTAAATCAACAAAAAATAATGAAGAATTGAAAGAACTGAGAGCTGCGGAAAAAAGCAGAATCCAAGAAGAATTTAAAGTTCAGATGGGATTAAACATCGACAAACCACTTCCAAGTTGCGGTAGTACAAATGACGGTAATACGGCGAGAAAGTTTTTTCGTGATTTTGAAATTACTTCAAAAATAACTGGAATCGACAAGGAGTTGCTTCGAAGAGTTAACACTATTTTAATGGCACTGAATAGTAAACATAAAATTAATGGAAATCGATTTGGGGAATATACATCTGAAATTTCTAAATTACTTGTATCTCTGTATCCATGGAGGGAACTAACACCAACAGTACACAAAGTATTGTGTCATGGTCAAATAATAATTGAATCGAATATTCTTCCACTTGGAGAGTTAACAGAAGAAGCCCAGGAAGCGAGGAATCGAGATTTTAAGCATGTTCAACTATTCAGCTCAAGAAAATGCTCCAGGCAATCACAGAATGAAGATATTTTTAATAGTTTACTTCTATCTTCTGTTCCTGTTTTTTCAACTATGCGAAAAAGATGGATTTGTTATGAAACTCTATCATCTCAAAACAAGGAAGATTTAAAGGACTTATATTACCTTCTGGATATTGTTATAATTGAAACAAGCGTGATCGAGTTCACTGAAAGACTGCTTTATTATACATAAGTGAATTCTTTATATACATGAAAGTAGTAACTTATGATAGTGTAACTAAGAGAGCTTACATATTTAAGAGAGTTTAAACAATTATAATAACTTACTTTTAAATACATAACATTCCTCCCAAATTAAATTAAAATTTATTATCCCCAAGTACTTTCATTTTTCTTGCCATACTACGTGTAACTACTCCTGTAACCTCCTCACCTATTGCGCTATTTTCTAACCCCTCACCCTGAGCCTCAGCTGGTAATACTACAATTCCCTCTTCACGTGTGATGTTCCTTCTAATTTGATCTATGTGTGCTTGTCTTACTGCACCATTAATCGACACCAAATATCTATAGCTACTCAATTTTTTTATTATCTTTCCCTTCACCCATTTCACCAAATTAGAATAAACATTTCTATACCATATCTCTTCTCCCTCTTTAAAATAGTTCTTTTTTTCCTGATTCATCTTTCTATGCTCTACTTTTAGGTCTTGTTTAGTTTGGTTCTGAAGTTTACTAACGTTTGAGTTTGATTTATTGGAAGTTAATATTGTAAGTAATGTTCGGGGTTTGTATTGAAAAATGATATCAGCCGGAGCTAAACCAGTTGTTAACGTTGGTGTTGTTCTATATTTTAGCAAAAATCGATCTATTTCAATTTGTAATGGAACTTTCTTTTGTTTAAAATCCAAAAGTGATTTTCTCAATCCCGTTTTAAAAGTTTGTACAGCTCTTTCAGCACTCCCATTGGACTGTGGATGGTAAGGAGGAGATTTTAGAACGGTTATGCAATTTGACTTGCAAAACTCCAAAAACTCCTTTGAGGCAAACGGAGGCCCATTGTCGCTCACTATGTAGGTTGGCAGTCCAAAAGTAGAGAATATCGACCTCAATTTCGCAATTACCATAGTGGCTGTGGTTGTTGTTAACATAATAGCATCCATCCATTTTGAATACGCGTCATATATAATTAAAATCTGTTGGCCACTCAACGAACAAAAATCCATATGGATTCTTTCGAATGGGTATGTTACTTCTGTCCAACGTGATAAACTAGCCGACTTTGATCTCTGTGTGGACTGACATTGATTGCACTGGCTAATATATTTCTCGATGTGTTGATCTATACCCGGCCACCACACAATTGTTCTTGCTAAGGCTTTACTTCTTACAATTCCTATATGTTGATCATGGATCAATTTTAAAACATTATCGCGTATTCCGCTAGGAATTACTATTCTATCCCCATAAAACAGACAGCCATTCTCTGTAGCCAAAGAATTTCTTTTTTTATAATATTCTTTCAACTCATCTGTCATTTTAGTTGGCCACTTTCCAGTAACAATGTAATTGTACGATTGTGTTGCATTTTCGTCATCTTGCATTGAACTCCGGACATCGTCAATGCTAAGAGGAAACGATATAGCATTCAAATTATTTATGCTACCATTTTCAATGTTTGTATCATTACTCAACGGTAATCTTGATAAGGCATCTGCGTTTGCCATCTCTTTAGCTTTCTTATATTTTATATCGTAAGAATACATGGACAAAAAAATAGCCCACCTTTGTAAGCGATTTGCTGCCACGCCACAAACGTCTTTGTTCTGCGCAAAAATTGTTCGTAGGGGCTGATGGTCACTTTGTATGGTAAAGTTAAGTCCAAATAAGTATTTATGAAATTTTTTTACAGCAAAAATTATCGCGAGAGCTTCCCTGTGAAGTTGAGAATAGTTACGTTCGGCCGCACTCAATGTACTGGAAGCGAACATTACTGGCCGTTCCACACCATCTATAATATGAGATAACACTCCTCCAACTCCATACGGACTAGCATCTGCTGATACAATAATAGGTTTTTTCGGATCATAATGTGTTAATATGTGAATATTATTTACCAAACTTTTACTATGTTGAAAACACTTATTGTGTTTATCCTCCCATCTCCATGGCACATTTTCCTTCGTTAATTCAAATAAAGGTTGCAGTTTACTCGATAAATTGGGAATACATTTATTGTAATAATTGATCATCCCTAAATATGATTTTAACTGAGTTTTGTTAGTAGGTTCAGGAGCACCTACAACTGCATCAACCTTCTGCGGACTTGGGACTATACCAGATTCATTAATCCGGTAACCCAAATAATCAATTTCTGATTTAAACCATTCACACTTGTCTAAATTTACTTTAACGTTATACTCCAATAATCTGTCTAATACCTTAACCAGATTATTCTTACAGTCATCTTCTGACTTCCCGCCAATTAAGATGTCATCAAAATACACTTGGACATCATCAATGCCCCTTAACACCCTATATATGAGAGAACAAAAGATTTGTGGTGCTGTTTTAAGACCAAAAACAAGTCTCGTAAATTGAAACAAGCCAATATGTGTATTTACGGTAAGTAACTCTCTTGAACGCTCCGAAACAGCAACTTGTAAATAGGCTCCTGTTAGATCAAGCTTAGTAAAAACTTTCCATCCTGCCATTGATGCTAGTATATCATCTATGCGTGGAATCGCACTGTGTTCCATTTCCACAAACTTATTAACCGTTCTCTTACAGTTAACACACAGTCTAATTGAACCATCCCCTTTATTTACAATAACAAGTGGACTGGCCCAATTACTTCTTGTTACTGGCACTAATACACCTTCGTCACATAACCTGCGAATTTCGGTCTCTACTTTAGATTTTAATCCATATGGAATAGTATTTGCTTTACAAAATATTGGATATGAATCATTTTTCAATACTATTTCCGCCTTAAAATTTCTTATGACCGAATCATTCGATTTAGTAAAAATTTCATTATACTTTTCCAAAAATTCCATTTTATTAGATTTTAATTAAGACTTTATAATATTTACATTCCCTTCTTCTTGTTTCACAATATTAGAAGTTTCTTCAGAACCAAACATTTTACAATATTCATAATCAATAAAAAACTTTTCCCATCCACAAAATATTTCATTTAACCAATTACGGCCCAATAATGGAAAAAAAAAATACTTCAGTATTCAAAACTATTAACTTCAAGTAAAAATTGTGGTTCTTAAATTTTACATTAACCATTAATTCTCCAAAGGTTTCAACTGTATCTCCAGAAATTAATTTATATGATTTAGATTCATTAAAAATTTTCAATTTAGGAAAATATTTATAATAATCTTTCTTATGAATTACTGTAACTACCGCCCCTGAATCTACTTCAAATTTTATGTTTATACTCTCAACACACAATTCAATCTTGAGCGGTTTAATTTTAAGAGATGAGATGTTGTTTAAGCAATTAAAACTGGTTTCTTCTTCGTCTCCTTTAGAATCATCTTCTAAACTCTTAATTTTCAATTGTTCCTTCCTTTTCTTACAAAATTTTTGCATATGCCCTTGCTTACCACAAAAAAAACATACAATATTCTTATAATAATTTTGTTTCCCGTTATGTTCTGTGGTGTTATAGCTTCTGGATGACTTATTCATTACTGCGCTGCTTCGATGTTCTGCTCGCTCATCTCTTCTTGGTGAGTCATACCATTTTTTTTTAACATAGTTGAGTTTTACATCTTCCTCTTCATCTTTGATCATCTCTACGTTTGTTGTTGTTAATTCGACAGCATTAGCTAACTCGATTGCTCTTTCAAATTTGTTTAAATTGCTCTCACTTAAAAGTTTTTGTTGTATTTTTTCGTCACCAACTCCACAAACAAATTGAATTATCAATGCTCTATTTAAAAAATCACCAAATTCACAATATTGTGCTTGTTGTTTAAGATCGATCACAAAATCTGCCAAATTTTGACCCATTGTTCTACTGGTTTTGAAGAATTTATAGCATTCAGCAATAATATTTCTTTTGGGTTTCAAATGATTTTGTAACTTAGCTATCAATTCGGTGTAAGAAAAATCGTCTTCTGTTTTAGGAGAAGTTAAGGACACAATAATCTTGTATAACTCTGCACCACCAAAGCTGCATAAGAAACCGACCTTTTCTGAATCTTTAACAGCATTCAATTTAAATAAATGGTCTAGTCTTCGAACGTATAAACTAAAATCGTCTCCTAATATAAAAGGGTCAGCCGTACCGATAAATTTAGCCATTTCCACTTCTTCATTAAAACTTTCGTCTTTATTTTTCTCGTCTTTCACCATTAGCCTCGTCGCCAATGTTATAATTGAAACAAGCGTGATCGAGTTCACTGAAAGACTGCTTTATTATACATAAGTGAATTCTTTATATACATGAAAGTAGTAACTTATGATAGTGTAACTAAGAGAGCTTACATATTTAAGAGAGTTTAAACAATTATAATAACTTACTTTTAAATACATAACAGATATGTATACCGATATGACAGATTATTTTATAGAAAATAAGTAGTGTTAGGAATTAACTATATAAGTAGGTTGTAAGAATTAATTGTATTATGTTTAAGATAAACAGTTCAAATAAAAAAAGCTATTATACTAACTGATGATATTGTATTAAATTGTGTTTTATATTTCGGTGGGCGGGAAAGGTGGTTTGTGTGGGGTGATTTAGGTGTTGTTGTGCGTGGCTCATAATAAAATTATAATTTTTTTATTGTATATACAATGTTAGAGTCTTTAATAAAATAATTAACTAAATAATTTTTAAAAATTGTCCAAATATTTTATTCAACACCAAATGTATGTTCTGTCATACTTAATACTAAAATATGAAAAAGATGAAATTAAAGGACACAGGTTTAAATGAACATATTTTTGAATGTAATTGAGATATTGGCTTGAAATTTTTTGTAAAGGGTCGAGAATATCCATATCTAACTAAAAAATTATATTAAGGGATAAATATGGACTAAATTGTTGTAGCTATCTGCGACCCTATTAAAATTTTGATATAAATCATAGTTTTAAAAATTAAACAAATATGTAATATATGACAAAATCTTTATTTATGAACAAAACTCAATGAAATTTTCAACGCTTGTTAAATTTGTCATTTCAAATAAGAAAATGCAAAAAAAAATTGAAAAGGTCAAAGGGCATCCCGCAATTCCCATAAATAGGAATGAAAATCCCAAAAATGGGATTTTTACTTTTTTGCCCATAGGGTCCACATTTCTTTCAGGGCTGAGAAAATACTTTTTAAGTAAATAGAAAACATATTGAGGTTTCCAAAACTGCTTTCAGTTTTCTGATCCCAGCTTTGGGATTTTAGAACATGTCGCCCAAAGTTGAAGTTTTGCTAACTCTTTAATTTTAAACACCAGGATGATAAATTTATGATTGCTATACATTTTGTTATTGTTTTTCAAATGGAGTCAAAAATGCCTCAGTTTACTGATTAATCATCCAACAATCTTCCAAATGCTAGCTGGGGAAGAGTTATAAATGACTCGAATGTGATCAAAAATTTCAAAAAATGCTAGCTGGGAAAACTTGTTTGTTGTTGCATGTTATGTTCTCTTTTTAATGCATGTTATGTTCTCTTTTAATACACATAGCAAAATGTTTGATATTAATTGGGAAGATAGTTTTTATTTATAAAAAATATGGATGGTCAAAAATAATTGTTTAATTATAAAAAACATTAAAAAAATTAAAGAGAATTATAAATTTTTATAGATAATCTTCATAATTTACAAAAATATTTAGTTTTTCATGAAATTACATTTTATTTTTTCACGCTTTATTGAAAAAAAATGATTGAAATAATTTATTAAGGTATGTTTATGTACATTAAAGGTGTATTTGCACGCAAACTATTTTATTTTGTTTATGAACAACTTTTTACAGTGTACTAATACTAAATGTTGACTTGAATACGGTTCTCTGCTGCTTAATACACACAATAAATACTTGATAGTATGTGTCTGCCCACCACTGATATAGACCAAAGTTAACACCCGATATCTCGGAAATTGTATCAAATATTGAAAAATGGGTTTCGAAATCGGAAAGAGGATGTCCAAATTATATACAATCTACTCCTAACTCAATTTTTTAAAAAATGGTCGGTGGGTCAAACCAATAATATACTGACGATATGCTACAAAATAAAATCCTATTTTTGTAGTTCACATGTCTGAAAAAATATAATCTCAATTGCTATTATCAAAGTGTATAACTTGGTTTGATCAACGTGTTCTTTAAGAAAATGTGATAAATTTTAGTTAAAATCCCGAAAGAAGTATTAAATCTAAATTTTCAAAATTATGCAACATATTTTTCAAAATTATTTGAACTTTTTTAAAAGCAATAACTTTTTTCAATTTTTTATCCCCTACAAAAATGTTCATTAAAATCTATGCAAAACCTACAATATAATATTTTCATTTATGGCAAAATTAGTAAAGTATGTCTAACCTGCCCTGCACTATTCCTTTGTAACCTGTCCCTTGTAAATAATATTCAACCTATATCTACATATCTCAGCAAAACGTTATTATTTCCGTTTTTTTTTTTAATAAAGTAAAAAAACCTTTTTTGGATTGAAACATTCAATTTTTAAAGTGGGGTGTTTTAAATTATTGTTTTTTTTTAAGTTTTAATAAATATCTTTACTAAAATAATTCCATAATCCATTTTAGATTGGAATGGGATTTTGGAACATATATTATCTCTATTAGCAATAAATAAATTTTATTTGCTGTCTTTAGTATAAAAAGTCCGTCCTTTAGGTTTATGTTGTATAAATTTTCCCTTATAACACTCGGCAAAAACTTCTTTCAACCGACTTACTGCTTATTAGGCTTAAATATTAATGTATTTTAAACGAATTTAATCGTAGATATACTATGAAGCTTTTTAAGATATGTTTGAAGGAAAACATTAATAAACGTAACCATTGCCTACACATACTACAGTTTTCACTTTACAAAACTTACATAATGATATATTAATTACTTACAATATGATATTTCCCTATGTTTAACAATCTGCCAATTCCTCCAGCAATCATATATGCCCTTGTCGTAAACAATGTCGAACCTGCCCAGCACTATTCCTTTGTAACCTGTAATATTATTCAACCTATATTTCTATATCCCACCAAAAAAAAAGACCTACAGAAGGGTTGATTTTAACACAGATTATTTATAGGCGGAATGTCTCTTTTATTTGATTTGGCAGTGAAATTGTAATTCTTTACTTTACTGTTGTTAAGATAAATCAGAAAAGTACAAACCCCTAAAAATATGTTCAATAGGGATGTAACAATTGAATTCGAAAAATTATTATTTGTTTATGAAACTATCCAAATTTGTTTTTAATTTTTTTTAGCTGACAGATAACAAAAACATAAATAGATTAATATTCTCAAGAGCGTACAGAATCCAAACCTATTAGCTTTCTTTCAAAACTGGACATAGATCTTAATAACCAAAATTCAACATATCTTCTGTATTTTTATCTTTTGTAACTATGAATTTCCGCAGAAGGTGACTTGAAGTAGTCCTTCAAAAGTACATTGCAAATTATGATCTAACAAAATTTTATTTAAAATTCAATTTTTCAATTATTGCTATCAGGGCTGTAAAAGGATTTCATTCCGATCAAAAGTGGAATTATTTCCGTGTTTTTGTTTTTTGAATAAAGTAAAAAGACCTTTTTTGGAATGAAACCACTTTCAATTTTTAAAGTGGGATGTTTTAAATTATTGTTTTTTTTTAAGTTTTAATAAATATCTTTACTAAAATAAATCCATTTTAGATCGGAATGGGATTTTGGAACAGGGGTATATATAATATATATTATCTTTGTAAGAAATAAATAAATTTTACTGTATTTAATCTAATCTAATCTAATTTGGTTTTAATGCACTCAATAGTTAAAGCACACTTTAGCCTTAAAAACCATTAATAAAATTGTGATATTCATAAACAAATAATAAACGTATATTAGCTATTGTGCTGATTTATGTTTAAGTTGGCAGCACTGTACAATATGGCCGTCATTTTATGTGTTAGTGTTGCGTACAATTAGGATAAAATATTCGTTGATTCGGTTTTCTTAATTTCATATTTTTGTTTATAATAGATTTTTGACAATAAAAACAAACTTTTAAGAAAAATAAATATATATATGGCTTTAATAAATGTCTATTTAGTTCAGATGTATAAATATAACATATAATTTCTAATTATTATTAAAAGTATCCGAATAACGGATATTTTGCGACGAAATATACATCACTATGACACATTTTCTTATTTTTACTTATTTTCCTTGTAATTTTTGATAAATTTTTGCAAATATTGACAAATTTCTTTGATATTTGACTAATTTTAATGCCGGCGAATATATTTTGCATTAGTATAACACTAATCAATATAATTTACATGGTTAATTACTTTATGGCATTATATTTAACCAACAAACTTTGAAAAAGCCAAATCAAATGATTTTGTCCTTCATTTGGTTGACAGACGGGCATTTCCAAATTGCCTAAAAATAGTGCTGGACAATTGGAATACTGTCAAATATTCATGCATTAATCCAATTATGCCTAGATTTGAGTTTTTTCCTCAAAATATAATCGTTTAAAAATTTTCTGGGATTTTATTTACAAATTTGTAAACGTTAAAATTAGAATTTTTAAATTTTATTTTAAAAGAAACCATAATTAGTTTTCGCAATCAACCTAAAATTACCGGAAAAATCTTTATCTGAGAAAAAATTGTTAAAAATTGTTGTTATTGTTGGCTTAAAGAAGGGTCGAGCCTACAATAAAATTCTTCTAATTGTCAATGGTTTATTGAAGGTGTTTTAAGCTATTTCACGTTTATAAATACGATTTTCCTGAATTTTGCCTAAAATTGTTTAATAAACCTAAAATAAGTTTTTATAAATACAGCCGTAAGACTTTAACGTCTCTTTACTTCAAGAGTTTGTCCATGATTTAGTTATTTAATTTTTCATAAATATTTAAGTACTTCATAAATTCCAGCCTTATATTAATATATGTAAGTTTAATAGCAAGTAAATGAATAATAAACGATAAATTGCTAAAGGTGGTATTAGACGACATGTATTTTATTCTAATACCACCCTATGTAAGGGCAGCCATCAACCATGATTTGTTTTGACCCGTTTCAACATTTTTCTGTTTTATAAAACATATATGTAAGTAACCATCGCCTACACAAACTACAGTTTTCACTTTACACTACAATTTCAATAACCGCCTTTTTCCTAATCGGTTAGAATAACCCTAAAAAGAAGAATATCATCAAATCCTCACTGTGCTACTTATATTTTTATTTATTTATTTATTTTTATTTATTTATTTTAGTCTATGGAAATATTCCTTACAGACTATTTAACAATTTATAAAATTATTTAAATTTAAACATAGAATAACGTTAATTATTTAGATTATATAATATATTTCTTTTTATAACATCAACATTTAAAGAAAAATCAACAAAGTTAAACATTTCGTTAAAACAGCAACATAACTTTCTAAACGGATCTGCCATAGCGAAATATGTTCGAAACGTTTTGACGTATAATGGATTATTAAATCGTAATTGACGTTGAGGAACATTTAAAGAAATTTTACTTAATAGAAATTCAGAACATACAGTTCCATTTAGAAGATTTATCATAAATGACACATTAAGCATTGTCCTGCGACTTTTCAGTGTTGGTAGATTTATCAAAGCAAGTCTTGCTGCATACGGTGGCAGTTCATAATAGTTCCCATATATGCTCTTTAAGCAAAATAATAAAAATTGTTTTTGCACAGATTCAATATGATCAATATGCACATTGTAATACGGGTCCCATACGACTGATCCATATTCCAATATCGGCCGTACAAGAGAAGCAAATAGTCGTTTAGTTATAAATGGATCATTAAATTCTTTTGACCATCGTTTAATGAAGGCTAAAATGCTACGGGCTTTATTAACAATCATTGTTATATGTTGAACAAAAGTCAATTTTGCATCCAGCAAAATTCCGAGATCCAGAATGGTGTCAACAGAATCCAATTTGGAGCCATTAATGGTGTAAAAAATGCTAGTATCAAATTTTCTTGAAAAATGTATGTGTTTGCACTTTGTTAAGTTTAAATCTATTAAATTTTGCTTACACCAGACGTAGAAATTATCTAAGTCGTTCTGAAGGTAAATACGATCTGATGGATGTTTAAAGCTTGAAAATATTTTTACATCATCCGCAAACATTAATATTTTAGAATATTTGATAGCTTTTGGCATATCGTTGATGAAGATTAAGAACAAAATTGGGCCAAGATGACTTCCTTGAGGAACACCAGATGTAACCAAAAAAGTTTTGGAGGTTGACGTTTTAAATTTTACGGATTGTTTTCTAAATAATAGATACGATTTAAACCAGCTTAGATAACTATCGTTAAATCCTAAAGCATCCATTTTTTTTAGCAAGAGTTGGTGATTTACTTTGTCAAAAGCTTTGCTAAAATCGGTGTAAAAAAAAATCAATAAAAACTATCATTTATGTAGAATTGTTGTCCCACCATGTTTCCCAGGTCAAACATCATCATCCTCTTGTATCTTACATCAGTAATATAATAATATATCATTATTACATTAAAAATTTATCACTTTACACTTTTAAAAAATAAAAAGCAATAAAATCATATTTTCGCTTTGTCTAAGCCTGTCTGTAAACTTATTAGTTTACAAAAATCTTATTAAAAACAACAACAAAAAATATCATTGCAATTTGCAAAATACAAAAATAAACCATCAACAGAGAAGTAACATGTTTTTACACTCTCCTCTCTTTATTTCTACAATGAAAAAAAGCAGTGTTGTTGTTTTGCTTTCTATTTTTTAATTCAAGCACATGTTTGTGTGATTGAGTATTGGTAGAAACTTTAAACGGTTTTGATCATATATAGATTCTGCAGTGAGGCTCGCGAATCTTTATTCATCAAAAAAAGAATCAAGAAGATCGGTCAAGTAATAGAGCCGGAAAATGTTCCCAATCGTTTTGGCTTCGCGTATTAATATATGTATATGATGATGATGATGGTGATATATAATAATATGAAAAGATGATGATGATGATTTAATATCCGAAAATCACTTTTTTCCCTTGCATTTCTTCGAAAGATCATTTGTTGAATTTCTGTGCTCTTTCTACCACTTTTCAGCTGAAAAATCATAACTATCACCTAATTGAATAAATTGCACTTAAGAAAATTTACGTAATGTAATGAACGTAAAAGTCTTGAAACGAAATTGAAAATTTGCCTTTTACGGTTCTTTATCTTTTTGTATTTGTATGCTTTAAGATAACTATTATTCCAACAAATATTTACCGATAAAAGTTTTAGGGCCATTATTACAACTTGCCTTTAATGTTCGTAATAATAAAAGGTAACTTTAATTGAAGTGAGGAATAAAGTGAACTTTAAAAATTTTCATTATTACAACATAATTTTTTATTATACAAAAACCGTAGCATACTTTTAGCCGTTAATAATATTTTTCATATGAATAATGACATTGAATTTATTTTTCATTCATATTTAAAAAAATCCTAAAGCTTACATTAAAAGATAAAGGTAAGGTGATCTTCCCGTTAGCCTATCGGCCACTTTTAGCTAAAGTTGACTTGTAACAACGAAAAACACATTATCTGTACGGTAACTTCCTAACTTTAGTTATTGCCAAGTTATAATAATGGGACTTAAACTAATAAAAACTATTAAAAGAAAATGCTACTAAAGGTGTATAAATATGCCTGAAATCAAAGTATAACAAGCAGTCCGACTCTTTGACAGCACCCAACAAACAAAGCCATAATCAAAATATAACTACATTTTAAAATAAACTTATAATAAAGAATTTTCTACAACATTTCATAAGGATACTTATGATAGGTTTATTTTAATGGAAATTATGAATACTTTTAAAATAATGCTTAAAAACGCTTCGTATAGCAACAATTTTTGCAATAATACTTGCTGTACACTTAGTTAGGATAACAAGTTTTACAAATGTGGAATTTATGAATACTTTTAAAATAATGCTTAAAATCGCTTCGTATAGCAACAATTTTTTGCAATAATATTTGCTGTACACTTAGTTAGGATAACAAGTTTTACAAATGTGATTGTAAAAGACTAATGATCGCAATAGTTTTGTAATTGTTTTCGTATAAGATATCACGTTATTTTTGCGTGTTTTTCTTATTATTATTCTTCTTCATTTCAGTCTTCTTGTTTAGCTTGGCAAAGGCAGTGTTTTTAAGGGCCAATCTTTAGGTGAAAGATTAGAGTTTAAATTAAAATTAATCCTCGAAAGATGTTCAAGTTTAAGCGCCCAATGGAGGTGGTTTAATCTTAAGCACGAAATGCAAAAGTGTAAACAGCTGATGCAAAAAAATTAATAAAATTTTTATAAATATAAACATTAAAATGTTCTATTTATTGATTAGTATAAATTATGGACACTTCAAAATACATTTTTTTGTTTTTAATTTAAGTTTTCATTAATTATACCCTTCACCTTCGTGAGAAGGGTATATATAAGTTTGTCATTCCGTTTGTAATTTATATAATATAATTTTCCGACCCTATAAAGTATATATATTCTGGATCCTTATAGATAGCGGAGTCGATTTAGCCATGTCCGTCTGTCTGTCTGTGTGTATGTTGAAATCAGTTTTCAGAAGACCCCAGATATCTGCGAAATCCGAATTTTCAATAATTCTATCGGAAATACGGTCGAATAGAACGCTATTTAAAATCAGCTCAATCGGCCCATAAATAACGAAGATATGAGTAAAAATCCGAGACCACCTCTGAAAATTTCATCAAAAATTTACTTTTTTCGTGCATGCTTATACAAAACAATAAACAAACAAAAACTAAACACAGTATCAAACGGTAAATTTTTTTTGTTATTTGTTATTGTAATTCTTGTTTATAAACACAAAGCAAAGAATGAACATCACGTTACGTTGCTATTGGCTTATTGTTATTGTATTGGCAAAGAATGAACATCACGTTACGTTGTTATTGGCTAGAAACATGAAATTAAATATGTAGAGCCTGGATTAGGCGAGAACACATTAAAGGGCACTTTTTGGTACTTTTTCGTTCTACAAAAGGTACTTTTTGAATTTTCTAGAAACATGAAATTTAGCATGTAGGACCTTGACTAAGTAAGAACCTATAAAAAGGGATTTTTTGGTACTTTTTCGTTATACAAAAGGTACTCTTTGAAAAATCTATAATATTGAACCTAGAAACATGGTATTAAATATGTAGAGCCCGGATTAGGCCAGAGCACAAAGAGGGTACTTTTTGGTACTTTTTCGTTCTACAAAAGGTACTTTTTGAATTTTCTATAATATTGAACCTAGAAACATGAAATTAAGTATGTAGAGCTCGGATTAGGCCAGAACACATAAAAGGGGCCTTTTTGGTACTTTTTCGTTCTACAAGAGGTACTGTTTGAATTTTCTATAATATTGAACCTAGAAATATGAAATTTAGCATGTAGGGCCTTGACTAGGTAAGAACCTATAAAAGGGGACTTTTTGGTACTTTTTCGTTCCACAAAAGGTACTTTTTTAATTTTCTATAATATTGAACCTAGAAACATGAAATTAAATATGTTGAGCCCGAATTAGGTCAGAACAAATAAAAGGGCACTTTTTGGTACTTTTTCGTTCTACAAAAGGTACTTTTTGAATTTTCTATAATATTGAACCTAGAAACATGAAATTTAGCATGTAGGGCCTTGACTAGGTAAGAACCTATAAAAGGGGATTTTTTGGTACTTTTTCGTTCTACAAAAGGTACTTTTTTAATTTTCTATAATATTGAACCTAGAAACATGAAATTAAGTATGTTGAGCCCGAATTAGGTCAGAACACATAAAAGGGGCCTTTTTGGTACTTTTTCGTTTTACAAAAGGTACTTTTTGAAATTTCTATAATATTGAACCTAGAAATATGAAATTAAGCATGAAGAGCCGGATTAAGTTAGAACGTATAAAATGGGATACAATTGCTATTTTTTGATTTTTTTGTAATAAAATTCGTACTGACTGTTTTTTAACACATCATGGTGAATGGTATATAAGATTCGGCACAGCCGAATATAGTACTCTTACTTGTTTTCATATTAAATTTACAATTGTCTTCTTCTTTTTTATAAAATATGCATTGTTTTGATAACAAACAGTGAAGTTTTCTGTTGTTTTGTATGGCAACACTGCGAAGTTTAATCTTGTACTCAAAAACATCAAAGGGGATTAACATAGATTAAATTTATTTTTAGATTAACTAATCTGATTATTAATTGGCATTTGATTACCATCTCAAAAACCCGCTCTAAGTGTTTAAGAGTGTAATTTTATAAAATAAAGTGATATAAAATTTGTGTTTAAAAAAGGTAATTTAATTAATATATAAAAAATGCCACATAAGAAAACAATGTGCTTTTTTATTTTATAGATGCCGCTTTTTCTATAGGATTGAGGGAGGACGAGTTCATAAAAAGTATAAACAAATCTTTTCCATTTACCAATAATAGACTAATACGTAAAATATATGTATATAGAAAAGAGCAAAATTGTAAAAAGTATAATTGAAAAAGATTAATAAATTAATGAAAAATAAATAATATGTATGAAACAAAAAAATTATTGTTTTAATTGAATTAATAAGCTTATGAAAATATTACGAAAATAAGCTTACTTCAATCATGTTTCAAAAACTATTTTTCAGTAAGCTTATTTAATAATTGCGCTTCTAAGCTTGTTATAAACTGCAACTAGGAATATAGGAATATAGGTTTGCAAAACTATTATGATAATTATTGTAAAATGCTTGTTAACAATTATTTTATCAAGAAAATTGAACCCTTGTGATAATATTCCTAGTTGCAGTTTACAACAAGCTTAGAATCGCAATTATGAAATAAGCTTACTGAAAAATAGTTTTTGAAACATGATTGAAGTAAGCTTATTTTCGTAACATTTTTATAAGCTTGTTAATTCAATTAAAAGAATATTTTTTGTTTGTTTCATACATATTTTTTATTTTTCATTACTTTACTGATATTTTTCAATTATACTTTCTACAATTTTGCACTTTTCTATATATATTTTACGTATTAGTCTATTATTGGTAAATGGAAAAGACTTGTTTATACTTTTTATGAACTCGTCCTCCCTCAATCCTATAGAAAAAGCGGCATCTATAAAATAAAAAAGCACATTGTTTTATTATGTGGCATTTTTTATATATTAATTAAATTACCATTTTTAAACACAAATTTTATATTACTTTATTTTATAAAATTACACTCTTAAACACTTAAAAACACTGCCTTTGCCAAACTAAACAAGAAGACTGAAATGAAGAAGAAGAATAATAAGAAAAACACGCAATAAAATAACGGGATATCTTATAGGAAAACAATTACAAAACTATTGCGATCATTAGTCTTTTACAATCACATTTGTAAAACTTGTTATCCTAACTAAGTGTACAGCAAGTATTATTGCAAATATTGTTGCTATACGAAGCGTTTTTTAAGCATTATTTTAAAAGTATTTATAATTTCCATTAAAATAAACCTATCATAAGTATCCTTATGAAATGTTGTAGAAAATTCTTTATTATAAGTTTATTTTAAAATGTAGTTATATTTTGATTATGGCTTGGTTTGTTGGGTACCTAACTCTAAATATGTGTTAGTAACAAAAATGTATATGTATTGGTGCATTCTAAACACACAGAGTTTTATAAAAAAATTACAATTTTAAATTTGTTCGAATTTTCAATACCAAAAATTTAAGCTCTGATTGTAAATTAAAATTCAACAACAACAAAAATGAAATGTCAATAATTAGAAAAAAATATTTTTTTCTAGTTTAGGAAAATTAAACAAAATTTTGTGTGAAAAGTGTGAAAAAATTATTTAAAAAAATTTCAGATTTTTTGTGCACAACCGTAATTTCGCGTACAATCCTAAAACACTCGTAGATGTGAGATAGTAATTTCCTATATATGAGAGTCTGACTACTTGTTATGCTTTGCCTGAAATATTATTGTAATTTTCGATTTCAATTTCTCATCATAGTGGCTTTGTGATCTTTAATTAAATAAAATTTGAATTTTTTTCTATAATAATACAGGTTGAAATTTTATTTTTAATGACTTTTCGGTAGAAATGCCCATAGGCCGTTGCGGGAAAATTTTTAAAATTTATGGTAAGAACATTTAATAAAAATTTAAATTTAAAAACTTTTCAATTTTCCATCCGCATTTTAAGTAAGTTTTATTACATTTTGTATCTACACTATAATATTTTTAATTTTATTTTAAAATTTTGACATGTCAATATTATAGTGTGTAGCCAACTTAATTAGTTTTTTATTATAAATAAGGCCATAAACTTTTTTGCATTTATTTAATTATAACAAATGTTTTGAACATTATCTCTTCTAGGAAAATTAGGAACATAAGATCTAAATTTTTTGAAAGTATCCTCAGTTCCCTACCAGAGTTTAAAAATTATCTCAGTACAAATTGTCCAAAAAATTGTTTCTAACATGTTTTCGAAATGGGTCTTAAAAACTTACTAATTTTGAAGTCCTTGCGGGGAAATAATTTAAAGGTGGAGGGTACTTATGATTCAGCAATGCCGAACGTAGTACTCTTATTAATTGTTTTTTTATTTTAACTTAAAATTATTTTTCTTTTCGAACAGAATACATTTCTAGTAAAATAAAAGAAAAGTATTATCAAAAATATCAAAAGTAAACAAACGAAATGCAAGTAAATTTTATTTTATTGTCATTGTATTGAAAAATGAAAAAAAAAAAAAATTGTATGAAATTTTCCAAACAAATCAAATACATCGTCACCTAAAACGCAAACGGCCCTAACTAACCAAAAATTCAAAATCGATTTTATTGTTGATTATAATGTATTGCATCAAAACAAATGTCCTCACAAAAAATTGGACTCGGTCCACGTTTTCGGATAGCTACCATACAAGTGGACCCACGAAAAACAGCTTTAACGGTCATAACTGTTTAAAGAGTTCGAGTATAACGATGAAATTTGACATAAGTAAGTTTTATATGAAACAAAATTTCTCCACCAAATTTAACGAGGATCGGTCCATAATTGTCCCCACCTACTCGAATTTGGGTAAACTATAAAAATTAAACAAGTTTAATAATATATTTTGTGTGCAAAATAAATAAATTAATTTGTTATTTTGTCTAGATAGTCGTTATGTTTCATATCACGCTTTTTAAAATTTGAAAAATTTGCATTGACTTAAATTAAATGTGGATTTAAAAAAAAGTCCATGAAATTGCCTCTCAAAAGTATACGAATTTTTCCTGTATTTCATATTTGATCATGTTATACGCAACACAAATTTTAGAATCGAATGGTTTTTATGCGTAATATTGTTTTAAGGGGTTACTATCCACGGAAAGGTTATATATATATTTGGTCCACAATTTTGGGGAATTTGTACCTTTTTTCAAGTAATATCATTAAAATAGCGATTTTTGGCCATAATTGTAAATTTTTCTCCTTATTTCCAGAGATAAGACAAAAATTTGATATTGGGACTTATAAGACCCCTTGGGGTATCTAAAAATAATATTTTTTGTTACAAGAATCTGTATTTAAACGTTCCAAGATAAATTATTCGGATCATTCTTCTGTCGCTAATTCAATATATTGGAACTTAAGTCCATTTTTATAATACTAGGATCAACTATTTTCGGGGAAAGTTTTCTGGTATATATTCTTTTAGATATCAGCTTTTATACATTTAAGTTCTCAATGTGTTGTGGAAGTGTACAACTCCAAAACATGCCTCGAAGAAACACCATTCAAAATAATAAAATCATTTTTTTTATATACCAATGGCCTCCATGCTGCATGGCACGATATCATTATGATCTAACTCAAAAATGTTGATATGTGTTTAAATATTATTTACTATGATGAAATTAAAACCAAAATTTTGGACTTACAGTGTTATTGTAACGGGCAACATAAGCGTGAAAGTTACGAGTAGTAAAAACTGAAATCTACTATATAGGATGACGTTTTATTAAGGCATGTTTTGGGGTTGTATACCGCTATAATATATTGAAAATTTAAAATATATTAGTGCCAATATGTACATGAATATACACTAGACAACTTTGTCGGAAAATATCGTCCCTAGAGGTACGAAAAGGGACTTATGATCCAGATAATTCAATTAGAAACTGAAAAACGATACCAAAAATACATTTTGGAACGTTTAAGTACAGATCCTTATAACAAAAAATATTATTTCTATTAAATTCCAATATTAAATTTTGATTTTATCTCTGGAAAAAGGGTGAAAACATTACAAATATAGCCAAAAATCGCCATTTTAATGATATTACATGAAAAGAGGGTACAAATCCCCCAAAATTGTGGACCAAATGGGTCAAAAATACATCCATGCGGTTGATAGTTACCCCTTAAAACAATATTAAGCATAAAACCATGCGATTCTAGAATTTGTGTATCGTATAATATGATCAAATATGAAATACAGGAAAAATTCGTATACTTTTGTGAAGTAGTTTCATGGACTTTTTTTAAAAAAAGCACAACTAATTTAAGTAAATGTAAAGTTTTCAAGTTTTAAGGGGCGTGATATCAAAACAAAGGACTATCTAGACAATATAACAAATTAATTTATTTATTTTCCACACAAAATATATTATTAAATTTTGTTTTTTTTCATAGTTTACCTAAATTCGAATACTTATGAGAGACACTGTACATAACTTTTATGCAATGTCCATGGCCCTTATATCACTTTTTTAAAATGTTATAATGTCCATGGATATTCTGACACTTATAAAACAGAAATGTATTGGAAAATTTGTTTAGAATTAAAGAAAGGCCCACACTTATCCCGAAAAGTATTGGTCCTAAATTCGGTCCTATGTTGCATTTTAGATTCCCTTTAAAAAGTGTCCTGCATAGCCGGACTTCGGCCGTGTGTACACGCAAAGAAAAAACATGGTTGTACATTTTCATTGCGATCAAAATATTTTCCTAAATGTCTCATATGACTATTACGATAAAACCATTTAACATATCATATTATAAAATTACATGATCCTCAATTAGAAATTTATTTTATTTTTCTACCAAACATTTGAAATTATTCCTATAAAAATTAATTTATTTTTCAAATTTGTAAACATATTTTAATTAAAATTTACTCTTTTAAAGAGTAAACAGTGTGTGTGTTCTCAAATTAATTTAATATTAACAAGTAAGAGTGCTATATTCGACTGTGCCGAATCTTATATACCCTTTACCATAGTGCAAAAAATATCAATTTTATAAAATTTAAAATTATTTAATTTTCTTGACTATATTATTATTATAGCAATAGCAAAACCAAATAAACAACAACAACGCTAAACGAAATAAACACACAAAAAACAAAACACACAAGGCAGTAAAACCAACAGACATGCTAACGTACTAAACGAAATACACAAAAAAACAAAATACACAACGCAATGAAACCAACAGACATCCAAACATACTAAAATGAATACACCAAGAAACAAAGCAATATACTTACACACAGCGTTGTCAACTATTTTATACCAAAACTCGCTGTCCATTTACTCAAAACGCGCTAAAAAGCTCTAAAATTAAATGTAAATATAAGGTCACTAAATATATAGTACTAGTGTAACCTGGGTGCCACGCTACTCAATGAAAATTAAGTATAAAATTTGTATTACTTTTATAGTTAAGTACTAAGTACCAAACATCTTCCTTTTATAAGAACCGTGTGTCATTTGTTTCAGATCCCCACTGTAGAAACTTTAAAACGTTTGATTCTTGTGCGGATTCTTATTCAGTCAGAATTCTGCATGTTCAATATTATAGTTCCAGAAAAATTTTGCTCATATTAAGAGTAGATACAGGTGCATTTTTTGTATTATTAATATTATGTAAGATAAGTAAGAAAACCATTTCCAAAAATCCCTCCTTAGTGGATCTACATAACCAAAAACACATCCACTGTTAAAATTTCATGACTCTATGTCCAAATACAAAGCATGCCATTAATTAAGGTTAATACAAATATGTATGTTCGATTTTCTTATTCAATGACTC
Organism: Lucilia sericata; assembly: GCF_015586225.1. Classification (NCBI taxonomy): domain Eukaryota; kingdom Metazoa; phylum Arthropoda; class Insecta; order Diptera; family Calliphoridae; genus Lucilia; species Lucilia sericata. The sequence goes on along the minus strand of NW_023994423.1, from coordinate 295,254 downwards.
TTCCTACCACCTCAAGATCTCAATAACTAGTCAAAGCGATTTTTGCAAAATTTCCCATAATAAATTTGCATTTAACTTTGTGAAAAAATAAGTAATCAAGGAATTGTTTCCTTCGCAGTGAAATTATCAAAAAAAAAAAAAAAAAAACAGAGACGTTAAAGTCTTATTCTCCAGATACAAGAATCTATCCCTGTTGCAAAATCTCTCTTGCCTATGCGAAAGCTAATAGAATGCCTACTAAAAGGTCTTCTCTTAAAGGCCTATAAGTAGTACAGCTTCATAGAATATCTACTATTAAATTCGATTAAAATACATTTAAATTTAAGCCAAATGAGTAGTAAGTCAGCTGAAAGAAGTCTTTATCGAGTGTTATAAGGGAGAATTTATACAACATAAACCTGAAGGATGGACTTTTTATACTAAATACAGTAAAATTTATTTATTTCTTACAAAGATAATATATACTATATATACCCCTGTTCCAAAATCCCATTCCGATCTAAAATGGAGTTATTTTAGTAAAGATATTTATTAAAACTTAAAAAAAAAACAATAATTTAAAACATCCCACTTTAAAAATTGAAAGTGGTTTCATTCCAAAAAAGGTCTTTTTACTTTATTCAAAAAACAAAAACACGGAAATAATTCCACTTTTGATCGGAATGAAATCCTTTTACAGTCCTGATAGCAATAATTGAAAAATTGAATTTTAAATAAAATTTTGTTAGATCATAATTTGCAATGTACTTTTGAAGGACTTACAAAAGATAAAAATACAGAAGATATGTTGAATTTTGGTTATTAAAATCTATGTCCAGTTTTGAAAAAAAGCTAATAGGTTTGGATTCTGTGCGCTCTTGAGAATATTAATCTATTTATGTTTTTGTTATCTGTCAGCTAAAAAAAATTAAAAACAAATTTGGATAGTTTCATAAACAAATAATAATTTTTCGAATTCAATTGTTACACCCCTATTGAAAAAAATTTTAGGGTTTGTACTTTTCTGATTCCTCTTAACAACAGTAAAGTAAAGAACTACAATTTCACTTCCAAATAGATATAAAAAATATATTATAAAAATTAATTCTTGAGAATGACTTCAGGAGTAATGAATTTGGAATCAAATAAAAGAGACATTCCGCCTATAAATAATCTGTGTTAAAATCATCACTTCTGTATGTCTTTTATGTTTTTTTTTTTTGCTGGGATATAGAGTTATAGGTTGAATATTATTACAGGTTACAAAGGAATAGTGCTGGGTAGGTTCGACATTGTTTACGACAAGGGGCATGGATGATTGCTGGAGGAATTGGCAGATTGTTAAACATAGGGAAATATCATATTGTAAGGAATGAATATATCATATTGTAAAGGTACGTTCACACCTATCAAATATTTGACGTTTTTTATCAAATATTTGTTGGCTGTAATGTGAACACAAAATATTTTTGAAGAGCAAACAAAATATCAGCTGTTTTTCGTGAAACATTTTTATTTGTCAACCTACAAATATTTTCTTAATGTGAACACAATGTGAACACCAAACATGAAACATTTTTGTTAAACGTTAAAAAAACTATTTAATAATATTTTTTACGATTTCATAGAAATTTCTGCCTAAAAACAAAAAATTAAATACATTTTTATTTCATAATGTGCTTAAAATGAGTACAGTGGTTTCCCGGTTTAACGAAAGATATAATGTCAGGCTCATTCGTAAAAACGAAAAATTCGTTAAACCGAATAACAAATTTTCTATGATTCAATGATAAAAAAAAAGGGTAATGGAAGGTAGGAAGTCTATTTATTAAATCTTTTTGAATGCACCCGTAAAGGTTTTGACAATTTTTGCATTTTTATGCAGTGTAGGAAAGATAGAAATTAGTTTTTTTTTTTTTTTGTTAAATTTGGAATCAAACCAAAATTAAAGATTTTATGAAAAATTTGACTAAAATTAGGTAAAAACAATGTTTCTTGTTTAATGAAGTTAAAGTTGTTTCATTTCGAAAATTAATTCGTTTCTTATAAAAAATAGAAATTTGATGCCCATTTTAATCGAATGTGAAATTCTAAGTATTTTATGGTAATTTTCATTACAAACAATTCCATTTCTCACTTTTTTAGTAAAATATTCATAATATTGCCTTAAATAAAGAATTTTATATTAAAATGTATGTCTATTTAATAAATTTTATTCATATTACCGAAAATAATTTTTTAAATGTTATTTTCATTCCTTTTCCAGGATTTTTGTATTTGTAGATTTTGTACCCATTGAATTGGGTATTCAACTTACATAAAATCTTAATATGTTATTGCTTTTGGTTAATAACGAAGTATGGTGATCTTTCCGTATTATTTTCACCTCTTTTTATAGAAAATTTTTTAGAAATTCGTTATATCGAGTACAAAATTTACCCACTCATTCGTAATATAAGGTACTCAATGGAAACAATTTGCCCGTTCGTTAAATCGCGAATTCGCTAAACGGAGTATTCGTTAAACCGGGAAACCAGTGTATTTCTATTTTGACGTTTTGTTTGAAGAAACAAAGCCAAACACAATTCAATACAAATAGTAAAAGTTTGTTTGCTCGGTGTTCACATTACAACAAATAATTTCGTAAAACAATTGACGGATAAAACAGTAAAAAAACAAGATTTTGTTTGCAGGCAAAGAGGAACATAACAACAAGAACAGCTAATGCGCAACCAAACCAAAAGCCAAAAATATATGTGTTTATATTTACTAAAAATCTATATCATTGAATAATAACTTCTATATATTCTAAAATTTCATTTAATATTGTTTTTCATAAAAATTTTACAACAAAAAAATACAAATTACATTTCAATACCTTGTGCAAGTGGAAAAGAGATAGATAGACTTGCACAAGGTACTGAAATTAGATTTCAATACCTTGTGCAAGTGGAAAAGAGATAGATGGTGGATCTTTACTGTCATGTTGTTGCTATTTAGTATAGTCAATGTAGCGAAAAACCTTGGTTGTTTGGAACGGTTTATAGCGATTTCAAAAAAATCGCTATAAGCCCGGAAATAACCAAATTATAAATAATTTTCATTAAATTACATATCTATAAAATTGAAAATTATAGAGAATTGTTTATTATTAATATATTTTTATATCCATTAATATAATAAATAATTGTTTAAATAAATTGAGTAATAAATTAATTAAATAATTTCTCAATTAATTACTAAACTATAGACTAGATTATAACCTATAGACTAGACTATAAACAATACTATAAACTAGAGTATAGACAAGACTATAGACTAAACTATAGCTTGACTATAGACTAAACTATAGCTTGACTATAGACTAGACCAGCGGTTCCCCCGGTTTTTACTTCGCGGACCCCTTGAGGAATTTATTTAAATTCGCGGACCCCCATACATATTTTGATATCTTATTGTTCTAAATATGTAATTGTTCATCCGAAAATTGTCATAGTCCATAAATCCCAAGGTCAAACAGATGTAGATATGTCATTTCTATAAAATATTCCCGTACATTGAGAATAATTAATATTTCAGAGAAGTTTCAATTGCCTGTTTTTGAAGATAGAATGACTTCATTGTTGAAATGTTATCATCAGGGAAACCAAAATATGCAAATGCATGTTTTTGGTGGTGCGTCGTATGGACTCATGGATAAGATATTTACACGATTCAGACCAATTTAAGAATTTTGGCATCGATTTGTTAGAGCATATTTTTGCATATTTTACCCATAAGAGCATAATTTTGCATGATTTGACTTTTGTAGCATATTTAAGGCATATTTTCGAGTTTTTAGAGCATATTTTACTCTTTTAGTGCATATTTTGAAGTTTTTCGCTTTTTTTATTTTTGTATATTTTTAATTTTCTTTTCAAAACTTTATTTAAACAAAATCAAATTTAATTTTTTTATTTTTATTTTTTTAATTTTTTCGCCAATTTTATAATTTTGAAAAAAATTAGTTTCATTTGCAGAACTTGAAAATTGCAAAAAATACATTAGTCTCATGAAAACCAATGTTATAGTTTTTTATTCAATTGCTTTAGATTTCATGAGGCCAATCCATTTTTATCGTTTAAAAAATTAGTATTTATAACACTGTTAGTATGTCAAAAAGATACAGAAAACGCCGAGATACCTAAACTTAAATTTGGGTCATAGAAAAAAGTTTTCACGCATAGACATAAGAACTAATTATAAAAAACTAAAAATATGTGTATAATTAATTCAAATGGATTCTAGTTTTATGTATTTATATATTTTTCTATGCGTGAACGTTTTTTTTTTTTAATTTAAATAATCAAAAAACACCTCAGAAACAGTGTAAACTTTAAAACCAATATCTCCCGATTTTGACCCAACTTTTCAAAACGAAGTATGCCACTTGATTCTACGACCGAAAATTAAGTTCACGTGTTTCGGCGTTTTTCTGTGTCTTTTTGAAAGTTGAAATTTTACTTACAGTGTAATTATTGGATTTTATGACATCACCGATTAAAATGCCAGTTTAGAAGCTATGAATACAATTGGAAGAAATGTGTTAAACTTTGTCGTTTGAAATATGTTTTTTTGGGGACCAAATAGCTTCATGTTATTTATTGGTTATCTGAACGTAAAACTGAGTTCTATTAAACTAGTTTTTCAAACTATGCGATGAATCAATTATAAAAAAATCTTGTAGGATCAAATATGACGATGAATCAATTATAACAAAATCTTGTAGGATCAAATATGACATTAAATATTTATTATTTCATTACAATTTCAGTATTTTTCAGCTTTTCAATGTTTAAAAAATAATAAAAAAAATTATTTTTGAGCATATTTTTAAAATTTTAAGAGCATATTTTGAGTTTTTTATGGCATATTTAAAGCGCTTAAAACACTTTTTTTGGAGCATATTTTCGGTTTCCCTGGTTATCATGATGTTTAATTTTATGATCGTGAGATCTTTCACGTTCATTTTTCTTTAAGACGGGTAATCTGAGTATGTTAGCTAATTTTTCGGGAAAATAATATAAGAAAGTTGAACTTCTTCGATATTGTTGCGGAATGCGTTTATCCGCATAATATATGACTTGAACTCTTTGCGAAAGTACTGTGAATTTTACTGCATGGTTTTGACTATTTATGCATTTTCTGATGTTAATTTAATAATATTGGTCGACAAAATCAAGTTAAAATCTGTGTATCACGTCGGAATGGAATATTTATATTTAAAATTACCTGGATTAACGTATTGAAGACGAACAAAGAGTCACCTCTGTTTCGGAAATATATTATTTTAGTCCTTCCAAACAAGAACACTTTTGTTTACAATTTGACAAACTTAAATCTGCGATAAGCTTGTCCTTGAATTATGAAATGTGGCCTAACTTCATACTCCGAGATAACAGTATCTCTTATTTAATTGTAATTTGGGAACCGTTGGACTAGACTGCAAACTAGACTATAGATGCATATATTATGTAGTATAACTATATATAGTATGTTGTTACCAACCAATAAATAACAAAACAAACAACAAAAATAATAATTATCATTAATTTACGCAATTGCTTGAATTTCAATTAAATGTCACAACTTTGTCTCAGATTTATATTTTATAAAAAATAAAATAAAACCAGTCATATAAGCGACTATTTACATTTTTGTATGTGGTGATAACACCCATTTTCAGAAAATAAACAAAGAACAGCTGTCATTGACGCTGTTTGATCTTACATTTGGTTTGCAAGATCAAATAATTATTTTACCAAAATGACGTAAATTGTTTGACTTTTGGTGTTCACATTGATGAAACAATGAGAAAATATTTATTTGCCAGCAAATCAATTTGTTTTATGAAAATCATCCGCATTGCTGTTTGTTAACATGAAATATTTTATGTTCAGATTCGACAAACAAAGTTTTTTCAATCGTGTTATATATTAATATTATACACTTTTATTATAAAAATTTAATTTTAAACCTAATAAAAATAGTTAAAATTAAAACAAATTGCCAAATTGCTTTTTTCTTGCATGAAAATATACGATATTCTGTGGCTGCAAAACATGTGTGTGTTTGAACCAAATTATTTTTGCACTGTTTGATAAAACAATACCATCAAATATTTGTTCAAGTCTGAACATGAAATAAATATTGCGTTTGTTTGACGCAACTTTATAAATATTTTATAACAAATATTTGGACCAAATATTTTACAGGTCTGAACATAGCTTAAGTTTTGCATAGATTTTATGTAGGGGATAAAAAATCGAAAGAGAAATATTCGTTGTTAACACTTTGATAATAGCAATTGAAATAATTTTTTTCAGACATTTGAACTACAAAAGTAGGGATTTATTTTGAATCATAAGTATGCAATCTTTCCTTCAATGGTTCCGGTCGAATTTCGGCCGCGGGGCGAACTCTAGTATATATTAATACGCAAAGCCAAAACGATTGGGAACATTTTCCGGCTCTATTACTTGACCGATTTTCTTGATTCTTTTTTTGATGAATGCAGATTCGCGAGCCTCACTGCAGAATCTATATATAATCAAAATCGGTTCAGTATTTTCGGAAATATAAGCGTTTAAGTTTCTACCAATACACAATCACACAAACATGTGCTTGAATTAAAAAATAGAAAACAAAATAAGTAAACAAAACAACAACACTGTTTTTTTTCATAAAAGAGAGGAGAGTGTAAAAACATGTTACTTCTCTGTTGATGGTTTATTTTTGTATTTTGCAATGATATTTTTTGCTGTTGTTTTTAATAAGATTTTTGTAAACTAATATGTATACAGACGGGCTTAGGCAAAGCGAAAATATGATTTTATTGTTTTTTTATTTTTTAAAAGTGTAAAGTGATAAATTGTGAATGAAATAATGATATGATATTATATTAGTAATGTAAGATACAAGAGGATGATGATGTTTGATCTGGGAAAACATTGGTGGGACAACAATTCTACATAAAAGATAGTTTTTATTGATTTTAAAGATTTTAATGATGGACAAAAACAAAGCCTGTTAAAATATATGTAAGTAGGATAGTTTAGTTGGTCATGTCGGTACATGATACACCGTAATAAATGAATCAGTATATCGCTAATACGTAGGTTTAGCACAGTGAGGATTTGATGATATTCTTCCTTTTCGGGTTATTCTTACCAATTAGGAAAGAGGCGGTTATAGAAATAGTAGTGTAAAGTGAAAACTGTAGTTTGTGTAGGCGATGGTTATTATATGTTTTATAAAAATAGAAAAATGTTGAAACGGGACAAATACAAATCATGTCTTCTGGGTTGATGGCTGCCCCTACTTAAGGTGGCATTAGAGTAAAATACATGTCGACTAATACCATATTTAGCAATTTATGGTTTATTACTCTTTTACTTGCAATTAAACTTACATATGTTAATATAATGCTGGAATTTATGGTTTATTAACGTTTTCTTTCAAAAATTTCTCATGAAGTACTTAAATAATTATGAAAAATTAAATAATAATTAAATCATGGGCAAACTCTTGAAGTAAAGAGGCGTTAAAGTCTTATTCAAGATACAAGAATATATCCCTGTTGCAAAATCTCTTGCCTATGCACTTCTATGCGAAAGCTAATAGAATGCCTATTAAAAGGTCTTCGCTTAAAGGCCTATAAGTAGTACAGCTTCATAGAATATCTACTATTAAATTCGATTAAAAAACATTTAAATTTAAGCCAAATAAGTAATAAACCAGCTCACAGTGGGGCAGAATGGAAATTTTTTGGAAATAAATCTGGCATTTCTAAACGGCTGATCCGATCGGGATAAAAAAATGGCGTGAGCGTAGCCAAGGAGTATTCGAGTTTTAGTTTTGAAGATGAACCCTGCAGATGCCCCAGGGACGGCGCTGTGGCAGCTCAAAGTAGGGTACCTACGACATGTAAAATTTTTAAACTCGTGCCATTTTTTTGTTTTTTCGTGATTTTGAAATTACTTCAAAAATAACTGGAATCGACAAGGAGTTGCTTCGAAGAGTTAACACTATTTTAATGGCACTGAATAGTAAACATAAAATTAATGGAAATCGATTTGGGGAATATACATCTGAAATTTCTAAATTACTTGTATCTCTGTATCCATGGAGGGAACTAACACCAACAGTACACAAAGTGTTGTGTCATGGTCAAATAATAATTGAATCCACTTGGAGAGTTAACAGAAGAAGCCCAGGAAGCGAGGAATCGAGATTTTAAGCATGTTCAACTTTTCAGCTCAAGAAAATGCTCCAGGCAATCACAGAATGAAGATATTTTTAATAGTTATTTCTATCTTCTGATCCTGTTCTTTCAACTATGCGAAAAAGATGGATTTGTTATGAAACTCTATCATCTCAAAACAAGGAAGATTTAAAGGACTTATATTACCTTCTGGATATGTATACCGATATGACAGATTATTTTATAGAAAATAAGTAGTGTTAGGAATTAACTATATAAGTAGGTTGTAAGAATTAATTGTATTATGTTTAAGATAAACAGTTCAAATAAAAAAAGCTATTATACTAACTGATGATATTGTATTAAATTGTGTTTTATATTTCGGTGGGCGGGAAAGGTGGTTTGTGTGGGGTGATTTAGGTGTTGTTGTGCGTGGCTCATAATAAAATTATAATTTTTTTATTGTATATACAATGTTATAGTCTTTAATAAAATAATTAACTAAATAATTTTTAAAAATTGTCCAAATATTTTATTCAACACCAAATGTATGTTCTGTCATACTTAATACTAAAATATGAAAAAGATGAAATTAAAGGACACAGGTTTAAATGAACATATTTTTGAATGTAATTGAGATATTGGCTTGAAATTTTTTGTAAAGAATCGAGAATTTCCATATCTAAATAAAAAATGATATTAAGGGATAAATATGGACTAAATTGTTGTAGCTATCTGCGACCCTATTAAAATTTTGATATAAATCATAGTTTTAGAAATTAAACAAATATGTAATATATGACAAAATCTTTATTTATGAACAAAACTCAATGAAATTTTCAACGCTTGTTAAATTTGTCATTTCAAATGCAAAAAAAAATTGAAAAGGTCAAAGGGCATCCCGCAATTCCCAAAAATAGGAATGAAAATCCCAAAAATGGGATTTTTTACTTTTTTGCCCATAGGGTCCACATTTCTTTCAGGGCTGAGAAAATACTTTTGGAGTAAATAGAAAACATATTGAGGTTTCCAAAACTGCTTTCAGTTTTCTGATCCCAGCTTTGGGATTTTAGAACATGTCGCCCAAAGTTGAAGTTTTGATAAAAAATAGGTCATATTCGGAAGGACGCAGTGGCAACATTTTCAAAAAATAGGACAAGTTTTTTACGCCAAAGCGTTCTGCGTAAAGATACCTTTTAGAAAACTATAAAATTGTTATATGTTCTTAAAGAAAATTTTATTTTAATAATAAAAGAGTTAAGACACATTTTTGGCAAAAAACGCCAAAAATCTAAAATTTTTTGAATTTTTAAATTAAAAAACGTATATTTTTGGATCTGTAAATGATATTGATCTGAAATTTTTTGTATATTATTGGAAATTTTGTTGTCTAACTAACAAGATTGAGTCCATTTGGCCCAAAATTACGCCCGGTATTCAAAAAAAGGCGGACCAAGGTATGGTAAATTTTGTATCACTAAATTTTTAAATGCCTATAACTCGGATATTATACGAGATAAGTAGTATGTCCAAGCATGTTTTTTCAAGATCTCGTCGAGCTTTCAGAAAATATAAAAATCTTCGTATTTGGGTGAAAAACAAAAAAATGGCACGAGTTTAAAAATTTTACATGTCGTAGGTACCCTACTTTCATCTTCTAAACTTAAACTCGAATACTCCTTGGCTACGCTCACGCCAAATTTTATCCCGATCGGATCAGCCGTTTGGAAATGCCAAATTTATTTCCAAAAAATTTCCATTTTGCCCCACTGTGCAGCTGAAAGAAGTCTTTATTGAGTGTTATAAGAGAGAGTTTATACAACATAAACCTGAATGATGGACTTTTTATACTGCAGACAGTAAAATTTATTTATTTCTTATAGAGATAATATATATTATATATACCCCTGTACGAAAATCCCATTCCGATCTAAAATGGAGTTATTTTAGTAGAGTTATTTTAGTAAAAAAAAACAATAATTTAAAACAAGACCTTTTTTTCCAAAAAAAAATGCCTTTTTACTTTATTCAAAAAACAAAAACACGTAAATAATTCCACTTTTGATTGCAATGAAATCCTTTTACAGTCCTGATAGCAATAATTGAAAAAATTAATTTTAAATAAAATTTTGTTAGATCATAATTTGCAATGTACTTTTGAAGGACTACTTCAAGTGTACCTTCTCCGGAAATACATAGTTATAAAAGATGAGAACACGGAAGATATGTTGAATTTTGGTTATTAAAATCTATGTCCAGTTTTGAAAAAATGGTAATTGATTTGGATTCTGTGCGCTCTTGAGAATATTAATCTATTTTTGATTTTCTTATCTGTCAGCTAAAAAAAACTAAAAACAAATTTGGATAGTTTCATAAACAAATAATAATTTTTCGAATTCAATTGTTACAGCCCTATTAAACATATTTTTAGGGGTTTGTACTTTTCTGATTCCTCTTAGCAACAGTAAAGAAAAGAATTACAATTTCACTTCCAAATAACTATAAAAAATATATTATAAAAATAATTCTTAAGAATGACTTCAGGAGTAATGAATTTGGAATCAAATAAAAGAGACATTCCGCCTATAAATAATCTCTGTTAAAATCATCACTTCTGTAGGTCTTTTCTTTTTTTTTGCTGGGATATAGAGATATAGGTTGAATATTATTACAGGTTACAAAGGAATAGTGCTGGGCAGGTTCGACATTGTTTACGACAAGGGGCATGGATGATTGCTGGAGGAATTGGCAGATTGTTAAACATAGGGAAATATCTTATTGTAAGGAATGAATACATATATCATATTGTAAGTTTTGGATAGATTTTATGAACATTTATGTAGAGGATAATAAATCGATATATTTTTGAAAAATATGTTGCATAATAATAGAACTTAGAATAATTTTAGAACTTAGAATTTAACCTTCTTTCAGAATTTAACCAAATTTTATCACATTTTCGAAAAGAATACGTTGATCAAAGCAAGTTTTACACTTTGATAATAGCAATAGGAATTTTTTTTTCAGACATTTGAACTATAAAAGTAGGGATTTATTTTGCAGCATAAGTATGCAATCTTTCCTTCAATGGGTTCGGTCGAATTTCGGCCGCGGGCGAACTCTAGTATATTATAAATCTCTTTGTAAGTCTGTTCGTTTGTTTGTTTGTTCGTCAATCACGCCTAAGCGGCAGGACCGATTTTCTTCAAATTTGGAACATGGTTAGATCTATACTTGGAGAGTGTTATAGGCTATATATTTTTTTCAGAACTTGGACTAGGAGGGGGCAAAAAGGGGGTAAAATGGGTGAAAAACGGGCAAAATGAGTACTATTGATAGTAATACTGATTTTGTCTATCCTTAAGCAAAATCATTTTCGATTAAACTACTTAATTTGTTAGAAATATAAATTAATAAAGTGCCGTTGCGAAAATGTGACCGGAAGGGGACAAAAAATAGGCCATATGGCGAAAATCTGACAAAATTGGTACTTTTGTGCTTTAAGAACGATTTTTTCTATTCTAAAGCCAAAATATTATAAACTATGATTTTGATAGTCTCAGACATATGTCCATATATTTAGAACTCCCACCCTTAGGGGAAAAAGCCGGTAAAAAAGGGAAATCTGTATTTGCTGCGTAAAGAGACTCAATAAATACATATTTTCAGACAATTCAAACTACTGCAGTGAATAAATAAAACAAATAAATAAACAAGTAAAAATTTATAGTTGATCATGGCTGACGATATGATGCCCTACACAAGTGATTACGTTACAAATATTGAATATTTTTTTTAATAATAAAACAGTTAAATTAATTTTTACTTTATTTCAGAAACATTTTAACAATTTATTGACAAACAAGGATTTTCTGAAAGGTGGTTAATAGGGGCCTATCCCTATAAATTTTGGTAAAGGGATTAACGTCTACATTAAAGTTATTTATGTAGAATATCGCCGTAATATTAGTGTTTATAAGTGAATTTGAACCATCAAGTCCTTTTATGAAGGGGACATTATATGGGGGATGTGATCAATTGCGATCATTGCGAAAATCAGCAGTATCATTAAAACTTATAAAAAACTTAGTTTTGAAGATTTTTGGTGTGATACAAGAACATTTAACATATTTATGAGCTCAAAAGCCATATTCGGGGGTGCGATTGTATGGGGGCTATAGGAAATAATGGTCCGATTTTAACCATTTTCAATAGGATTCGTCCTCGGAAGAGTATGTGCCAAATTCATCAAATTATCTTGCAAATTGCGACCTGTAGCGTTTGCATAATGTTTTTATTTACACTAAATTTGAAACATAGTTAGATATATAGGTGTATACTATATTATTTTCCAAAACTTGGATAAGAAGGGACAAGAAGGGGTATGTGGATGAAAAAGAGACAAAATTCCTACTTTTGGGAGTAAATACTAATTATTGTCTATACACTGAAAAAAATCCATGCCTAATATATACGAAATTGTTCGAAATATTTTAGTATAATGCAAAATAAATAAAATTAATTTACATAAATTGAAAACAGTGAATTTTTAATAAATATTGTAAAATTTACGAAATATTAATTTATGCAAACATTTTTGTTAATTTTAAAATTTTTCTAATATTAGTTAAAAATTATTCTCCACACGAATTTTTAATTTTTTTTATGAAAATAGTGCGTCAATTATATTATACATTTTCTTAAATTTAATAAAAATGTTTTAGTTTTATCTAATGATAATATACTTAATATCATTATGTTTAATTTCGCTAAAATTTATGAAAAAATATTACGAAAGGTTTTCGTACTTTCGTAAAAATAGAAAAGGGTTTTATTAAGTAATATTTCGTATTATACACGAAATTATTGTAAATATTACGAAAATATAAGTTACGAAATTTTTTTCGTAAAGTTGAACATGGATTATTGTCAGTGTGCTCAAAAAAACATTTCTGATTAAGCTTTCTGAAATATGTATTATGTAGCAAAGTTCCGTTTCGAAATAGGAGAAAATGCGAAAAAACAGGAAAAACTTGTACTTCTATGTTTTAGTCTGATTTTTTTCGTTCTTAAGTAAAAATATTTTACTATAAGTATTTTACAAACCAAAAACAACATGCATTTTGTTTTTGTAAAATATTCCAAACTGTCAAAAAAATTGTGTGTACGGAAAATAAAAATATCAAATAAATAAAATAAAAATATGAATTTTATGGAAATATTTAAATTTTGATATAATAATATTAAATACCAACGTTAATAATTGTGGAAAGTTGTGGAAATTGTAATCGTACTATTCGCATGCCAAATAGTAAAACAAACGAGCTTTTTGTGCAAAATTTTGTGTTCAGACAGAATATAGCCATCAAAGAATAATAAGAAATTGGGGCTTGTCAGTTGGTAGCTAAAGGAGTTGTCATTCGGTACCTAACTCTAAGAATGTGTTGGTAGGTACATAGTTGCATAAAAACGTACTTAAAAATTTTTGGAAAAATATAAAACATTTTAATTTATACTTTCACAGATTTTTTAATCTTATTAATGCACATTTGATCTGTAAACATTTAATAAATACATTTTTCAATTTGTTTATTCCCCTATTTGCAAAATATTATGTATATTTTAAATTTATTTCCAATTTTCAATACTAAAATTTACAACTTCGTTTTTTCTAGTTTTATTTAAATACCTCAAAAATTAATTGTCAAAAAATTAAAAAAATATATAAAACTATTTCGGGCTATTAAACGGTGTAAAAATGCGCAAAAAAATTAAAAAATGTGTTGTGTGTGTAAGAAAATGTGGAAGAAGTGAAATTATCTCCATATTTCCGCGAAGAAGTTTTGAAGTGTTGTGAGAGAGACGGATTTTAACCAGTGTGTTGAATTCACACAAAACTCGTCTGTGTGGAGAGGGATATGTTATTGTTGTAAAACAATGTCATAGTCCAACTTCTTATTAACATTTTGGGTAATAAATTGGCAGACTACCCATGATGGGAGCGGCACCTCCCATATTAATTAAAGACAAAAATTCGTTTATCTGGAAAACTAACGGAACTAAATTCTTCAAATTTCGCACGAAGAACTTAAATATTCATCTGAACATTTTGGAGGAAAAAAAGCGGACTTTCATCTGGGGGGTCTTGAAGCCCCCACATGAATCAAATAGAAAAATTCGTATATCTGAGAAACTATTAAAGCTAGAATCTTCAAATTTTACATGGAGAACTTTGAAATTCATGTGAACATTTAGAGCATAACGGGCGGACTTTCAATGGGTGGCTTGGCACAACATATATGAATTAAATACAAAATTTCGTGCATCTTGGAAACTCTTATATTATTCAAATTTTTTATAAATAGATAGAAATTGACGATAGATAGAAATTTGCTTGACATCTTTTATATGTAACATATAATAAATCTGGTATTTATTTATACATATTCCTTTTAGGGTAGCAAAGTACACTGGGTATAGCTAGTATATCATAAGAAAACAAATTATACAGATCTGAAGATATTAGGTATATGGAAGTTGTCATAGAAGGGATAGATTGACCTTTGAATATATAATGCATCTATATCAATAAAAAATTTCATGTCCAGGACTATCAAGTATAAACAGTGTTCAGGCTCGCAACGATTCATCGGGAACGGAAGAAGACGACGACTGTTTCGACATAGACATTGAGCCCCTGCATTAATTGAGACCTCCCTCCGCTCACTACGCCTGTGGTTGTTCAAATTACCGTGAATGACGGTTAGGAATATTGAAAGGTGTCATTCTGACTTCCTGTCAATCAACCTAAGCGCCATTACAGTTTGTGAAAAACCCCAGCAGCATAAATTCTCGGACAGCAACAACAATCCTTATTTTTCGTTAAATAAAGCCCGTTTTATAACGTTTGAGAAACTTCTCGATTTTTATTATACCCACGCAGTAAACAAGTAAGTGTATCTTGCATTTTATCATCAAAGGTATTCGTCTGAATAAATAACAAATTTCTTCATATGGTTGAAATTTTTTTAAATAGTAATTTTTTTATTGGTTTAAATGCCAGCTTTTTACTAATTTCCTGATTGTCTGAAATTGCAAATCTCCATTTTATATACATAGTATATGTTTAACATTTCCTAACTTTTGTTTAACAATCTTAAGTCTGTTTTCGTATGCACAAACGGAAAATAATGTTTAGAATTATCTATCCAAAACTTTTAAAAATTACAATAAAAAATCAAAGAAAATTTTTGATTTTTCTCAAACCGGTTAACCGGGTTATGTGTCGGTGTTTTAAAAAAACCGGTTTGCGAGAAACCGAAATATGCAATAAAAACCGGTTTTTCGGTTAACCGGTTTATAAACACTATTCGTAAGATTGTCGGAGTGCAATATACCAAATTCTTCGTCATTGCTGTAATATCTATAATTAGATTAAGTATAAAAATTTTATAAAAAGAAAATTCATTGTAAATATGTATGTACCTAGTTTCGTCATGGGTAATAAGAAAATTGTGAAGCAGAACTGTTGCCATAACAAATTTGTCGGCGTTTTAGGTTCCAATTTAATTGGCCTTAAAAGAATACGCCATCTATTTGATAAAATTCCGAATGCTATTTCAATTCTACACCTTGCCATTGACAATGCCTCGTTGAAATTTCTTTTGTCGGGTGATAAATTCTTTCCGGAAAAGGGTCTTAGAAGATTTTTGAGTAAGTGGAAAGCGTTGTCGCCAACAAAAAAATGGGGAAAAACTATTTCGGAGCCCGGAAGTTTTTCAGGAGGTGGATTATTTAACTATGCTTTTAAAACTTTTTCCCGAACGAACTTTTGGCAAAAATTCCACCATCACTTTGACTTCCGTAAGCTCCAATAGGTACGTATGTAACACTATGCGACAAAAATAAATACCTGGGAAGTGATACTATTTTTCTGAAAGATGGATCCGAGTATATCAGGAATATGTTTTTGAAATTTGCTAAACACCTCCAAAATCTTGAGTTACGGGTAAAAACCCGGTTTTTCGTACCTTTAGGCACTTATAAGTCAGTAAGTTAGTTAAATTTGGACCGATTTTAAGTTTCTCCACGGATTTATTTTATATAGGACCCGTACTATTTATTAATTTATTAGAAACCCATGTCTATTCATGAGAAAAATGCAACTTTGATTTTAAAAATCCGTTGTCCATAAACTTATTTTCTGAAGGATGCTTTATATGGGGGATAGGGTTAAATAAGGCTGATCCTCGAAAAATTTGGTGTAAGGATTAATGTTTATATTAAAATTATTTATGCTGAATTTCATCGTGATATTAATATTAAGAGGAGAATTATGGAATTCAAGTCATTTTAAGAAAGAGGGTTTGTATGGAGACTAAGGCCTCAGCTTCTGCTTTGTAAATCCGTGGAGAAACTTAAAATCGGTCCAGATTTAACTAAGTTACTGAGTTATAAGTGCCCAAAGGTACGAAAAACCGGTAACTCAAGATTTTAGAGGTGTTTGGCAAATTTCAAAAACATGTTCTTGCTATACTCGGATTCACCTTTCAGAAAAATAGTATCACTTTCAATTTCAATTTTAGTTTATTTTGTCTCACTGCACAGAAAAAAATAATTCATATTTGGAATGAATTTTGAAATAAATTGAATGAATGGAACATGACTTTTTTTTCCCAAACCATTTTCATTCGGAATATTAAAAGTTCATAAAATGTATGAATTTCTACATGAAAGATTTTTTTGTTTTTTTGTTCATTTTCTTTGATTTTCATCAAAAATGCAATAAATAAATAACCGTTACCTATTAATATCTTCCATTTTTTAGAAAATAATCACATATTAGCGAATTTTTATGATAAATAAATAAAAATGCTGGAAAACAAAATATGAAATAAATAAACCAGCATATAGCTAAACATCCATTCTTCAGAAAATGTTGCATGTTACGCGCATATTTCATTGTTTTCAATCTAAAAATCATAAAGAAATAAAAAATTTTCTAAAGAAAATTTCAAACATTTTTTAACAAACAGAAAAATATAAAGAAAATTTTTAATATTTTAAGTCAAGGCTTCTAGATTATGTTTAAAAATATAAAAATGAAAAAATTCATACAATTTAGGAACTTATTCTTAAATATTATTAACTTTAGTCAATGAAAGCAGTTCATAATATTTATGCTGAAACTTTTTTCTGTGTGTGTAATTTGTATCACAAGCTGCCATTAATACAATACTAAATTTTTTTTTGCAATTGTAATACAAAGAACCACTATTTCTTGGACAGAACGTAGTTAAATATTTTCCGTCAATCGTTTGGCTCACATAAGTAAATACAGGAAAGCTATTTCCACAATGCCTCGCATGTTTCTAAAACTATATTCCTAACAGTAGTAAAACCCATTTTATGCGACCAAGCCAACATTTCAAAGCTGCTCCCATGGGCAAGATACCTTCAATTTATTATAGTTTTAGATTTGTTACAATGTATTTATTAATTTGTACTTACAAAAGAGTTAATGACAACCTGGTATCAGGACATATCGCTTTTCTTTTTGAAGTCGATTTCTCATCAAAGTTAACAACAAATTTAACAAAGGTACCGACATCCTTACAGATTTAAAAAAATGTTCGTGGTCTTCTTCTTTTATATGACCCATACATGCCTTGTAAAATCCCAGTTCATCTCTTTTTAAATTTACTGGTCGAACCCACCATCTACGATTAGATCCCTGAGTTCTAATCTGTTGTAGTTCCTCTGTTATGCTAGACATAATCTTTTTAAAATTGTGTATGGTATAAGATTAAATAATATTAAATTTCTTTTATTTGTTCACCATAAAAATATAAATAACTTACAGCCAAAATATATATATATATATATATATTTAATTAATTTTTAAAGTAAAATCAGTTGTTTATATGTTACTTTTATTTTTTGTTATTTTATTTCTTTTCTCCTTTTCTAACTGTAATTGGTTTTTTAATATTCTATTGTTTAAATATTTTGTACAAATATGATTAGAGTATCAAAAGTTTACTTTCTTTTTTCAAGTAAATATTGAATAATATTTTCTTTTAAACCAAACCATCGTTACTCTTTTTTGCTGTAAACGTCAAAAATGTGGTCTCTCGACAGTCGCTTAATCTTAATTCGTCGCTCGCTCTTTTTGTGTGGTTTTTTGACAGCGGTTCCAATTGTAATTAAGCTGTACATTGACGCATGCCTGCTAATGAGTTGCCATTTTTATAATTCTTAATGTATTGTTTTAAATATTTTATAAAAGAATTAAAAATCTTTATTGTTTAAATATTGTTAAATTAAATATTGTGTTAATTTTTAAATATATATTTTATTAATTTATAAAAAACATTACTAAAATACTTTAAATTACATATTTACCATTAGCTGTAAATTTAGATCTTTTTATAGTTATTAATTTTTTATTAAAACAAGTAAGAGTACTATATTCGGCTGTGCCGAATCTTATATACCCTTCACCATGATGTGTTAAAAAACAGTCAGTACGAATTTTATTACAAAAAAATCAAAAAATACCAATTGTATCCCATTTTATACGTTCTAACTTAATCCGGGCTCTTCATGCTTAATTTCATGTTTCTAGGTTCAATATTATAGAAAATTCAAAAAGTACCTTTTGTAGAACGAAAAAGTACCAAAAAGTCCACTTTAATAGGTTCTTACCTAGTCAAGGCCCTACATGCTAAATTTCATGTTTCTAGGTACAATATTATAGAAAATTCAAAAAGTACCCTTTGGAGAACGAAAAAGTACCAAAAAGTCCACTTTTATGTGTTCTGGCCTAATCCGGGCTCTACATACTTAATTTCATGTTTCTAGGTTCAATATTATAGAAAATTCAAAAAGTACCTTTTGTAGAACGAAAAAGTACCAAAAAGTCCCCTCTTTTGTGCTCTGGCCTAATCCGGGCTCTACATATTTAATACCATGTTTCTAGGTTCAATATTATAGAAAATTCAAAGAGTACCTTTTGTATAACGAAAAAGTACCAAAAAATCCCTTTTTATAGGTTCTTACTTAGTCAAGGTCCTACATGCTAAATTTCATGTTTCTAGGTTCAATATTATAGAAAATTCAAAAAGTACCTTTTGTAGAACGAAAAAGTACCAAAAAGTGCCTTTTAATGTGTTCTCGCCTAATCCAGGCTCTACATATTTAATTTCATGTTTCTAGCCAATAACAACGTAATGTGATGTTCATTATTTGCTTTGTGTTTATAAACAAGAATTACAATAACAAATAACAAAAAAAAATTTACCGTTTGATACTGTGTTTTGTTTTTGTTTGTTTATTGTTTTGTATAAGCATGCACGAAAAAAGTAAATTTTTGATGAAATTTTCAGAGGTGGTCTCGGATTTTTACTCATATCTTCGTTATTTATGGGCCGATTGGGCTGATTTTAAATAGCGTTCTATTCGACCGTATTTCCGATAGAATTATTGAAAATTCGGATCTCGCAGATATCTAGGGTCTTCTGAAAACTGATTTCAACATACACACAGACAGACGGACAGACGACTCCGCTATCTATAAGGATCCAGAATATATATACTTTATAGGGTCGGAAAATTATATTATAGAAATTACAAACGGAATGACAAACTTATATATACCCTTCTCACAAAGGTGAAGGGTATAAAAACAATTTCATTTTAATAAGCTAACATTTGCAACACTTATTCATGTGGGATAGTAATAGCACACGATCTTTACGATGTGAGAGCAGAATAGAAATAAAACAACTACTAAAATTACGAACGTTTTACAAAATCAATGTCGAAAAAACGCTTCAAATTACGTTTCGTGTCTCTTTTTTGTAACTTTGTTTTCTTCTTAAACAGCTCTTTATCTTCAGCGCTCGAACTTTACTCAATAACGATTTATTAGAGACTGACTCATTTGGTTTCTTGCCTGCGTTATTTATTATCATCTTCTGGATATGAAAAACAGGGAAAAAAGTTAAAAAGCCGAAAATAGTAGAAAAAATTCGAATATTTTAGGTTTTTTTCCAACAGTTTAGCTAAATAATTTTTTAATTAAAAACAATAGTTGTGTTTTGTTGCTATCAATGAGTGTTAACGCTTAAAGTTAGCAACAAAACGAACATTACCTGACTTGGCATCACTCCACAGAAGAAATCTGCTAAATCTTGAAATTATTTACATTTTCTTAAAAAAGGTTTTTTTATTTGATATTTTTTTTGATTTAAATTTTATTTTAAAATATTTTTTTATTGTTTGACATAAACACATTAATATTTGTATTTTTATTTTTGAATTGGTAGCACTTTTATCGACGTTAAAATTAACTTGTATAATTTTACACGTTAACTCCTAACGTTTATAAATTTTAAATTTATATGAAATTGACTTTGAACGTTAGCAACAAAACACAACTAATATTTAAAAACATTCCAAAATTCTTCATATTTTTGCTTCAAGTATTAGGCCCATTATTATAACTTGCCAATAACTAAAGTTAGGAAGTTATCGTACAGATAATGTGTTTTTCGTTATTACAAGTTAACTTCCCAGCGGTAAAAATACACATTATGTACTCGCTTATCTAAGTGATATTTCGTGGCAATCAGTGGTGATGCTTTCACTTATTCTTCCACTTAGATTTAACATAAAAGTGTCCTAGGCTGCCTCATCGATGTGCTCTCGCTTAACATGTAAGCCACAATATCATTAAGACAAATTAAAATTTCACTTACATAATGTGTGGAGTTCTAAGCGAAGTTAATGAGACGCCTATAAACGCTTGCAAATAAGAATGTAATGTATGTAGATTACAATCCTATTTGCATTTGTAAGTTAAAGTACCATGTCTTCCGATTTTGTTATAGAAAAAATATATATTTTTTATATTTATTTTAAACTAGCTATATAAAGCACACTGGGGCTTTGCTACCCTAAAAGGAATGTGTATAAATAAAAATCCCACTTAACGATTTTGAAGATTCTAACTACAATAGTTTTCCAGATTTATAATATGTTACATATGGGAGATGCCACCCATTGAAAGTCCGCCCGTTATGCTCTAAATGTTCACATGAATTTCAAAGTTCTTCATGTAAAATTTTAAGATTCTAGCTCTAATAGTTTCTCAGATATACGAATTTTTTTATTTGAGCTTGAAGCCCCTACATGAAAGTCCAAAATGTTCAGATGAATACTAAACTAATTGAAAGTCCGCCCGTTATGCTCTAAATTTTCACATGAATTTCAAAGTTCTTCATGTAAAATTTTAAGATTCTAGCTCTAATAGTTTCTCAGATATACGAAAGTCCGCTTTTTTTCCTCCAAAATGTTCAGATGAATATTTAAGTTCTTTGTGCAAAATTTGAAAAATTTAGTTCCATTAGTTTTCCAGATAAACGAATTTTTGTCTTTAATTAATATGGGAGGTGCCGCTCCCCTCATGGGTAGTCCACCAAATTATTACCCAAAATGTT
Organism: Lucilia sericata; assembly: GCF_015586225.1. Classification (NCBI taxonomy): domain Eukaryota; kingdom Metazoa; phylum Arthropoda; class Insecta; order Diptera; family Calliphoridae; genus Lucilia; species Lucilia sericata. The sequence continues at coordinate 273,531 of NW_023994423.1, read as the reverse complement.
TAGATGGATGTTAAAGTTATTCGTGCAAAATTTGAAGATTCTAACTATAATAGTTTCCAAGATAAACGTATTTTTGTATTTAATTTATATGGGGGTGCCACGCCCCCTAATGCTAGTCCGTCTACTTTTTGTCCTAAATAATAATATTGACACTAAAGTTGCTCCGACAAAATTTAAGGACTCTAACTGTTATATTATCTAAAATATACGGATTTAATATTTTCTTAATATGGGCGTGGCTCCTCGCCCACTTGGAATTTAAAAATAAAAAGTAGCCTATTACCTATTCCAGACATACAGTAATACGCTGTGAAAATTTTAATAAAATCGGTTCAGCCGTTTAGTAGTCTATAACGTTCAAACATACAAACAAACACACATTCATTTTTATATATATATAGATAAACATGTATTATAGTTAATTCAATAAAAATATAATTAAACAATTTTAACGAAGATAAATGAAATGAATCTTAATTTTCTTTTGAAACTTTCGGTCATCTTCCTTTAGAGATCCTGTAAATAGTCAAGAGGAAATTGTCAGTATTAAAACTAGAATATATGAAGTAAATTTACCCCAATTTTTAAGTCCGTTTCTGCCATTTAGATCACCACAATTATTTTAAATTTTTACAATAAAATAACTTTTTTGACAAAACACAACGTCACTTACAAAAGATCAACTTTAAACTGAAACAAAAATATTCTTCTTTTCGTGTAGTATACAAAAGAAAAATAAAACGGTACTTTAGTTAAGTTTTTTCTTTTAAAGAAATAAAAACAACATGAAAAAGGCAGCTAACTCTCTGCTTAAATCGTAATCTATGTTATAATTAAAGTGCATGATATGTTGGATTACGCATATGTTGCACTCTAAGTACTTAGATTGCTCGCTTAGAACGTCATACTGATGTCATCGAATATAATCTAAGTACTTTGTTTCATTTACCGCTGGGTTTAGCTAAAAGGCTAACGGGAAAATCACCTTGCCTTTAACTTTTAACGTAAGCTTTAGGAATGTTTTTTAAAATATGAATGAAAAATAAATTCAATGTCATTTTTCATATGAAAAATATTTTTAACGGGTAAAAGTATGCTACGGTTTTTGTATAATAAAAAATTATATTGTAATAATGGAAATATTTACAGTCTTATGCAAAAAAACTTACAACATGCTTACTAACCGTTGTTAAGCTAAATTCGATAAAAGTATATCCAAAAACGATAATTAGCTTAAAATACCTGTAGTAAACCATTGTTAAATATACGAAAGTTAATAATGGTTCAACCGTACTTTAAAACTATATTAAAGTCAAATGTCATTATTTTATTACAATTTATAACTGTTGACGTTTTGTGAAAAATATTGTTGTATTAATTTTTTAAATAAATTATAAATAAATAAAAAATAATATGGATACACTTTTCCTTTTATTTTCAGGCTTTGTCTCCATATTTTTTCTTTTTGCCAAAAATATAAATTTTGTTTATAAAATAGTTTAGTGATGTGTAAAATATCAATGCAAATTTAAAGAAAACGTTACTCGATTACTTTCTTTAATCAAAATATAATATTGCAATTACATTAGTTGTTTTATTTGATTTATACGTTGTTTTTATTAAATAAACAAATACAACCCCATTTTTATGTTATTAAAAACAATTATTTTATATAAAAGCATAAAAAATTATAATATTAGACACGAATACCAAATGAACTAATAATCGTTCATAAACAACATTATGAAAATATTGACTGAATAAAATAATGGTATTGCCAGCATCAAATCTAAAAAAACATTAAAATGTATTTTAGTTAAAATACTGTTTTTGGATAAAATTTTTTAATAATGGATTATTAAGCTAAAAGTTGTTGTTAACTAATGTACACTTTAAGGACATAATAAGGTTTTTTTTTTGCATAAGACTGTTAGGGCCAATCTTTAGGTGAAAGATTAGCGATTAAATTAAAATTAACGTGCGCATGGTGTCCTCTGAGCCGCAAAACGCGGAGGAAAACGGACAAAATCCAGAGGCCCATGACCCTGTAAAAGGAGACCCTGCAAAGGGAAACTCTGTTAAGGGAGACCAAAAACATACAAACAAAGGACAGGACACGGAACAGGACGAACGGAAAAGGTTGGCGGGCTACAAACGCTCTCTCCGGTACGTCAGATCGCTGGACTCTAGGGATCCTGCGACTCTGACTACCCGAGAAAAGCGTTTGCGGCGTAAACATACCTACCACATACAGAAGTATGAGGCCATGCTGAATACTACTGTTGTGGAGGTCAGGCCAGCCACGACTAAGACAGAACCAAACCAGAGCAGGCATGTGACCACATCTAAACATGTGCACCATGCCAGCACTGGACCGAACACGATCACCGTCTCGGAGAATCTCAACGTACAGCCATCTTCATCAAAGAAGGCCACGTTGGGACCAAAGAGAGGTGATGACCAATGCGGCATTACAAAGTCTGCTAGCACAACACCCAAGGGACTGTCTGCATCTTCCTCTTCTCGAGGTACGGCGACGGTCACCAAAGGTCCAGCAAGCAGGCCTAGTATAAAGCGGCAAAGGTCAGGTGAAACGCAGGTGTCTGAGGGTAAGCGGTTGAAACCATCAACTAGCTTAACATCAGCACCTGAGCTACAAGTAGCCATCATAGACCGTAGTCATCCCGATGGGAAAATTACTACGGACAGATGGCTACTTCTGGAGGAGAAGATCTTGCGGGCACTAGTTGACGAACTCGCACTAACCTTAGTGTTTGCAATAGGAAAACCGACTGGGTCAAATTCGATACCATACCACCTCCGGAAACGGATGGACTGCATGGTACACAGGACTTGGACGACTCAGTAGATTATCTATCCAGGACTTCAAGGGAAGCCTACTATGCTTCATGTAGGATGCGGCAGGTACCTAGGAAATTCCGGCAACCATGGTGGAATCCTAAACTAATGCAGCTAAGGAAAGAATGTAGGAAACTATTTAATAAAGCGAAGAGGGATCAGAACCCGTTAAGCTGGGACGACTATCGTCAAAGCTTCAATACTTTCAAGAGGGAAACCAGAAGGGCTAAGAAGGAATCCTGGAAGCGTTTCTGTGAGGAGCTGGAGAGTACCACGCAGGTATCACGTCTACGTAAGGTGCTATCCAAAGACCCCGGTACGCCTGGATTCCTGATGAAACCGGATGGTAACTTTACTGAAAGTAGCACCGAAACTCTGGAACTACTTATGGAGACACACTTTCCGGGTTGCAGAGATGATGAAAATGAAGGCTCCACTTTGGAGCACCTCGCAGCTTCTCGAATCCACATAAGTGAATTGGTCAGTTCCATTGTTAGTATGGGGAAAATTTCATGGGCGGTGTCATCCTTCAAGCCCTATAAATCCCCAGGGCCAGATGGCATATTCCTAGCACTACTCCAAAAATCGATCACCACCATCATGCCATGGCTAATTATGATATTTAGGAGCAGCCTGGAAACAGGATACATTCCTAAAGTATGGAGAGAGGTTACAGTGGTATTTATCCCCAAAGCGGGAAAAGTAAACCATAGTACCGCCAAAGACTATAGGCCGATCAGTTTGTCATCGTTTTTATTGATGTCAGGAACATAATCTCTCCTGATAACTTCTGTAGAGCACAACAGGCATACCTGAAAGGAAGGTCGGTGGAGACAGCCTTACATGACGTTGTCGGAACCATAAAGAAGGCACTTGACATAAAGGAATATGTTATGGCATCTTTCTTAGACGTTGAGGGTGCGTTTAACAACGTGAACATATCCGCAATAGTCGATGCACTGGGTGACCTAGGTGTCGATCGGCGGATAAAAAACTGGACAGAAAACATGCTTAAGAGTAGGGCCATTAACTCTAATATGGGTATTGGCAAGACAAGGAAAGTCCTGTGGAATCTTGTCGTGAATAAAATCCTTTTCAGACTCAGTAGGATGGGCTTCAAAGTAGTCGCATATGCTGACGACGTCGTGCTCCTTATTCAAGGGAAGTTTCTTCCCACAATAAGTGAACTCATGGAATCAGCCCTCAGCGTTCTACTATCATGGGCCAAGGAAAACAGTCTGGGTGTCAACCCGGCCAAAACTGAACTGGTTCTTTTCACCAGGAGGTACAAAATTCCAGAATTCAGACCTCCGCGTTTGGATGGTACCAGAACACCTCAAGCGAAGCCAAATATCTTGGCGTAATCCTAGACTCTAAACTCACGTGGAAACGTAATGCTGAGAGTCAAATGAAGAAGGCATTATGTGCCTTCTATATATGTAAGAAAACCTTTGGGAAAAGATGGGGTCTTAAACCATACATTGTGCACTGGATGTACACCGCGGTCATAAGACCTATCTTGACCTACGGAGCTATTGTTTGGTGGAGAGCGGTGGATACCAAGACTTATCTCTCTATTCTGAACAAGGTACAAAGATTGGCATGTCTTGCAATCACTGGCTGTTTGAGTTCCACCCCTCAGGCTAGTCTAGAGACGATGCTGAACATAACTCCCCTTGATATATACATCAAATGCATTTCTGCTAAATCTGCTCTACGACTTAAACAGTCGAACGGGTTGAAGCACGACCGCATTGGTCATGGCACCATCCTACAAAAGATAGGCAGGCCTATCATGGGGCAGGAAACAGATTACATTCTATCTACACTGAATTTTAATAGGTCATTCAAGACCAAAATACCGACAAGGGATGATTGGGTCGCGAATACTGTCCTAAGGGATGACGTGATCTCAATCTACACAGATGGCTCAAAGACAGAAAGAGGCACGGGATCGGGAATCTTCTCCGATAAACTAAATCTTCTACTGTCTCTTCGACTACCTGACACCTGCACGGTCCTTCAGGCAGAGATATATGCCATCTATACTGCCGCGAGAAGAATCCGGGAACTAAATCTCGAAAATTCGACTATACATATATACTTGGACAGCCTTGCATCAATCAAGGCTCTTAACTCCAATGTTATTAAGTCGGAATGTCTTCTCAATTGCATTCAATCGTTGGCACAACTGACACAACATCACGTTGAGTTGATATGGGTTCCAGGACATGAGGGCATCCGGGGAAATGAAATATCTGATGAATGCACAACCAAAGGGTCGTCCCTGGACTTACCCCTTGCGCAAAAGGATATTCACGCTCCCCTGACGACCCTATCAAAACTGATAGATGAATGGGCTCTGAGTGAGACTCAGGTGGTCAAATCTCACTACTTGTGGAATATCGATATCTAACTGGTATAATTACTGGGCACTGTGTGATTGGACATATGTCAGAACGTATGGGCTACCCAAATCATAGCTACTGTAGAAGCTGCTTGGATGAAGAGGAAGTGGAATCGGTACAACACCTTCTATGTGACTGTCCAGCCTTACAAGAGCACAGACTACTCTATCTGGGTAGAGCTCTTTTTCATGATCTAGACTGTCTCAGAGATGCGTCACTGATAAACATGATCGGTTTTATTAAAAGCACCGGCTGGTTTACATGGAGACCGAACGAACCAAGTAGTCAACGAAATTAGGGAGGGTAACCATTCTCTCATCGCTAGGGAATGGTAATTCTAAGGGTATCACAATAGGCCATAAGGCCTCCGAGTGAACTCGCTAGCGAGCAACCCACGTAACCTAACCTAACCTAAATTAAAATTAATCCTCGAAAGATATTTTTGAGTACTCAATTAGTTAATTTTGTTTGCAAGTTTAAGCGCCCAATGGAGGTGGTTTAATCTTAAGCACGAAATTCAAAAGTGTAAACAGCTGATGCAAAAAAATTAATAAAATTTTTATAAATATATACATTAAAATGTTCTATTTATTGATTAGTATAAATTATGGACACTTCAAAATACATTTTTTTGTTTTTAATTTAAGTTTTCATTAATTTTCATATTAAATTTACAATTGTCTTCTTCTTTTTTATAAAATATGCATTGTTTTGATAACAAACAGTGACATTTTCTGTTGTTTTGTATGGCAACACTGCGAAGTTTAATCTTGTACTCAAAAACATCAAAGGGGATTAACATAAGATTAAATTTATTTTTAGATTAACTAATCTGATTATTAATTGGCATTTGATTACCATCTCTTAAAGTTTACCTTTTATTACTACGAACATTAAAGGCAAGTTGTAATAATGGCCCTTAGTAACTTATTTTCATTCGAATTGAAATTTTCTACCTATACAATTTTTATATTTCGTTTTTGACTTTATGTGTTACATTATACTTTCTGATTGTGAAATTACATTTTAATACTTATTTCCTTTCGGAAAAGTCAAAATTAGTCGAAAAGTCGAAAAAATATGAAAACACAAAATTCGAAGTCAACTTTTCATCAAACAAAAAAAGTCGAAAAATCGACTTTTCATAAATCGCAAAAAGTCATCCTTTTGTTTTAACTATAGAAACCTACTCACTCTCATTTAGTGTTGCCATACCAAATATTGTTTTAAAGCTCATTTAAGCCCCCTTCACACGAGCACACAAGTAATATGATCTGTCAAAATTTTGTGTAGAAGAGAACGGGTGGGATCGTCTAAACGCAATATGTAATGAAACCATCACACATTGAGAGAAAATACGGATGGAAAATTTGACAGTCGTATGGCTCTCTTCATTTTTTTAAATGATTCAAAAAACAAGCAAGTCGCATTAGATCAGGGATGTATTTTTATGTAAACACATACAAAAAAAGTGAAATAGATGTTCCATCTTACTTTGTTATTGTTTTATACCAATCGTGTAAACACAAAAAATATAAATTATACGACTTTTATTCTCTTTTTTGTCACACGGATGAAATTTAATTTTACCTTTTCATTGGACTTGTCGTACGTAAAGTGTGACCGTGTGAAGGGCCCTTTAGAAATATAGAATCTTGAAATTGACCGTTAAAAACCGTTCAGATAAAAAAAATTCATTCACAGAGAAAACAGATTCATTGTGATAACCGAATTTGTTGCCAATCGAATTTAATCGGTTACAGCAACTACATAAGTATATAAGACATGGGTTACAACCACTGAAATATTCATTTGTAAGATATATATTTTCGTTTCCAACATTTAACATCTAGTAATCTAATATGTAGTTACAACCAAAGTACACATTCCACATTTACCGGTGCTGTGTGAATTCAACCCCCTGCACAGTGGTTTCCCTAATATGGACAAGCGGTCTCAAAAACCAATATTGGTCAGCCCATAGCATGTCCTAAGAGATTAAAGCATGCAAATTTTTAGGAAAAATATTATTAACTGTAGCCAAATTAGCCATTTGATCTCTGAAGGGTTAATTGGCTTATTGATTTTATATAAGAATTTTTGAAATAAAATATGAAAATTTGTTTGTTTTAAAATTTTTGTTTAAACTTTTATTCCATTTTAATTCATTTGAAATATACACTGAAAGAAGCCAAATTAAAAAGTTATACATACAAAGTATACGCTTGTATTTATTTTGCTTTTAATGCGAACTATAGTTCGCCTTAGCCTTAAACACTATTAATAAAATTGTGAAATTCATAAAAAAATAATAAACCTATATTAACTATTGTGCTGTTTTATGTTTAAATTGGCAGCACTGTACACTATGGCTTTCATTTTATGTGTTAGTGTTGCGTACAATTAGTTATTCGTTGATTCGGTTTTCTTAATTTCATATTTTTGTTTATAATAGATTTTTGACAATAAAAATGAACTTTTAAGAATAATAAATATATATATGGCTATAATAAATGTTTATTTAGTTCAGATGTATAAGTATAACATACAATTTCTAATTATTATTAAAAGTATCCGAATAACGGATATTTTGCGACAAAATACACATCACTATTGCACATTTTCTTATTTTTACTTATTTTCCTTGTAATTTTTGCAAATATTAGCGGGTTTCACTCTTAGTTGTATATATAATACTCTATTATATTTACTCAAAGCGTTAGCATATCCTGGTCAAATATGGAGGAAAGAGCAGCAATTGTATCTAAAACCTACAACGAGCTTCCTTTTTGCATTGGATATGTGGATGGATCAGAAATTCCTCTGGTAGAAGCCCCTGTAATAAATGGAGTATCGTTTTTCCCGAACACACAAATACTCTATAAAAGTACAGTGTATTTGTGACAACAAACTGCGCATACGTCATGTCGTAGTAAATATAGAGTAAGAATAGAACATTGTTTTTGAATGTTAAAAGAAAAATTCAATAGTTTAAAAGGCTTAAAAATGCGAATTAATTCTTCTCAAAGCCATTTATTTTCTTGCCAATGGATTGTTGTATGCTGTATTTTACACAATATTATATTAAATGGACCAGGAGTCCTAGAATTCAGTCAATTGCATGAAATCGATGAGACCAGCGAGCAACAAGATGAAGAGGAGCAAGACACAAATGCGAAATTTGAATTCAAAAGGCAAGCAATTTATACTTTATTATTTGAATAAAAACATTAATATATTTATATTAAATAAAATAAATTACTCCCGGTTTGAGAAGCATATTTATACCGCATTTCTATTTCATATTTTTCCACTCTCTCTTTTTTCAGCTCCAAAATACGCAATCGTTCGTCCTTTTCTATTTTTTTTTTAATTCTAATTTTTCTTTCTTTTGTTTTACTTGTTCCATTTCTATTTTTTTCTGTTTTAGTTTTTCCTTTTGCTCATTTACTTCCACTTCAAACTGCTTTTCCTCCAGTTCAAATTTTTTCCTAAATTTTTCTTTTTAAAATTCAATTTTTCATTTTAGAAAGGAATTTCTTTCACTTTGGATCAATGAAAGTGATCTATAGGGTTTTTTGGTGCAGCTCTTTTTAATTTTGCTGCAAATTCTTGCACTGCTTTATTATACCCTTTACCTTCGTGAGAAGGGTATATAAAAGTTTGTCATTCCGTTTGTAATTTCTATAATATAATTTTCCGACCCCATAAAGTATATATATTCTGGATCCTTATAGGTAGCGGAGTTGATTAAGCTATGTCCGTCTGTCTGTCTGTCCGTCTGTGTGTTTGTTGAAATCAGTTTTTAACATTTTTTTCATGCTTTGATATAAGCAACAACAACAACAACACTGCTTATTCACTGAGTATTTCGTTTCATATGTTTGGATGGCTGTGTGTTTCATTGCCTTGTGTATATTGTTTTTTGTTTTTTGGTGTATTCAGTTTCATATGTTTGGATAAGGGTGTGAAGTTAAATTCGTCGGCCAGATACGTCCCACACCACATATGTCAAATACGTTCCACATACTATAAAATTCGTTTTCAAATGAATTGAAATTTATTTTTTAATAAAACGAGCACCAAATAAAATGTTTTTTAAGAAATAAAGTAAAATTATATTAAAATATATTCAAAAAATTAATATATAAAATAAAAATTAGTTAAAATAATTTTATACTCGTCAAATATGGTAGTAAAATATAGAATTTTCAAATGCAAAAAACAGACACTTAGAGAAGACATGAATCGGGGTACCGGCAGAGTGGAAGTAGCCCAGGACTAGTTCTTTCCAAAAACATATAGTTTGTATGCAATTCCAGCTCTGGATAATTTTGAAAAATTTTTTGAAAAATCATCAAAATTTGCCAAAAATAATGGAATTTTCAAGTGGCTCCAAAGAGCATTTGGAGAAGACATGAATCGGGGTACCGAAAAACTGGAAGTAGCCCAGGACTAGTTCTTTCCAAAAATGTATAGTTTATATGCAATTCCAGCTCTGGATAATTTTGACGATTTTTTGAAAAATCATAAAATTTTGCCAAAAATAGTGGAATTTTCAAGTGGCTCCAAAGAGCTTTTGGAGAAGACATAAATCGGGGTACCGAAAAACTGGAAGTTGCCCAGGACTAGTTCTTTCCAAAAATATATAGTTTATATGCAATTCCAGCTCTGGATAATTTTGACGATTTTTTGAAAAAAACATAAAAAGCATATGTTACACAAAATCATAAAATACATACGTACAAAAATTACCTTTCAATCCTCAACACTTGTGTTGTTATAAACGATCAATAAAAGAATCGATCCCTAAATAAGGTCAAAACTTCGGACACCATAGCAACTGTGTAGGGAATTTTGAGAATTTTCTCAACAAAGAGCTTAACCTTTTTCGACTTGTTCTAGAGTTTTTGTGAAATCTTTAATTTTTTAAGACATTTCCCAATATTCGCAAAGAATTACAAGTGTTTTTATGAAATCTTTTAAAATTTTTAATTTCTAGAAATTCAACTGAATTTCACTATTCATTTGACTTTCAAGATAAAGTCATTGAAAAATTAGAAATAAGTCCTAAAAATCAAAGATTTCACAAAAGGAAAGACAACTGGGTATGACATTTTGCGAATTTTCTCAAACAATTGCTTCATTTTTTTGAGTTATTGTAGAGTTTTTTTCAATTTTCACAACGAATACGAAAAATATTACCTGAGAATGGTTATCGTGGTAGTTCACTACGCGCGAACGGTAAAGTAGAGTCGAAGGGACTCTATTTTTACATTATTATTACCTGAGAATATAAAAAACACAAGAAAAAAATTATGCTGTCATAAACACATTACAAAAATCATATATAAAAAACGGCGATCCCAACAACAAATTAACAGCGCCCAAAACGATCAAACCTATTGGCAGCGAAGCAATAAAATATGCATAATTTTCATGGAAAACTTACAACAATATTTTGCTACCTCCATCACTCTCATTATTTATTCACAAAATGAAATTTTGAACTGCCGTCAAGATAATTCTTTAAAATGAGTTCATTGAGTGTTATTAAATATTAACAAAAGTTTTTACACGTAAAAACTGTTAACGAAAATTCAAATCAAATATCAAATATTGAGCAACAGAAGTTGATTTTTGAAATGTTTTTCATAATAAGAATAATAGTATCGACCTGAAACTACCTACATTTTGCGCAAAATTGTATGCTTTTTCAAAAAATCGTCAAAATTATCCAGAGCTGGAATTGCATATATACTATACATTTTTGGAAAGAACTAGTCCTGGGCTACTTCCAGTTTTTCGGTACCCCGATTTATGTCTTCTCCAAATGCTCTTTGGAGCCACTTGAAAATTCCACTATTTTTGGCAAAATTTGACGATTTTTCAAAAATTCGTCAAAATTATCCAGAGCTGGAATTGCATATAAACTATACATTTTTGGAAAGAACTAGTCCTGGGCTACTTCCAGTTTTTCGGTACCCCGATTCATGTCTTCTCCAAATGCTCTTTGGAGCCACTTGAAAATTCCACTATTTTTGCCAAAATTTGATGATTTTTCAAAAAATCGTCAAAATTATCCAGAGCTGGAATTGCATATAAACTATACATTTTTGTAAAGAACTAGTCCTGGGCTACTTCCAGTTTTTCGGTACCCCGATTCATGTCTTCTCCAAATGCTCTTTGGAGCCACTTGAAAATTCCACTATTTTTGCCAAAATTTGATGATTTTTCAAAAAATCGTCAAAATTATCCAGAGCTGGAATTGCATATAAACTATATATTTTTGGAAAGAACTAGTCCTGGGCTACTTCCAGTTTTTTGGTACCCCGATTCATGTCTTCTCCAAATGCTCTTTGGAGCCACTTGAAAATTCCACTATTTTTGCCAAAATTTGATGATTTTTCAAAAATTCGTCAAAATTATCCAGAGCTGGAATTGCATATAAACTATACATTTTTGTAAAGAACTAGTCCTGGGCTACTTCCAGTTTTTCGGTACCCCGATTCATGTCTTCTCCAAATGCTCTTTGGAGCCACTTGAAAATTCCACTATTTTTGCCAAAATTTGATGATTTTTCAAAAAATCGTCAAAATTATCCAGAGCTGGAATTGCATATAAAATATAAATTCTTAAGAAGAACTAGTCCTGGGCTACTTCCAGTTTTTCGGTACCCCAATTCATGTCTTCTCCAAATGCTCTTTGGAGCCACTTGAAAATTCCACTATTTTTGCCAAAATTTGATGATTTTTCAAAAAATCGTCAAAATTATCCAGAGCTGGAATTGCATATAAACTATACATTTTTGTAAAGAACTAGTCCTGGGCTACTTCCAGTTTTTCGGTACCCCGATTCATGTCTTCTCCAAATGCTCTTTGGAGCCACTTGAAAATTCCATTATTTTTGGCAAAATTTGATGATTTTTCAAAAAATTCGTCAAAATTATCCAGAGCTGGAATTGCATACAAACTATATGTTTTTGGAAAGAACTAGTCCTGGGCTACTTCCACTCTGCCGGTACCCCGATTCATGTTTTCTCTAAGTGTCTGTTTTTTGCATTTGAAAATTCTATATTTTACTACCATATTTGACGAGTATAAAATTATTTTAACTAATTTTTATTTTATATATTAATTTTTAGAATATACATATTTTAATATAATTTTACTTTATTTCTTAAAAAAACATTTTATTTGGTGCTCGTTTTATTAAAAAATAAATTTTAATTCATTTGAAAACGAATTTTATAGTATGTGGAACGTATTTGACATATGTGGTGTGGGACGTATCTGGCCGACGAATTTAACTTCACACCCTTTAATTTTTTTATTATTGATTTGTTTTTGTTTCAAAAAATTTTATTTGAAAAATTTTTATGACATACAACGCTACAACGATACGACATCGATTGTGAATTGGACAATTGTTTAATAAAACTGTGGATATTTAAGTAAAATTTTGATGGGGGGGCTTTTTATAGGAGCTAGGGTCAAATGAGGCCCTATAAGTATAAAGTTCATCAGGGTCATCAAGGCTAGTATATAACTTGGTTTTGCATAAACATAATTATGAACTTAAAAGCCCTATTTGGCGGGTTCAGTTGTATGGGGCCTTTTCAATATGCTTCGTCTACAGTACCATAAAAGATCATGTGCCAAATTTCATTAGATTATCTCCAAAATTGCGACTTGTAGTTTGATTACAAGGTTTACAAGCTCTATTCGGGGGTTCAGTTTTATGGGGGCTAGGTGAAATAATGGACCGATGTTAACCATTTTCAATAGGCTTCGTCTACGGTACAATAGAAGATCATGTGCCAAATTTAATTGAATTATCTCTAAAATTGCGACCTGTAGTTTGATTACAATGTTTACAAGCCCTATTCGGGAGTACAGTTGTATGGGGGCTAGGTGAAATAATGGACCGATCTTAACCATTTTCAATAGGCTTCTTCTCCGGGGCAATAGAATATCATGTACCAAATTCCATTAAATTATCTTCAAAATTGCGACCTGTAGTCTGATTACAAGGTTTACATGGACAGACGGACGGATAGCTAAATCGACTCAGAATGATTCCGAGCCGATTGGTATACTTTAAGGTGGGTATAGGACAAATATTATTGTGCGTTATAAACATCAGCACAAACCCAATATACCCTCCCCACTAAAGTGGTGTAGGGTATAACAAAAGCACTACTCCGGAGAAACCCAATATACCATTCCCGTTATAGTGGTGTAGGGTATAAAAAGGGCAATAAATAGGCATTGATACTATCGGATATCTAATGGGTGTATTAGAATCTATAATGGAAGTCAACCTGTCAATAATATTGTTAGTAACTTGGCAAAAGCTGGAATTACTATGGCTATAATTGATAGAAACCAGTTCTGTATTATTTCCCTACTGACCATTAAAAACCATATACATATCCGATATTCAGCTCAAGACAGATGGTCTCATGAGTACATAGGTGAAGTACAGGTGCTCTATGTAGCCTCGTATGGATCCTCATTACACATACTACTTTTTTGATGGTGGGTATAAAAATTCATGTTTATTAAAGAAATAAATATTATTTTCATAAATTCATTACATTAAAGAAATATTGTTTATATTATTTAAAAAAATCATCAATTTTAGTCTGTTTTAGGTTGAGAATGTTGGTTACAGTTTTATCTTCTATTTTTTTTTTTTAACAAAAAATTTGAATTATATCTTGCTCTAAGCAAAAATGTCGCAAAATATCTACTGCATTTAAAATTTCTTTAATCAAAAATTGGATTTCTTCAACAAAAACTTTAATTCACGATAATTAAAAAAAAAAATTGAATGTGACAATATCGTGATGTTTTTTCATATAACATGACTTTTAATAGCCACGGATAGATGGCATATATGTATGTGAAAAGAGCTTATATCAAAAAATGGACTATAAAGTAATCTTTTTATATGAAATTGATCGACAGAGACATTTAAATCTAATAAAATTGACAATGTTACTAATGTGACTAACGGTGATGACTATAAACGAAAACTACTGTAACAACATTTAAAAAAATAATTTCTCTTTACTCATGTTCTTAGAAAGATATAGTACAAAACAAAATGCGTTTTTTATTATTTTTCGTAGGATGACTATGTTTGCAAATCACATCCATATCACATATCACATCCATCCATCATCCATCTTAAAAACCCGCAGCCACAATATTATTTAACTTAAAGAGATATTAAAAATCTACAATTTGATATATAATAAGTTGTGGGCAGATGAGGGCCAAATAACTAAAAGTCTTCGTGAAAATGTAGTTTTTAAGAAACGTGTGTTTTGAAAAGGTTAAAAAAGTATTCTTCAGAGATTTTTTAATGGACTTAAATTTTTGCAACTTTTATAATTTAATTTGGTAGAAAACAAGTTAAATTGTAATTTTTGTTGAGGTTGGAGACTTCTGCTACAATAACACGAAACATTTTCTAATAAAACTTAAGCTTTTTTGTAGGACTATGCGACCACAATATATGCAATTTAAACATACATATGTATCTCCACTTTCACCGGACGCAAATTTTAAATCTGGAAAAAACTAACAACATTTTTTAGATTCATAAAATTTAAAATGTTGTCAATAAAGCTTAAAAAAAACACGAAATTTTTTTGATTTTTTGCCTATGGGGGAAACTAATCCTGAACTGGACAAAAAAGTACCTGAAAAATACAAATTGAAATTGAGCTTAAAATAGAGTTTTGACTAATCCTAATCCCAATATACATATATTATAAATTTCTTTGTAAGTTTGCTTATTTGTTTGTGCGTCAATCACGCCTAAACGGATGAACCGATTTTCTTCAAATTTGGAATATAGAAAGATATATGTGTGGAATACAGATCATATCATTATTAGAAATGCAACTCTTAGCAATATCAAATCAATGTAAAAATAATTTAAAAACTGCAATAATAGTTAAAAAGTTACAAATATTTATTGATGCAATCTAAAAAAAATAAAATGTCTCAAAAGAGGTGTGATGTCTGGTCTAACATTACTTAAAAAGGAAAACTTACTCGTTTTTAATTTAAAATAAAACCGTTAAAAGTATCGAGTAGTATTGAGTACCCAAACGAAAAGTATTGAGTAGTATTGAGTAATCAAAAGTAGTAGAATATTACAGCACTATTGACCAAAACGGAAAAATTTGGGGAAATGATGAAAAACGGGCAAAATTACTATTTTTGTCCTTAAACTCTTCTAAAACTAAAAAAGAAATATTTCGCAGTAATCGGTCAAAAGGTATAAATATTTATTCTACAAATGATGCAGCATTTATAAAACAACATAAATTTGGGAAGTCTGCATTTAATAGGGAAATAGGGGAATGTTATGCATTTTGGTACTTTTTTCATACATTTTTTAAATGATATCTCAATTGTAACTTTATAAAATAACAAGAAATACATTTGTCAAAAGAAATTTCTTCATAATATGAATCAGAAAGGGAAAATTAGTATATACTTTTCTGTAAGTCAATGAAAAATTTGACATTCGTATGGCTCTCTTCGTCGCATTAGATCAGGGATGTATTTTTATGTGAACTCAAAAAAAGTAAAACATCTGTTTCCATCTTACTTTCTTATTGTTTTATACCAATCGTGTAAACACAAAAAGTATAAATCATACGACTTTTTTGAAATACTCTTTTTTGAAATACGGATGGAATTTCATCTTACTTTTTCATAAGACTTTACGTACGTAAAGTGTGATCGTGTGAGAGGAAATATATTTTGGTTTTAGCTTTCTCAATTTATAGTAGAGTACCTTTTCAAATGCTTTGAAGAGTTTAAATCATGCTTTAACGGAGAAAATGATTAGAAATCCGAAATTTTATGTATTTATATTTTTATAGGTTTATGAGATAAAAAATTTTAAAGGTTTTTAGCATTCAAGCCTAAAGAATTTTGAAAAGGGGAAAAATGTGTGTTTTTGGTAAATTTTGTGAAAGTTGTTCTGAATTACATATTTTGAATGTATATTTTAATTTCGACATATTAATTTCAGGGGTAAAAAGCAAAGTCAATGTTAATTTACATGCATTGATCTATAGATTTAATATTATAAATCACTTAAAATCCCGGGCAACGCCGGGTACAAAAAGCTAGTTTGTAAATAAATTTAAGAAACTTTTTTGAGAAATTATACGGAAATCAGCATTTTCAATAGCTGGTAGGGAACTAAGGACACTTTCAAAATTTTTGTTTTGTTTTGGAGCATTGTACATTGATTTGTAGTTCCCCTGGTGTAAAGGAGCAAAAGCCTTTGAGGGTATTTTATTAACCACATAAATACGCTGAATTAGCTGTACAAAATTTCAAGCAATAATCTTGCTATTTGAAAAATACATGCAATTGAAATAAACTTTTATGAAAAGTTCTGCATAAAACCGTGAAAAATTGACTTGGGCTCATTGGAAGATTTCAAATTCTATTAATATCTTGACAGAGAAAACAAAAAACTTTTAAATTGACAGATAATTTTTAGTTGTTCATTAAATAGTAAAACCATCGATTTTGTTTCGTCGTTGTTTCTCAAAAATACCTCATCCATTTATACAAGAGTATGTTTAAAAACTCTTATTGTTATTCATTAGCTTTTATGCATCCTCCATAAAGTTCTCTTTTACACACCACTTAATAAAACCGGAGAAATAAAGTTAGATATACAAAAAAGATACTCATTAAAATGTCCACATCTTCCCCTAATTAAAAAATGTTCGGAATTTCTTAATGGTAAATGAAAATGTGTCCTGGAATTATTCAAAACCATAACTTAATTTGAAAACCATGGAATAAATACAAAGCTACATATAGAAAAAGCTGTGCAGAATTTTTGGTGGATAATTTTCTAAAAGTCTGAAAAATTTATAATTTCAACTAAAAGATATCAAGAGTTGAATTCACTTAAATTTTACATTAACAATGCTTTATGTGGGCATTTCCAACGAAAAGTCCATCGTCCATCAAAAGTCCATCAAAAACAAAAAGTCATCAAAAATAAAATAAATAAACTTGTTTTTATAAATTATAATATTTCAGGCATATTTTTTCACCTTTAGTAGCATTTTCTTTTAATAGATTTTATTATTTAAAGGGCTAATATTTAATGGACTTTTATCGGAAAATATTTGTTCGATTAGTAGTTACCTTAAAGCATACAAATATAAAAAGATAAAAATACGTAGAAGGCAAATTTTCGATTACCTTTCTTAGACTTTTAAATGTTGAAACAGAATATATATGCCGATAACTTTTTAGTTGATATTCAGAAGTGTTCAAAACTTTGGATCTAAATCAAGTTTAGTATATAGAACTCAATTTAAAAAAAATTAATTCTAAGCGGATTTAATTTTTATTGAATTTGTCACATTATATAAATTTTCGCAAGTGTAACCTTCGATTTGAAATATTGTTATTTAAAAAGTTGTGATATTTATGCAATTAGGTCATAGTTATTATATTTAGCTGATAAGTGGTAGAAAAAGCACAGAAATTCAACAAATGATATTTTTAAGAAATGTAAGGGAAAAAGTGATTTTCGGATATCGATCAAATGTCAAATGTGGGCTTTCTATGGAAGCTATGCCTAATCATGGATCAATTTAAAAAAAAATAGGTTGAAAGAATTTTGTGTATGTATGTCAAAATTATTTGTGTTGAATTTTATGGTAATATAAGCACTTTTAAAAGATGTTTGTTAATTAATACTAATTGTTATATTACGGGAGTTATTTTCAACTAGAATGTTTTAAATAGTCGAAATATTTATCCGACTTTAAAAACTTTTAACAATGTCCGTCCAAAATAAATCTATGGACTAATTAATTATCAATAATATTGCAATTTTCATCATTTGAAATTTTTGTCACCTTACGTCATGTCACATCACACATAACGGCTTGTACAAAAAAATCAGAAAATATTTTTTTTGTTCTTAAAGCTGAAAAACAATCAATAAATGTTCCAAATTACGATAAAAAACCAGGTGAAACTGACATATTTTTTCATTTTTGTCAAAAAGAAACACATCACGTCATGCACTTTTAACTACTTATATCTTACGGTCATTAAGTTCCTTCAATTTTAAGGTAACCACAAAGCTCTGCAAGAAAATTATTTAAGCTTTCTTTTGAGCAAAAAAAACTTCTATTTTGAAAAAATAGGGGAAAATAAAGTAGCAAATATTGAAAAAAATCTTTTTCTTAAGTTAAAAAATATTTTTTTTGATAATTAAAAAAAAAAAAAATACAATGAAGAAATAGCTATCTGAACTCCTTTGGACGATTTTTGCCAGGACCAATAGGTGAAAATTCACACTAATTTGAATAATACCCTGTATCACCAAAATGTCCAACTTTGACCTCCTCTAAGTCCAAAATTAGAAATGTTGATGACTGAATAACTTTGAAACCAGTTATCCGATTTTAACAAATGGTGTTTCGTTCGACAGGACTTCGATTACTCTTTTTTGATATTTCATTAAAATTACTTTATGGTCCTGAGACTAGGACCATAATGTGGAAAATATCCTTTATCCTTGAATATCTTAAAAAAGAATATTTTGTTTTTCTTCATTTTTTTTATGACAAATAGACAAAATTATTGTTATTGCTATGTACAAATTTTACAATGGGATCTCAATGGGTTTGGAAATTATAGGAGTTTTTATTTAGCTACATTTAAAATTTCCATAGGAAATGAGTACATTTTACACATTTTAACACATTTATAATCTAGTAAATTAAGGTTTTAATGCCGAATAAAGTAGAAATTACCACAGACTATATCAACTTAATGTTATAAAAATGATGGTAAAAAGTATCTGAAATCATGTCTTATATACTTGAAATATTGGAGGTCATAGGTCAAAAAAATAAATTTTTTGATATATCTTCCTTTTCGTACATCCTTTACGATTTTGAAGATTCTAAATGTAATAGTTTTCACGATATATATTTTTTACATTTTGGGGCTGTCACGCAAATTATTGCAAGTTCGCCAATTTTTCCAAACGTTAATTTAAATTTTAATGTAACCTATAAAAAAATTTAATAATATATAGTTTCCCACATGTACGAAATTTTGTATTTGATTTATATGGGAGATCCCAAGATCTCATTGATAATCCGCCCATTTTTCTCTAAATGTTTACATAAATGTCGAAGTTTTTCATGTAAAATTTTCAAGTTCTTATATTTTTTCAGATATATGCATTTTTTATTTAATGCATATGGGAGGTTCCAATTTGCAAGTCCGCCAATATATTACCCAAATGTATTACCCAAGTGTTAAAGTTGTTTATGTAAAATTTGAGGATTTTAGCTCTAATAGTTTTTCAAATATACGAATTTTTCTATTTACTTCATATGGGGGGCTCCAAGTCCCCCTGATAAAAGTCCGCCCTTTTTCTCCAAAATGTTCAGATGAATATTAAAGTTCTTCTTGCAAAATTTTAAGAAGCTAGCTCTATTAGTATCCCAGATAAACGAATTTTAGTATATTTTATTCATATGGGAGGAGGAACGCCCCTATATTGGTAGTCTGCCAATTTATTACACAAAATGTTTACATGGATGCTAAAATTCTTCGCGCAAAATTTGAAGGTTATAACTCTAATATATTCCCAGGGTGCCACGCCCCCTACTGCTAGTACGCCCCCTTTTTCCTTAAATATCATATTGATCCTAAAGTGGGTCTTATAAAATTTGAGGACTCTATCTGTTATATTTTCTCAGATATACTGATTTAAGGTTTTCTTCATATGGAAGGTGCCGCGCCCACTATAGCCATTCCGCCCATTTTATCCAAAAATATTCTTATGGATGTCACAGTTGTCCATACAAAATTTGAGGACCCCAACTCTTGCAGTCTCTGAGATATGCGACTTTTAATACTTATTTTGAATTTGAATTTTGCCCACTTCAAATTTTGAAGTAAAAAGTAGCCTATAGTTCCTTCCAGACATACAGGAAAACACTGAAAATTTAAGAAAAATCCGTCCAGCCGTTTAGCTGTCTATAAAGTCCAAACAAACAAACATACGAACACACATTCATTTTTATATATATAAAAGATAGAGACCGCAAATAAGAGTAAAATATACGTTTCGAGTTAGAACTAAATCGAAAGGGTTGAATTTTAAGTGGTCGAAATGTCTGCAATTTATTAAAGAAGTAAATATTATTTTTATAAATTCATTACATTCAAAAATATTGTAGAATGTAATAGCTTTAAAGGGAAGGGAGCTCGATGTAGTTAACCTGACGAAAGCAAAACCGTTCGCGGCAACAAAAGCTGAATTAAAAATATGGGTGAGAGAATCCCATAAGGCCTGTTGGTGACCCTGATGAGAACAAGACGAGAAATCTCCTCAAAATGAGCAAGTCCGAGGTTAGTATGATTGTAAGTATTCTGAGTGGACGCACCGAATTACGAGCACATCTATACAAAATCGAAAGTGCGGATTCAGACGAATGTAGAGCATGTGAAGAGCACAGTGAAACTCTGGAGCATTTTCTCTGTTGATAAAAAAATATCTCATATTCATATTTACTGTATATCATATCATAAATGTATGTAGTTTACAAGAACTCAATATAAGGTATTTTAAAGCAGCGTTTAAATTTACTAACATGTATATTAGTAACCACTTGCAGTAGAATGCACATTTCTATCAATATAATACTAAAAATATTTTAACATCTTCACATTTTAATATTATTGCTACTAAAAATTGCAACATTACTTTGAAATTTCTAGCAGCACACATTCGCAGTATTCGTTTTTTACCTGTTATGCAGCAATAGAAATATATTTTTTGCCATAGCAACGCACACAGGCCATTGTTGTGCTGATAATTTTTTCCTAGCAGTACACAGTGGGGCAGAATGGAATTTTTTTGGAAATAAATCTGGCATTTCTAAACGGCTGATCCGATCGCGATAAAATTTGGCGTGAGCGTAGCCAAGGAGTATTCGAGTTTAAGTTTTGAAGATGAACCCTGCAGATGCCCCAGGGACGGCGCTGTGGCGGCTCAAAGTAGGGTACCTACGTCATGTAAAATTTTTAAACTCGTGCCATTTTTTTGTTTTTCACCCAAATACAAAGATTTTTATATTTTGTGAAAGCGCTCGACGAGATCTTGAAAAAACATGCTTGGACATACTACTTATCTCTTATAATATCCGAGTTATAGGCATTTAAAAATTTAGTGATACAAAATTTACCATACCTTGGTCCGCCTTTTTTTGAATACCGGGCGTAATTTTGGACCAAATGGACTCAATTTTTCTTGTTAGTTAGACAACAAAATTTCCAATAATATACAAAAAATTTCAGATCAATATTGTTTACAGATCCAAAAATATACGTTTTTTAATTTAAAAATTCAAAAAATTTTAGATTTTTGGCGTTTTTTTGCCAAAAATGTGTCTTAACTCTTTTATTAATAAAATAAAATTTTTATTAAGAACATATAACAATTTTATAGTTTTCTAAAAGGTATCTTTACGCAGAACGCTTTGGCGTAAAAAACTTGTCCTATTTTTTGAAAATGTTGCCACTGCGTCCTTCCGAATATGACCTATTTTTTATCAAAACTTCAACTTTGGGCGACATGTTCTAAAATCCCAAAGCTGGGATCAGAAAACTGAAAGCAGTTTTGGAAACCTCAATATGTTTTCTATTTACTCCAAAAGTATTTTCCCAGCCCTGAAAGAAATGTGGATCCTATGGGCAAAAAAGTAAAAAATCTCATTTTTGGGATTTTCATTCCTATTTTTGGGAATTGCGGGATGCCCTTTGACATTTTCAATTTTTTTTTTTTGCATATTCTTATTTGAAATGACAAATTTAACAAGCGTTGAAAATTTCATTGAGTTTTGTTCATAAATAAAGATTTTGTCATATATTACATATTTGTTTAATTTCTAAAACTATGATTTATATCAAAATTTTAATAGGATCGCAGATAGCTACAACAATTTAGTCCATATTTATCCCTTAATATCATTTTTTAGTTAGATATGGAAATTCTCGACCCTTTACAAAAAATTTCAAGCCAATATCTCAATTACATTCAAAAATATGTTCATTTAAACCTGTGTCCTTTAATTTCATCTTTTTCATATTTTAGTATTAAGTATGACAGAACATACATTTGGTGTTGAATAAAATATTTGGACAATTTTTAAAAATTATTTAGTTAATTATTTTATTATAATATTGTATATAAAATAAAAAAAATTATAATTTTATTATGAGCCACGCACAACAACACCTAAATCACCCCACACAAATTACCTTTCCCGCCCACCGAAATATAAAACACAATTTAATACAATATCATCAGTTAGTATAATAGCTTTTTTTATTTGAACTGTTTATCTTAAACATAATACAATTAATTCTTACAACCTACTTATATAGTTAATTCCTAACACTAATTATTTTCTATAAAATAATCTGTCATATCGGTATACATATCCAGAAGGTAATATAAGTCCTTTAAATCTTCCTTGTTTTGAGATGATAGAGTTTCATAACAAATCCATCTTTTTCGCATAGTTGAAAGAACAGGATCAGAAGATAGAAGTAAACTATTAAAAATATCTTCATTCTGTGATTGCCTGGAGCATTTTCTTGAGCTGAATAGTTGAACATGCTTAAAATCTCGATTCCTCGCTTCCTGGGCTTCTTCTGTTAACTCTCCAAGTGGAAGAATATTCGATTCAATTATTATTTGACCATGACACAATACTTTGTGTACTGTTGGTGTTAGTTCCCTCCATGGATACAGAGATACAAGTAATTTAGAAATTTCAGACGTGTATTCCCCAAATCGATTTTCATTAATTTTATGTTTACTATTCAGTGCCATTAAAATAGTGTTAACTCTTCGAAGCAACTCCTTGTCGATTCCAGTTATTTTTGAAGTAATTTCAAAATCACGAAAAAACCTTCTCGACGTATTACCGTCATTTGTACTACCGCAACTTGAAAGTGGTTTGTCGATGTTTAATCGCATCTGAACTTTAAATTCTTCTTGGATTCTGCTTTTTTCCGCAGCTCTCAGTTCTTTCAATTCTTCATTATTTTTTGTTGATTTAGTAGGATAGTTTGTTTTTTTTCCTGGATCGCCTTGTATGATGGTAATATATTGTGTCCTTTTTCATGCAGAGCTTTCCTTAATATTTGGTACTTATTTCGACTGAGACCCAGTTCCAACATAAGCGCTATTGCTTCCTCTTCAGTAAAATTTGATTATGATGTTGGAGTTGGTATACTTTCCACAATTCGCTTAAGTCGTTTTGGTGATGCATTAGGAAGAATAGTTGCAATATGTACGACATCCATATGTTGGTTTTCCTTTTTCAGCATTTCGTTAAATGTATCAGCAATTTCCTCATTTGAGATTGAAAAAAGTTTTTGTGTGACCCTCTTTTTTTTTACCTTGAACATAAGTCTTCGTATGACTTGCAAGGCGCTCCTATTGATGTGTTGTAAGTTGAGATTTCCGTAGTAGTTTCCATCCAACTACAAAATTTTAATCGAAATTTCTTTTGATTTCCATCCACAGACTTACTTTTTACATCAAAAAGTTTTAAAAAGTTTTCAATTTTTGATATGCCTGTTTTGTCTACTTTTCTACTATATGTAGTTTTTATATAATTTGAAATGTCTTCAATTCTTTCTGGCCCTTTTGAAGATATACTCCATAAAACGGAACACAACTCTTCGTACTTTAATGTAATCTTCATTGTAGATTTATTAAATATGGTACTTAAAATCTGAGAAGTTTACTTATATACCAATTCTTGTCATTTCCGATACAGGTATTCCAAAGTAAAAAATTACGAATTGTCTACCTATTAACATTTAGGACTATATTACTATAACCTGTAATTCAGTCATTGATATTTCTTATTAGTGAATGAATCGAAATTATCATTACCTGTATATTTTTACCTACATGATCATAAACGAAACAGAACGAAATGATCTGTCGAAAAAATTTAGGTAAAAAATAGTTATAAATTTTTGAAAATTTAAGCATAATAGGACCTTTCAATTATAAGGATAAGCAAACAAATAGAAAATAGGTAAATATAAGATTTAAATATGTGCTGTCATACTTAATACTAAAATATGAAAAAGATGAAATTAAAGGACACAGGTTTAAATGAACATATTTTTGAATGTAATTGAGATATTGGCTTGAAATTTTTTGTAAAGGGTCGAGAATTTCCATATCTAACTAAAAAATGATATTAAGGGATAAATATGGACTAAATTGTTGTAGCTATCTGCGATCCTATTAAAATTTTGATATAAATCATAGTTTTAGAAATTAAACAAATATGTAATATATGACAAAATCTTTATTTATAAACAAAACTCAATGAAATTTTCAACGCTTGTTAAATTTGTCATTTCAAATAAGAATATGCAAAAAAAAATTGAAAAGGTCAAAGGGCATCCCGCAATTCCCAAAAATAGGAATAAAAATTCCAAAAATGGGATTTTTTACTTTTTTGCCTATAGGGTCCACATTTCTTTCAGGGCTGGGAAAATACTTTTGGAGTAAATAGAAAACATATTGAGGTTTCCAAAACTGCTTTCAGTTTTCTGATCCCAGCTTTGGGATTTTAGAACATGTCGCCCAAAGTTGAAGTTTTGATAAAAAATAGGTCATATTCGGAAGGACGCAGTGGCAACATTTTCAAAAAATAGGACAAGTTTTTTACGCCAAAGCGTTCTGCGTAAAGATACCTTTTAGAAAACTATAAAATTGTTATATGTTCTTAATAAAAATTTTATTTTATTAATAAAAGAGTTAAGACACATTTTTGGCAAAAAAACGCCAAAAATCTAAAATTTTTTGAATTGTTAAATTAAAAAACGTATATTTTTGGATCTGTAAACGATATTGATCTGAATTTTTTTGTATATTATTGGAAATTTTGTTGTGTAACTAACAAGAAAAAATTGAGTCCATTTGGTCCAAAATTACGCCCGGTATTCAAAAAAAAGGCGGACCAAGGTATGGTAAATTTTGTATCACTAAATTTTTAAATGCCTATAACTCGGATATTATAAGAGATAAGTAGTATGTCCAAGCATGTTTTTTTCAAGATCTCGTCGAGCGCTTTCACAAAATATAAAAATCTTTGTATTTGGGTGAAAAACAAAAAAATGGCAAGAGTTTAAAATTTTACATGTCGTAGGTACCCTACTTTGAGCCGCCACAGCGCCGTCCCTGGGGCATCTGCAGGGTTCATCTTCAAAACTTAAACTCGAATACTCCTTGGCTACGCTCACGCCAAATTTTATCCCGATCGGATCAGCCGTTTAGAAATGCCAGATTTATTTCCAAAAAATTTCCATTCTGCCCCACTGTGCAGTAGTATATTGTTTAGGTTCTACTACTGCCAGTAGCAAAATGAGCAAGATGAGCAATACATACATACATACATACATACATCATTTTACAAAAATACTCAAAACGGTTATTTCTCTAAAAACAGTTTGTTTATCAAAAATAGACAGCAAAAACAATAACGGAAAATTTTTCAACATTCTAGAATAACAAATACATCATACCAAACCGAAGCGTGAAAACATTGGGTTAATTTTTGGTTATTATAAAAACAAACAAAGTAAAAAAGCACAGCAAATCACAAAGAAACCCTGAAACATGCATTGAATATAAAATATAAGGAGCCGCCATATTGTAAAAATACGATAAATTGCTACTGGCAGTTGCTCATTTTGGCAGTAGTAGAACTAACACAATTTATTGCACAATTTTTCCAAGGCAATAGTAGTTCGACTGTTGTGTGCGTACGCTGCTAAAACAGAAAAATATATTTTGATTGTTTTGAAATATTTTGCGTCTGCTAAAAGAAATTGCAAACAGAACAAATATTTCTAGTAGTAAAGTGATGGAAAATTTTGAATGTTTTATATTTATTGCATAGTCGTACAAAAGAAATCTTGTGCTATTGCTGCATATTTAAACGCTGTTTTGAAGTATAAAAAATTAAGCAGATAATGACAACTAATATCAATCGAAATTGATAAAAACGTCTCGATAGTTAAACTAATGAATAAAAAATTATATGTTTATTATCTATAACAAAAATTATATGTTTATAATAACAAATAGTTTGACGATTTCCAAAAATCAATTGACGATTTTTTCCTCGAAATTTGACGATTTGCAAATCATCTGGCAACTATGCATACATATGTATATGTGAAAAGTGCTTATATCAAAAATGGACTATAAATTAATTATACCCTACACCACTATAGTGGGAAGGGTATTATGCGTTTGTTCTGATGTTTGTAACGCATTAAAATATTAGTACTATACCTACCTTAAAGTATACCGATCGACTCAGAATCACTTTCTGAGTCGATTTAACGATGTCCATCCGTGTGTCCATGTAAACGTTGTTATCAAAGTACGGGTCGCAATTTTCAAGATATTTTGATGAAATTTGGAATACGCGTTTGTCCTAATGACGAAGCCTATTGAAAATGGTTAAAATCGGTCCATTATTTCACCTAGCCCCCATACAACTGAACCCCCCGAAAAGGGCTTCTGAGCTCATAATTATGTATAATATTAATGTAGCTCGATGAAAATTATATATAAATACAAATTTATCCGGATCGGTCCATATTTGCTCCTATCCCCCATATAATAAATAATATAATAATAAATTGCTTAAATAAATCGGAATCAAGGTAATATTCAAGATAAATGTTTTGTTATGAAAAATAAATCACATTAAATATTCGTAACTGGTGTAGGGTATCATATGGTCTGCCACGCCCGACTATATTTTCTTACTTATTATACCCTACACCACTTTAGTGGGGAGGGTATATTGGGTTTGTGCTGATGTTTGTAACGCACTATAATATTGGTCCTATACCCACCTTAAAGTATACCAATCGGCACAGAATCATTTTCTGAGTCGATTTAGCTATGTCCGTCCGTCTGTCCGTCCGTCTGTCCGTCCGTCCATGTAAACGTTTTAATCAAACTACAGGTCGCAATTTTGAAGATAATTCAATGAAATTTGCTACATGATCTTCTATTGTCCCAGGGACGAAGCCTATTGAAAATGGTTAAGATCAGTCCATTATTTCACCTAGCCCCCATACAACTGAACCCCCCAATAGGGCTTGTAATCCTTGTAATCAAACTACAGGTCGTAATTTTGGAGATAATGCAATGAAATTTGGCACATGATCTTTTATGGTATCGTAGACGAAGCCTATTGAAAATGGCTAACATCGGTCCATTATTTCACCTAGCCCTCATACAACTGAACTCCTCGAATAAAGCTTTTAAAACTTGTAATCAAACTACAGGTCGCAATTTTGAAGATAATTCAATGAAATTTGGCACATGATCTTTTATGGTACCGTAGATGAAGCCTGTTGAAAATGGTTTACATCGGTCCATTATTTCACCTAGCCCCCATACAACTGAACCCGCCGAATAGGGATTTTAAGTTCATAATTATGTTTAATATACTCATATGTCGACAAAAAGCTGCAATAACCAAGTTGTATACAAGACTTGATGACCCCCACGAATTCCATAATAATAGGTTCTCATATGACCCTAGCCCCTATGAAAAGCCCCCATCAAAATTTCACTTAAATGTCCACAATTTTATTCAACAATAAGCGGCTTAAGTATGTATATCTAAGGCAAGGTACAATTCAACATAAATGCTTTATTATGGCAACGAAATCACATTATATTTTTGTCAAAGGTGTAGGGTATTATATGGTCGGCCTTGCCCGACTATAATTTCTTACTTGTATTTTTATATAAAACTAGCTATACCCCGTGTGCTTTGCTACACTAAAAGCAATATAAATAAAACAAGTAAGAAATTATAGTCGGGCGAGGCCGACCATATAATACCCTACACCTGTTGCAAAAATAAAATGTGATTTAGTTTTCATAATAAAGCATTTAAGTTGAATTGTACCTTGCCTTCAATTATACTTAAGCTATTTATTGTTGAATAAAATTGTGGACATTTAAGTAAAATTTTGAAGGGGGATTTGTATAGGGGCTATGGTCAAATGAGATCCTATAATTATAAAATTCATGAGAGTCATGAAGGCTAGTATAGAACTTGGTTTTGCAGCTTTTTGTCGAGATAGGAGTATATTAAACATAATTATAAACTTAAAATCACTATTGGTCGGGTTCAGTTCTATGGGGTTTAGGTGAAATAATGGACCGATGTTAACCATTTTCAATAGGCTTCGTCTCTGGTACCATAGAAGATCAGGAACCAAATTTCATTGAATTATCTTCAAAATTGCGACCTGTACTTTGATTACAAGGTTTACAAGCCCTATTCAGGGGGTTCAGTTGTATGGGGGCTAGGTGAAATAATGGACCGATATTAATCATTTTCAATAGACTTCGTCCCTGGGACAATAGAAGATCATGTGCCAAATTTCATTGAATTATCTTCAAAAGTGCGACCTGTAGTTTGATTACAAGGTTTACATGGACGGACAGACGGACGGACATAGCTAAATCGACTCAGAAAATGAATCTAAGCCTAAGGTATACTTTAAGGTGGGTATAGGACCAATATTATTGTGCGTTACAAACATCAGCACAAATCCAATATACCCTCCCCACTAAAGTGGTGTAGGGTATAAAAATCTACTTACACATGGAAGATGCCACGCAAATTATTGCAAGTTCGCCAATTTTTCCGAACGCTAATAAGGATTTTAATGTAAGCTATGAAGAATGTGAATAATATTGTATTGCATTTAATATGGCCAATCTTCCCACTGAAAGTCCGCAAATTTTTCTCTAAATGTTCAAATGAATGTCAAAGTTCTTCATGTAAAATTTGAAGATTCTAGCTTCTAGAGTATCTCAGATATACAATTTGTATACCCTCCACCACTATCAGTGGTGATAGAGGGTATATAAAAGTTTGTCGTTCCGTGTGTAACACCAAGAAATATTCATCTAAGACCCAACAAAGTATATATATTCTGGGTCCTTATGAAATTTTGAGTCGATTTAGCTATGTCCGTCTGTCCGCCTGTCAGTAAAACACGCTCACGTTAATACTAAGCAAAGGCAATCAACCAAATTCACCCAAAATATTTATTATTATCCTAAGCAGTTTGGTATTGAAAATCAGCAAAATCGGTTCACAACGTAAAAAGTTATGAGTAAAAATTTCAGACTACCTCGAAAGAATTACGTTTTTTCATAATTCTTTTGAAGTTTTCTCAGAAACTACCAAAGATATTTCGATGAATTTTGTCACACATTATTTTTTCAGGCAGTGATCAATTATGTTCACTTTACTTTAACACTTAAACGCATATATTTCATTGAAATATAAAGCTATCGAGATAAAATTCGATACGAATATGTTTTGTATACATACAAATCATTCTACAAATTTTTTTACGGTCCATCATTGGTCATAGCTTCTATATAAGGCCCACTTCCGAATATCACTTATAAACACATATTTCATTATCAAATAAAGCTATCGTGATAAAATTCGACATAAATATGTTTTGTCTTTATATGAGTCACTCTACGAAATTTTTTCCGGATAGGCTCCCATAGAGGGTCCACTTACGAAAATCTGTTAAACGCATATATTTCTTTGAATAAAAAAGCTATCGGGATAAAGTACGACTTGAATATGTTTTGTGAGCATATAAATCATTCTACCAAATTTTTTCCGGATTGGTCCATATATGTTAATAGCTCCTATATAAGGTCCACTTCAAAAAAATCACTTTGAAGAATTTTAGCCTATTTAGCGCTTATTTTGTTGTGCAGGAGTGGGAGTATGAGCTCAAGGAGTGGACTGTAGTAGATAGGAATTATAGACTGGCCAAAATTCTCATAAGTATATTTTTTCTCGAAGCGAAAAAATATAGGTGAGGGTTTTGGTTGGGGAATGAAACGATTACAAAATAAATGATTAGATTAGAATTAGGATTAATGTATGACCGCATGAGAGTTTAGGAGTGTATGTGTGTGGGTGTGAAAGATGACTTACGTAAATGTGTCTAATGTGTGTGTTTGTATTTGAACAAAAGTTGCAACTTAATTTTTTTTTTTTTTTTTTTTCAAATAAATTTCAGATTTACAATTTTTTATTTTAGATTTAGGTTTTAGGTTATAATTTTGTACTTTAGGATTAGTTTTAGTGGAAGAAGTGGATGTTCTTCAGTTGGTGGTTTGGTAACAAGTGAAGTTATATAAATTGCAAACTGGCCAAATGGCAAATTTGAAGCTTAAATTGTAGCTACATTTGTATCTTCGAAAATTCATTATTAATTCACAATAGTAGTTCATAGTTATTTTTTTTACAATGTAATGGTTACTTATACACTAGGTACAATTCAGAAATGGAAAAGACAATTCAGTTAAGAAAACTTAAGAATAACAATACTAATATTAATAATAGTAAGAATAATAATAATAATAAAAAATCATTTTTAATGGTTTTTTAGTATAAAATGTGAATTTTATACATTCCGGCCGCCAGGTGCATAAGTTGATGGCTGGACACATAGGACCTGAGCTAAGGACCTTATGGCTTCAGATATGACGCGTTGGTCTGGGGCCGAGGAGGACGATGGTTGGGCTTGGCGATGGGATGCTGATTGTAATTGACGACGGCGAATGGATGATTGATGACTGTTTGATAGAGCTGGCCGATGGTTAGATGATGCTGGACGACGACGGTGGGCAGACGATGATTGATGGCGGATAGCAGACGATGTTAGATGATGGCTACCAGACGATAATTGAAGGCGGCTACGAGATGATGATTGATGGCGGCTAGCGGATGAAGCATGATTTTGGTGATAAAGCCGACTGCGAATCCCCGGGTGAAGTAGCGTATGGTGCTGCTTACCACACCTTCGGCAAGTGTCTCGGGAGGTACATGCTCGTAAGTTGTGGCTATTTGCTAGACAGTTTACGCAATAGCTGTATTTGTGAATCACATGATTTCTTGTGCGTACATCCATGTTTATAAAATAGCGGCAAAAGCGGATCCCATGAAAATTCTTGCAGAGTCGACACTGATATAGGATAGGTTCACGCCTGCGCTGTGAACTACTTCTGCGGTGTGTGGAGCTGTGAATGAAAAAAGGGGGTGAATTAGTGTACTGGTTTGTTGATGGTGGAAGGAGGTGTATAAATGAGATATAAGATGGGTAATGTGCGTGTATATATAGAATCAAGAGGTTGACCATTTAGGATAAGAATAATGAGACAAATAGGAACGGAATTTAAGAATTTTATTCATTAACTAGAGGTAAATAGAATAATTTTACAATAGGCCTTTTAATTACACCATTCGCAGTTCTAACGTCTGCGACACGAACGTTATCATCTGTACTGGTGTATGTGTTTTCTATTCTCCCCAATCGCCACTCGCATGGAGGCAGCAAATCGTCCATGACGATTACGAGGTCACCTGACTTTAAGTTTGCTGAGAGATTTTTCCATTTATATCGTTTAAGTAGGGATTTCAAATAATCTTCCTTCCATCTAATCGCCAATTGTTGATGAATCGCTTTCAGTTTGTCCCAGCGATTAATAAGTCCTATCCTTTGGTTGGATGGTTCTGGAAAACTCATTATAGGTGAACCTTTTAAAAAGTGTCCAGGCGTTAGGGCTTTTAAGTCGGCTGGATCCTCGGACATGGCCGAAATGGGACGAGAATTAAGAATTCCTTCTATTTGAGCTAGAATAGTAGCGAATTCTTCGAAATTAAATCTATATGAGCCTGCAACTCTTTTTAGGTGAAATTTAAAACTTTTGACTGCTGCTTCCCATAATCCACCCATGTGAGGAGCGTGAGGAGGGATAAATATCCATTCGAGACCATGAGTCACATATTTTTCAGCGATATCTGTTGATGCGGATTTTATAAAGGAATCAAACTCACGTCTCAGCTGACGACTAGCTCCGACGAAATTACGGCCATTGTCAGAATATATCCTGAAAGGGAGTCCCCGCCTCCCAATGAATCGAGAAAATGCTGCACGAAAGGCTGCTGTTGATAAGTTTGAACATGCTTCTAGATGAACCGCTTTTGTGCTAAAGCAAACGAAAACGCATACGTATCCCTTTATTATCGAAGCATTTCGGAGAGTTGAGCTTTTTAATTCAAATGGACCGGCGAAATCTATACCAGTTGTATGAAAAGGAGCTGAGAGCTTGCATCTATCGGGTGGTAACGGTGACATTATCTGAGTACATGGCCTTTGTTTGTAAATGATACATGTCTTACAATGACGAATAATCTTTTTAACGCGAAGCTTTAATCGAGATATATAAAATTCCGTTTGGACCATTCTGCATATTTGAATACATTCTGCATGAGCTAGAAACAAATGTAAATGTTCCAAATAAAGTTGACAAAATCTAGAATTACCTGGCAATATTATTGGGTAACGTTCATTGTAGGGTAACGATGCATTTGAAAGCCGTCCATTTGCTCGCAGAATTTTCTCCGAGTCTAAAATTGGATTAAGCGTTTTTAATGAGCTTTTGTTTGAGATTGATAGAGAATTTGATATATCTTTAATTTCTCTATGATAATGGGAATTTTGGGCTAGAGATATCAATCGCAATTTTACGAACTTAACCTCTTTCTGAGTGAGACATACCTGGGACTGAGTAAACTGTGATCTAAATTTTGAACGACTGTTA
This sequence comes from Lucilia sericata, assembly GCF_015586225.1. NCBI lineage: Eukaryota > Metazoa > Arthropoda > Insecta > Diptera > Calliphoridae > Lucilia > Lucilia sericata. The sequence goes on along the minus strand of NW_023994423.1, from coordinate 240,445 downwards.
TGATAAAATCGAAATACGTAAGATAAAACTCTTAAAGCCTTGTGATATGATGAAAATATATTTAATATATCAGTGTGTTGCACCGATGTTTGTAGGCATTGGACTTTTTCTTCGAGTTTTTTAGTTTCAAACTGAGCCTTTTTTGGCCACTCTGTTTGTGGTTTTGATAGCCATGACGGTCCTTGCCACCATAAATTATTATTTGAGAGTTCCTGAGGTTTACATCCGCGAGTTCCGAGATCTGCTGGATTGTCGTGAGTACGAACATGACCCCAGGTTGCATTGGGTAGAGAATTATGAATTTGAGCTGTTCTATTTGCGACATAAGTTTCCCATGTCCATGGTGGTTTAGAAAGCCATCCAATCACGATTGATGAGTCTGTCCACAGGAATATTTCACATTGAGGAATTTTTATAGATTCGGTTACATATTTAACCAATTTTGACAATAACAGTGCACCATTGAGTTCCAATCTGGGTAAACAAACTGGTTGAAGAGGCGCTACCTTGCTTTTCGCAATTATTAAATTTGAGAAGACAACCTGAGATAAACTTTGACAACGTAGATAAACTGCTGCGCAATACGCTCCTTTGGATGCATCTGCGAAACCATGAATTTGGGTAGTGTCCTTGGGATTATATTGCAGCCATCTTGGTATCCTTAACTTGTTCACTTGAGAGAGATCTATAAGTAGTTTATTCCACTTATCTAAGATTTCAGAGCTGACTTCTTCATCCCACTGTTTGCCTTCTAACCATAATTGTTGCATTAGCATTTTTGCTCTTACGACTATGGGAGCTATCCAACCTGCGGGATCAAAAATTGACGCTATTCCAGATAACATTTTCCTCTTAGTGATTCTTGCTGATTGTGCTATTGGAGAAAATGAGTAACTAAATTCATCAGTGAGCGCATTCCATTTTATACCTAAAGTTTTTGTAGCGCTAGTTTCATGAAATCGTAATAAATTCGAATCATACAAGTCTTCGCTTGAGATGTTAATGAGTAACTGGGTGTCGTTAGCGGTTATTTTCTTTAAGATAAACCCAGCGGACTTCAGAGTTTCCAAGATCTGAGACTGTGATTCAATTGCTTCTTTAATGGTATGCCCACCAGATAATATGTCATCTACATATGTCTCTGTCCGTAAAATTTCGGCAGCTTTGGGAAACATTTCTTGAGAATCCTCTGCAAGTTGGTGCAGTGTACGAATGGCCAGAAATGGTGCACAGTTTACGCCGAAAGTAACAGTTTTAAGTTGATAATCTCTAATTGGGGAATTGAGATTTTTTTGATAAATTATTCTTTGAAGAGATCTATCATCTGGATGAACCCAAATTTGCCGGTACATTTTTTGTATATCACCGCTGAAAACATATTTGTAAATTCGCCAATTGAGAATTACTGTTATCAATTCAGATTGTAACGTAGGACCAGTATATAAAACGTCATTGAGTGAAAAGCCAGATTTAGTTCTACGGGAAGCATTAAACACAACTCTTACCTTGGTTGTTTTGTGTTCGGGGCGAACTACGGCATGATGAGGAAGATAAAAAGAGAAGTATTTGCCGTCTGATACAATTTCCCGATAGGAAACGGGTTCCATGTGATTGAGGGATAAGTATTCTTCTAGAACATTATTATATTCTTTTGCTAGCTCTGGAGTTTTCGCAAGAGATTGGTTTATACGAGAATATTGGACTAGGGCTAGAATTCGCGATGCGCCGAGAAATTTTGAATTGGGAAATTCCTTTTTTAATGGTAATCTTACAACATATCTTCCGCTGGCATCTCTTGTTGTTGTTTTCTTATAGAATGTTTCACAATATTGATCATCCTCAGAAATTATGGGTCTTGATGGTATTTCCTCTTGCTCCCAAAATTTTCGTAACGTGTTATTTAGCTCAGCATTTTCAGAAGGGGCTACGGTTGTTGTAAATGTATGTATAGTTTTAGCTTCAATTGGTCCACTTAGAACCCAGCCAAATATTGTGTTGTATGCCGACGCCTGACCGCAAATATTTTTTTTAATACCGCCAATATTGATGAAATGCTCTGAGTCATTACCAATGATTAAATCTATTTGAGAAGAATGATTGAAATTCGGATCAGCTAAGTCTAAACTGGAGATTTGGGAAGAATTAGGAAGCTCAAAAGAAATTGATGGGATTCTCTCTGTGACTTTAGGAAGAATGATTGCATTTACCGTAAATTTAAGATTACACCGCTTAGCAAATAAAGTAATTTCACATTCTTTATTTGCAGATTGCACTTGACCGCCTATTCCAACAACTTCAAGTTCAGCCTTTTGATAAGGTAATTTAAGTAGAGATCTAATTCTTTCTGTTAAGAATGTTCTTTGAGATCCTGGGTCAATTAGTGCTCTGACTGTAAATAGTTCTCCGAAGTGTTCTATTTGCACCAAAGCTGTGCGAAGTAATATATTGACGTTATTAGAAGAGAAATTGGCCTGTACTTGGCAATTTGGGGAGGATGAGGGGACGTTGTCGCTTTGCTCAGCATCCTGATTCTTAGAAGAGTCGTTTCTTTTCTGCAGTAAAATTTTTGATTCTTTAATATTTTCGTTACTTCGCGGGGTTTTAGATGAATTTTGAGGTTTTTGTAAATGAAGTAGAGTATGATAGTTAGATTTGCAAATAAAACAAGTATTCTGGCTGATACATTTCGATTTAGTGTGGCCTGACGAGAGACAATTGTTACATATTTTATTTTGGAAAACATAATCTATTCTCTGCTGTACTGTGTATTTCCTAAATTTTCCACAAACTCTTAAGTTATGATCTCCATTGCAGAGTTTACACGTGTATTCAAGTTTTTCTTGTGAAGAGTATGACTGTATCTTGGGATTAGAGATAGTAGGAAGGCTGAATCGCTGTTTCGTGGTTTTTATGGATGATATTCTTTCGACAACTTCATATCGATTAACGAGGAACTCATCCATTTGGGCCCAAGTTGGCATTTCCCGCTGAGTTTTAAACGATTGTTCCCAGAGAGCTAATGTATCATCTGGCAACTTTGTTGAAACTAAATATATAAGTATAGGGTCCCATCCTTCCACTTTCACGTTAAGTGCCTTGAGTGAAGTTAAACAATCGGTGACTGTGGAATGAATTTTCTGTATAGACTCACTATTTTCCGAGGTTGCGACAGGGATATTGAAAAGTACTTTTAGTTTGTTATCGATTAATACTCGCTTATTGTCAAATCGTGCCTTTAGTGCATTCCATGCATGATCAAAATTTTCATCACAAAGAGTGTATCGTTTAACAATGGCCCCCGCGCAACCTTTTGTTTTTAATCTTAAGTAAAATAACTTTTGGGCTTTTGGAATTTCAATATTCTCAATGCATGCCGTGGTGAAAAGATCGCGAAATGCTGGCCATTCTTCATAGCTACCAGTAAATGTGTCTATATCACAAGGAGGGAGCTTTATGAAGGATGATCTTGTAGCTAGGGGAAGGGCTTGGGGTAACAGACTTGTGCGGGGCATTGAAGTTTGAACTTCACATGCTCTTGATAGTCTGAGTAAATCCACTATGTGTGATCTACATGCGTAATACGTTTCTGAACATGCGTTAAAGTTAACTTTTGCGTTTTCTTTGAAGTCTTGACTATTTTCGGATCTTGGGGATATCATTAGAGACTCGTATGATGTTTGTAACTTTTTCCATCTGTTTTCAAGGTCCTCCAATTTTGTTTCTAATACAGAGTCTGTCTGATCTTCCATATCAGATTTACCGAAATTAGTGCAAAATGTGATTAAATGGTCGCAATCAAATAGAAATTTTTCATGCTTGACCGATGTGCCGTTTTCTTGAGAAGGATTCATATTGAGATTCTGTATTGATAGAGTATTGAGGATTAAGTACGATTTATGAAATACTGCCTTTTTTTAAATTACGTTAAAATTTGCAAATAGCTAAAGTATAAATTCACTTTTGTGATTGTGATGAGGTTTAGATAGCTTTATTAAATGCAATTTAAGAATAACAATGAAGATCATGCATGTGCTTGTTAGGATTTAGCAGTTAGGTTTATATATATAGCTATATCGAATAAATAGCAATTTAAAGGGTCGAGTTTAGATGATACGATCCATAAAAAAAAACGAGCACGAGTACGAGTCTTAAAACAATGTTCAGCACAATTATTTCTACATAAAAATTCAGTAATGCATATATTTTAGTTGATGCTTTCACCAATAAACTAGAATTTGTTAACGGAATACTAGATTTCAGCCAGATTTAGTATAGGAATTGGTATGGAATATGTATAATGAGAATCAATGAGTGGCTATAGTTATAACTATAGCGAAATTAGTATCTAATACAATGTCATTAAATGTCGTTAAAATTTAACTCATTCGCAAATTATAAAAATGTAAGTGAAATCATTCGTTTTAGAAATAAAAACTTTCAACGTTTATCAGAGGTTTACTATTTCTTTTTTTTTTTTTTTCAAATAAAAAGGCAGGATAGTAGATGTAGGAATATTAGAGTGTTTGCAATATTATAAAATTTTTAAATTATAATAATATTGATTTCAAATCAAATGCTAAATAAAAGTTTGGCTTCAATTCACGGAAAATTTACTATTCGTTTTACCAATAAATTGTTTTTAATAAATTTTTTTTTTTTTTTTTAAGTTATGGAAAGGGAAAAACACCCGTTTTAAACTTCCCTTTGATTTCCGTATTTCCATTCATGGAAATCAATATACGCATAAAAAAAAAATTTATCTCAAACAATTTTAAACGTTTAATGTTCGCTGGGATTAATTCATGTGTTTACTTAGTTTATATAAACGAAACCCCAGTGCATAAGAACCAAATAACGGAAAATTAATAATAAGCTGTATTTATAATATTGATGATGATGAAATTAAACATTGTTCCAAATAATAGAAAATATTACCTTGTTATTTAATTTGTTGGTTGCTTACATTTAAATTTTTTTTATAATTTTTTATTTTTTATTTTAATGTTGTTGTATAAATGTCCAGTGATTTTCCTTTGACCGTGCTTTTTTTTTTGCTTTTGTTTTATGTTTGTTTGTTAGGTGGTTGAGAAATTCACCACCACAGTGAAGAGTGAGACAGATATAATTTAAACCAACTGCACTTATGTATTTGCTTTCATGTAAATATTTTAACCGGTATATATATTTTTTTACTTTTATCTTTTTTTTTTTTTCTCTCTTTTCTTTTTTAACTTGACAAGTAAATGCTCTTTGTATACATATATGTATTTATTATACAAACAAAAAAAATTTTTAAGCATATACTAACGGATTTTCATGTAAACTTTTTGCTTTTTCCCTTAACGGAATTTTAGCTATGTACTTTAGAAAAAACTTTTCTGTGCCGTTATATTAACTTTTTGGTTATAAAATTTTTCATATATTAAAAAAAACTCTAGGTTTACCATAAATAATTTTTATGTTGGTTTTTTAAGGTTATATGTATATATTTTTTAGAAAAATTTTACCTTTTTTTTTTTTTTTTTTGTTTTTTATGGTAATTATTTTATTTGCAATTTTCAGAGTAATTTTTCACTGCCTAAAGAATTCTTAGATTTCAATTTTATCATGAATCTTAGTAGATTTTTCAGCAAATTTTTTAGCAAACTTATTAGCCACCTTTTAATGAAATCTTTTAATAAATTTTTTAGCCAATTTTTTAGCAAATTTTTTAGCATATTTTTAAAAATTTTCTAGGTTTATTTCTTTCTTAATACACAAATTTTAAACTTTTTACACTTTTCTATAACAACTTTTATAGGTTAACTTTACAATTTTTAGTGAAATTTTAGACTTTTTAGCACATTTTCAGCGATAATTTTCAGACTTTTAAGCAATTTTTCAATAAGTTTTCCTATTTTTTTTCGAGTTTTTTAGGTTAAATTTAGGAATTTTGCGCTTCTCTACAAAAAATTTTAAGTTACTTTTTAGATTTTTTTTTTTGACTTTTAGCTCTTTCATTAATTTTTAGATTTAGTAGGTTTTTAACTTCTCTATCAAAATTTTAGGTTAATTTTTAGAATTTTTTTTTTGAATTTTAGCTCTTTTATTAATTTTTAGAGTTAGCAGGTTTTTACACTTCTCTATCAAATTTTTGGTTGATTTTTGGATTTTTTTTTTTTTTGAATTTTAGCTCTTTTATTAATTTTTAAATTTAGCAGGTTTTTACACTTCTCTATCAAATTTTTGGTTGATTTTTAGATTTTTTCTTGAATTTTAGCTCTTTTATTAATTTTTAAATTTAGCAGGTTTTTACACTTCTCTATCAAATTTTTTGTTGATTTTTAGATTTTTTCTTGAATTTTAGCTCTTTTATTAATTTTTAGATTTAGTAGGTTTTTACACTTCTCTATCAAATTTTTAGGTTAATTTTTAGATTTTCTTTTCCTTTTTTTTTTTTTTTTAACACCTAAATCACTGTTTTCTTTTAATTTTCAAAAATTTCTTGTTAGGAATGTGTATTTTTTGTTTGTTTTAAATTCTTTTGTACATATTAAAAAAAGGCTTTTTGATTTTTCTTTTATTTACCTCATTTTCTTTGTGATGATACCGCTATTGGGTGAGTGTTGTCAACTGGGTCTTTTTTTTCTTTCTTTCTTTTTCAGCGAGAACGGACCATGAAGAATTTTAGCCTATTTAGCGCTTATTTTGTTGTGCAGGAGTGGGAGTATGAGCTCAAGGAGTGGACTGTAGTAGATAGGAATTATAGACTGGCCAAAATTCTCATAAGTATATTTTTTCTCGAAGCGAAAAAATATAGGTGAGGGTTTTGGTTGGGGAATGAAACGATTACAAAATAAATGATTAGATTAGAATTAGGATTAATGTATGACCGCATGAGAGTTTAGGAGTGTATGTGTGTGGGTGTGAAAGATGACTTACGTAAATGTGTCTAATGTGTGTGTTTGTATTTGAACAAAAGTTGCAACTTAATTTTTTTTTTTTTTTTTTTTTTCAAATAAATTTCAGATTTACAATTTTTTATTTTAGATTTAGGTTTTAGGTTATAATTTTGTACTTTAGGATTAGTTTTAGTGGAAGAAGTGGATGTTCTTCAGTTGGTGGTTTGGTAACAAGTGAAGTTATATAAATTGCAAACTGGCCAAATGGCAAATTTGAAGCTTAAATTGTAGCTACATTTGTATCTTCGAAAATTCATTATTAATTCACAATAGTAGTTCATAGTTATTTTTTTTTTACAATGTAATGGTTACTTATACACTAGGTACAATTCAGAAATGGAAAAGACAATTCAGTTAAGAAAACTTAAGAATAACAATACTAATATTAATAATAGTAAGAATAATAATAATAATAAAAAATCATTTTTAATGGTTTTTTAGTATAAAATGTGAATTTTATACACACTTAAACGCACATATTTCATTATCAAATAAAGATATCTTGATAAAATTCGACACAAATATGTTTTGTGTGAGGTCATAGCTCCTGTACATATAAAGTCCACTTCCGAAAATCACCTAAACGCACATACATATTTCATTAATTAATAAATCTATTGTATAAATCATTCTACGGAATTTTTTCCGGATCGGTCCATAGGTTGTCTTAGCTCCCATATAAGGTATACTTCTGAAAATCACTTAATACCACTTAATTCGTAATTAAATGATTAGATCCGGATAAAATTAAAAATGAGTATGTTCTGTGTATCGATAAATCATGATATTGAAATGTTTTCAAACACATTTTTCTCGACCTAATTAAAATTAGTTTGACATATGCATGCATATGGTAGTCCATCAATTTATTATCTAAAATATTTACGTGGATGCTAAAGTTCTTCCTTCTTGAATCTTTTAACTCTAATAGTTTCCATGATAAACGAATTTTTGTATTTAATTAATATGGGAGGTGCCACGCCCCCTGCTGCTAGTCCGTCCACTTTTTATCCTAAATAATCATATTGAGACTTAGTGGCTCCGACAAAATTTGAGGACTCTAACTGTTATATTTTCTGAGATATTAATATTTACTTAATATGGAAGGTGCCACGCCCACTATAGTCATTCCGCCCATTTTGTCTAAAAATATTCTTATGGATGTCAAAGTTGCCCGTGCAAAATTTAAGGACTCTAATGGTACCAGTTTCCAAGATATACGACTTTGAATAGTTATTTAGTAAGTAGGCGTGGCACCTCGCCCACTTGAAATTTCGAAATAAAAAGTAGCCTATTTTTCCTTCCAGGCATACAGGAACACACTGTGAAAATTCCCAGAAAATCTATTTAGCCGTTTAGGCGGCTATAGACTTCAAACAAACATACATATATACTTACATACAAACAAACACACATTAATTTTTATATATGTAGATTAATCGGCAGAGACATTTAAATCTAATAAAATTGACAAGATAACTAATATGTTTATAACAGTGATGACTATAAATGAAAACTACTGTACATACATACATACTTTGAAACTTTAAAGTCCATGTTTCCATGAAAAACATCGATGTTAAAAAACATCGATAATGGTAACGATACATCGATGTTTTCGTTGTTATAATTAAACATAGTTTTATTTTCAGATTTAACATATGGGTAATTCCATGAAAAGATAAACCACGACAAAAAAAATAAAACCCTTATAACTTTTGCATTTTTGATCTTTTGTAGCACCAAAGACGAAGACTGTTGAAAAATTTTGAAATCGGTCTATTTTTAAACCTCGCCGTCATACAAACGGACCCGCAAATATCACTTTTTACCTCATAATTCTGTTAATTATAATACTTACCCTTTAAAAACGATTTTCATAACGATTAGACCTTATTTGACCCTAGTTCCATTCAATGTTTAATTTCAGAAAAACTCTTAAACGTGCGTAACTCACTTCTAATCACTAGTGTTATGATAAAATTTGGCACAAATAAGTTTTATATGAATAAAAATCCTACCCTAAAATTTTATGACGATCGGTGCATATTTGACCTTGTCGCCATATAACTCCTGTTTTTTTTATTTTTTTCTATAAATTGCTTTAACATGTATATAGGTCGGCCCTGTCCGACTGCACTTTCCTACTCCTTTTTATTTGTTGAAGTGTGTGTATGCATATATTTCCAAAATATATATTTTAAACCTAAAAAAAAATCTGGAAAAAATCTGTCACATACGATGTGTCACGTACGATATTTAAAAATTTTCGCTATAAAATTATATTAATTTTTTATTTAAAAATTGTCGATTACGAATGAAAAATAAGAAATTAAAGCTATAGGCTTGTAATTTTTAAAAGTTTTGGGAACAGACATTTCATATCCTCAAAAGTCCCTATTGAGTCTCGTTTTATTGGTGTAAAAGGACAAAACAGGTACATCTGTACTTCCGCTTCACTGATAGTGTTTGTAAACCGCTGTGCACAGTTTATAAATACAGCAAATAACACTTTTAACAAGTTAGAGAGCTATATTCGGCTGATCCGAATCTTAAATACCCATTCACCAGCAATTTTAATATTAATACTTTTTTATACCCACCATCAAAAAAGATGGGGGGTATATTGATTTTGTCATTCCGTTTGTAACACATCGAAATATTGGTCATAGACCCATAAAAGTATATATATTCCGGGTCCTTATTAAATTCTAAGACGATCTAGCCATGTCCGTCCGTCTGTCTGTTGAAATCACGATAGGGACCACACGAGAGGAGCTAGACAGTTGAATTTTTGCATAAATATTCTCTATTATTAAGGTTTGTTTGGTATTGAAAATAGGCAATATCGGTCCACTTTTTCGGATTTGGAGGATAGTGGACCTCCAAAAAACAGCTTTAACGGGCATAACTGCTTTAGAAATACAAGTATAGCGATGAAATTCGACATAAATAAGTTTCATATGAGCCAAAATCTTTCTACCAAATTTTTTGAGGATCGGCCCATAAATGACCCTACCCCCCATATAAGGTCCCCTTCTGAAAATTACTTTAACACTCATTACTGGTCCCAAAATGCAAGTATAGCGATGAAATTCGGTATAAGTATGTTTCTTACGAACCAAAATCTCCCTACCATTTTTTTAGGATAGGCCAATAAATGACCCTACCCCCCCATATAAGGTCCACGTCTGAAAATGACTTTAACACTCATTACTGCCCTAAAAATTCGAGTATAGCGATGAAATTCAGTATAAGTAAGTTTCTTATGAACCAAAACCTTTTAACCATTTTTTTAGGATCGGCCCATAAATGACCCTACCCCCCATATAAGGTCCCCTTCTGAAAATGACTTTAACACTCATTACTGGCCCCAAAATGCAAGTATAGCGATGAAATTCGACATAAATAAGTTTCATGTGAGCCAACATCTTTCTACCAAATTTTTTGAGGATCGGTCCATAATTGACCCTACCCCTTTAGAAAATTACTTTAACACTCATACTGGTCCTAAAATGCGAGTATAGGGATGAAATTCGGTATAAGTAAGTTTCTTACGAACCAAAATCGCTCTACGATTTTTTTTTAAGATCGGCCAATAAATGACCCTATCCCCCATATAAGGTCCCCTTCTGAAAATGACTTTAACGCTCATTACTGGCTAAAAAACACGAATATAGCAATCAAATTTTACACAATTAAGTTCCTTGCGAGCCAAAATCATTTTAATAACTTTTATGTGGATAGGTCCATAATTGGCCCTACTCCCCCATATTGGGTCCACTTCAGGAAATAGATTAAACGCTCATTACTGTCTTAAAAATATGAATGTGACGAAAATTGACGCACATAAGTTTAATGTGTGCCAAAATCTCTCCACCAAATTTAGGGAGGATCGGTCCATAATTTACCCTAACGCCCATATAAAGTCCCCTTCAGAAAATTACTTAAACGATCATTACTGGCATAAAATATGAGTTATGAAATACGGTTATGAAATTCGCTCCGAATTTCATGCGGGATGTGTCGGTAATTCACAAAAGGTTCCCTTCAGGAAAGAGTTTTGGTTAATAAAATACGAGTGTTCCTTATTTAAAATACGACTATAGCGCTGAAATTTTGCATAAACAAGTTCTATACATAATCTATGTACAAAATTTTATGAGTATCGGTTCATAATTGACGCTCACGGTTTAAGAATTGAAATAAAATATTTGTTTTTTAAAAATTAATATTTTGTTAGTTCAAAAGAGCTCGGTCCATAATTGACTTAAGCCATATTCCAAATATCACCCTGATGTTTATAGGGTGGCATTCCTTTTACGGCATACGGTTTGGACAAAAATATGCTACCCCGGACAATCCCAGAATTGCTTAAAGAATCGGCGCTGCTGTGGTTCAGAAACAATAACCGTCAGTGGAAGACATGGAGAAGCTTTAGGGACGACTTTCTGAAGTTTTTCCTCCCACCCCGATATTTTGAAGGGCTTGACGACGAGATTCGCCGAAGACAGCAAAAACCACGAGAAACCTTTAAAGACTTTGTCATCGTATTACAAAACATGATGAGGCACGCGGGATACACACACGAACAGCAGGTGGATAGAATATTTAGAAATTGCCTGGTGGACTATCAAATGTACATAAGAAGGAAAGATTTTCAGTCCCTGGAAGAGTTGATTCAGATGGCCGAAGATTTCGAGGTAATACGAACACACCACCCCGAGGTAAGCCATGATCACCGTGACACTTGACAGACTCATCGAAGAGATGATAGAGCTCAACAAATTGTACCCACTGTAGAAGAGAACCCAATTAATCCAACGACAGCATGCAGGAGATGCGGGCTATAAGGACATGGCTACCGTTTTTGCCAAAACGAGAGTGTGTTGTTCTGCTGGCAATGTGGCAGAAGAGGTGTGAGGACCAGTGAGTGCTGCCGAAGAAATGCGGGAAACGCCAGAGGACCGAGCCATCAGCAAGGGGAGGCTGCGGCCCTGAACATACAAACCTTGCCCCAGTAAGTGCTTTCCGTCAAACGGAAACCCGATTGCTGGCCCAGGTCCAACTTGGAAGCCTGTACAAAGAGGCTGCAATCGATACAGGCGCCTCGAGGAGTTATGTAAGCGAGCGTGTCGCCGAAGAATTAAGAGAGCAGAGTCAGATGATTCCCGTGGATAGCAGGATCAGCTTAGCGAATGGTACCACAGTAGAAGTTAAAGAAGTTATCAGAGTGAGGGTGAGAAGTTGCCAAATGGAGATGGGTGTTATGCCAAGCATGCTGGACGAAGTGCTGCTAGGCTTAGATTTCTTAAGAGCTGTGGAGTTTGAGATGCAGTGTGGTGACCAGAAAGTTAAGTTTAGCCCTGTTTTGGTCGATGCATACGACCTTGCCACGGATTCACACCATTCTAGACCGGCTGCGGAATTCAAAGTTCATTAGCAGCATAGATCTTAAAAATGGGTACTGGCAATTACCAATGGCATAAGACAGCAAAGAATACACAGCATTCACAGTGGCTGGGAAAGGTTTGTTCCAGTGGAAGGTGATGCCTTTTGGGTTTACGTCAGCGCCAGCAACGTTTCAGAGAACATTGGATAGAGTAATTGGTGCAGAAATGGAACCCCACGCCTTTGCCTACCTGGACGATATTGTGGTGCTGGGAAATTCGGAAGAGCACATGGCCAACTTTAAAGAGGTGTTTAGAAGACTTCGAGAAGCGCGACTGAAGATAAATCAGCAGAAATGTAAGTTTTTCCAGAAGGAAATAAAATATTTAGGCCACGTAGTCAATGAAGGCGGAATCAATACCAATCCCGAGAAGATTGCCGCTATCTAAGAACTCCAACCCCCAAGGAATGGGAGAGAACTGCGAAGATGTCTCGGAATAGCTTCGTGGTATAGAAGATTTGTCCACGATTTTTCACAGATTGTACATCTCCTGAACTCGTTGCTGAAGAAAGGTAAGCATTTTCGTTGGAACCAAGAGCAACAGAAAGCATTCAAGCGTTTGAAGAAACTCTTAACAGAAGCCCCAGTTTTAGCTTGGCCCGATTTCTCGAGGAAATTCACTCTTCAGACTGATGCGTGTGATTACGGTTTAGGAGCGGTTCTGACCCAAGAGTTTGAAGGTCAAGAGAGGGTGATATCGTACGCTAGCCGCAGATTAAACCCTGCCGAAATGAATTATTCAGCGACCGAGAAGGAGTGTTTAGCGATAGTGTGGGCCATCAGGAAATTACGGCCATATCTAGAAATTACGGCCATCACGGTAGTGACTGACCACCTTGCACTTAAGTGGCTCAAGGGGATTGAGAGTCCCTCAGGCAGAATAGCTAGATGGGCCTTAGAGCTCCAACAATATAGTTTCGATATTCAATACCGCCGCGGAAAACTTAATGTGGTGGCAGACGCCCTATCCCGTGACCCGGCAAATGTGTGCCAAGCTATTCAAGACAGGCCAGTGGAGTGCAGCTAGTGGAAAAGAAAATGTGATGAAATAAGCAAAGAGCCAGAGAAGTTCCCAGACTTCCTTATTCTCGAAGCGCAACTTTATCGGCACCTCCCGACGTGCGATAAAGACGAAGAATGTGCCCCCTGGAAGCTGTGTGTCCCCTCATACCAGCGAGATGGGCAACATTGTTCGATGGTTCGATCGAACATCAATGCATGGGCAGAGAGTAAACAATGCAACGCATACCATTTACACACATTCAATACGCACACTCACCGCAGTTTACACTAAGCAGTGCATGCGTAAGCATGAAGTGCGGACGGACAACAACTTAAATACAAAACCAATAACAAAATAGAGGGAAAAAAATCAAACAACAGTAAAATTAAAAAAAAAACATCACAAGGAAGTTACAAGAAAATAAGTGAACAATATAAATAAATGTGTGTAGAAATGCAGTGTCGCACAGTGGGGCAGAATGGAAATTTTTTGGAAATAAATCTGGCATTTCTAAACGGCTGATCCGATCGGTATAAAATTTGGCGTGAGCGTAGCCAAGGAGTATTCGAGTTTAAGTTTTGAAGATGAACCCCGCAGATGCCCCAGGGACGGTGCTGTGGCAGCTCAAAGTAGGGTACCTACGACATGTAAAATTTTTAAACTCGTGCCATTTTTTTGTTCTTCATCCAAATACAAAGATTTTTATATTTTCTGAAAGCGCTCGACGAGATCTTGAAAAAAACATGCTTGGACATACTACTTATCTCTTATAATGTCCGAGTTATAGGCATTAAAAAATTTAGTGATACAAAATTTACCATACGTTTTTTAATTTAAAAATTCAAAAAATTTTAGATTTTTGCCGTTTTTTTTGCCAAAAATGTGTCATAACTCTTTTATTAATAAAATAAAATTTTCTTTAAGAACATATAACAACTTCAACTTTGGGCGACATGTTCTAAAATCCCAAAGCTGGGATCAGAAAACTGAAAGCAGTTTTGGAAACCCCAATATGTTTTCTATTTACTCCAAAAGTATTTTCCCAGCCCAGAAAGAAATGTGGACCCTATGGGCAAAAAAGTAAAAAATCCCATTTTTGGGATTTTCATTCATATTTTTGGGAATTGCGGGATGCCCTTTGAGCTTTTCATTTTTTTTTTTTTGCATTTTCCTATTTGAAATGACAAATTTAACAAGCGTTGAAAATTTCATTGAGTTTTGTTCATAAATAAAGATTTTGTCATATATTACATATTTGTTTAATTTCTAAAACTATGATTTATATCAAAATTTTAATAGGGTCGCAGATAGCTACAACAATTTAGTCCATATTTATCCTTTAATATCTTTTTTTAGTTAGATATGGAAATTCTCGATTCTTTACAAAAATTTTCAAGCCAATATCTCAATTACATTCAAAAATATGTTCATTTAAACCTGTATCCTTTAATTTCATATTTTTCATATTTTAGTATTAAGTATGACAGAACATACATTTGGTGTTGAATAAAATATTTGGACAATTTTTAAAAATTATTTAGTTAATTATTTTATTAAAGACAATAACATTGTATATACAATAAAAAAATTATAATTTTATTATGATCCACGCACAACAACACCTAAATCACCCCACACAAACCACCTTTCCCACCCACCGAAATATAAAACACAATTTAATACAATATCATCAGATAGTATAATAGCTTTTTTTTATTTGAACTGTTTATCTTAAACATAATACAATTAATTCTTACAACCTACTTATATAGTTAATTCCTAACACTACTTTTTTTCTATAAAATAATCTGTCATATCGGTATACATATCCAGAAGGTAATATAAGTCCTTTAAATCTTCCTTGTTTTGAGATGATAGAGTTTCATAACAAATCCATCTTTTTCGCATAGTTGAAAGAACAGGATCAGAAGATAGAAGTAAACTATTAAAAATATCTTCATTCTGTGATTGCCTGAAGCATTTTCTTGAGCTGAATAGTTGAACATGCTTAAAATCTCGATTCCTCGCTTCCTGGGCTTCTTCTGTTAACTCTCCAAGTGGAAGGTAATATAAGTCCTTTAAATCTTCCTTGTTTTGAGATGATAGAGTTTCATAACAAATCCATCTTTTTCGCATAGTTGAAAGAACAGGATCAGAAGATAGAAGTAAACTATTAAAAATATCTTCATTCTGTGATTGCCTGGAGCATTTTCTTGAGCTGAATAGTTGAACATGCTTAAAATCTCGATTCCTCGCTTCCTGGGCTTCTTCTGTTAACTCTCCAAGTGGAAGAATATTCGATTCAATTATTATTTGACCATGACACAATACTTTGTGTACTGTTGGTGTTAGTTACCTCCATGGATACAGAGATACAAGTAATTTAGAAATTTCAGATGTATATTCCCCAAATCGATTTCCATTAATTTTATGTTTACTATTCAGTGCCATTAAAATAGTGTTAACTCTTCGAAGCAACTCCTTGTCGATTCCAGTTATTTTTGAAGTAATTTCAAAATCACGAAAAAACCTTCTCGCCGTAATACCGTCATTTGTACTACCGCAACTTGGAAGTGGTTTGTCGATGTTTAATCCCATCTGAACTTTAAATTCTTCTTGGATTCTGCTTTTTTCCGCAGCTCTCAGTTCTTTCAATTCTTCATTATTTTTTGTTGATTTAGTAAGATTCTCTGGCACACTTCTATATTTGAGGTCGTATGCTATGTGTAAAAAGTAATCCAAAAATCGTATTCTGGCATGAAGTGGTGAAATTCTTCATTAATACTTCTGCTTTTGTTTATATTTGAGAATTGCGACTTTTTCTCATTACATATTGAGCATCTCACAGTGGTATAGGAAAAAAAAAGAGGGAAATAATTCGGTAACTTCTAAACGGTTAATCCGATTTTAATGAAATTTGGTATGCACAAAGTAGAGGTGTTGTCGAGGTTGTTTAGGTTTTGAATTTGGACCTTATAGGCCAACCAGGGGCCCGGCGGGGGGTCCTCAAATTAGGACATCTCGGCTAAGTTAAATTTTTAAAACGATCCTATTTCTTCATTTGAGTTCCGATTTAAAAAAAATTTCGTATATAGAATCTCCTCATCGAATTTTAAAATTTTTACCGTCCTTACTTTAGTTTTTTTGATAATAGCGGGTCCAAATATTCCCGATTTTCGCCATTTTTTTTATTCGCTTAACAACAAGTTTATATATCAAGCAGTGAAAGAATTATGTAAAAATCATGACTGAGTCCAAAGTTATAGGCATTTTAATTTAAAAAATTAAAAACAAGCGATTTTTTGTCATTTTTTTGGGAAAAAAGTATCTTTTGCTGACTGAGTCCAAAGTTATAGGCATTTTAATTTAAAAAATTAAAAAAAAGCGATTTTTTGTCATTTTTTTGGGAAAAAAGTATCTTTTTCTTTTTAAGTTATCTAAAAAGTTTCTAAGAAGATGTATATAGAATTTATACTTTTTGGAAAGCTGACTTTACATAAAATACGATAAATGAAACAAAACCTAAACATTTTTGATACCGAGGGGACCAGGTCCATCCAAAAAAACCCTATTTTTTATGGAAAATTCAATTTTGAGCAAAAATGCTCAAATCGCATAGTCGATATCAAATTATAGTGACCTGTTTTATATGACCCAATATGTTCTTAATCATTTTGTAACGGGTTTCGATAACCCCGCCCCTGGTATGGATATAATAGACAAAAAACCAAAAAATCCCATTTTTGGGATTTTTTAAAACTTTTTTGGGAATTCCGGGATTTCTAATAAGAAAATTCGAAATTTTTATTTAATTTTGGATTTTGAGTAAAAAATTCTACATAACTGTAAAATTTCATCAAAAAATATTCATAAATAAAATTTTTATTGCAATTTGAAAAATTTGCATCTTCGCAAAAACTGAATAAAAAACATTTTTTAATTTTTTTTAAAAAAAGTATTCCGCGAATTTTTAATTTTCAAAAATTATATACAGTTTTGAAAAATAGACAAAATTACCTTTCCATTGATATATAACATGCCTACCTAATGTTTTTTAAGTGACAAATTAATTAGGGAAAACTCAACATCTTTTAGAAAATTTACCTAGCACTATTATTTTCATCCATATATGTAACAAATTTAAGAGTTAACCTTATGGATGGAAATAATAGTGATAGGTAAATTTTCTAAAAGATGTTGAGTTTTCAATAATTAATTTGTCACTTAAAAAACATTAGGTAGGCATGTTATATATCAATGGAAAGGTAATTTTGTCTATTTTTCAAAACTGTATATACATTTTTTATAGTGCTCGATGAGGAGATTCTATATACGAAATTTTTTTTTAAATCGGAACTCAAATGAAGAAATAGGATCGTTTTAAAAATTTAACATAGCCGAGGTGTCCTAATTTGAGGACCCCCCGCCGGGCCCCTGGTTGGCCTATAAGGTCCAAATTCAAAACCTAAACTCGACAACACCTCTACTTTGTGCATACCAAATTTCATTAAAATCGGATTAACCGTTTAGAAGTTACCGAATTATTTCCCTCTTTTTTTTTTTCCTATACCACTGTGCATCTCCAGAAGGAAGAAGTTTCTGTTATGGCATTGCTGACCTTTCCATCAATCATTGTTAAGCTTAGCTGATATGATACGTTAATAGAAAATTCCTTTATTTTTATGCAAATGGGCTCCAGTGCATTTATTTCATCTTTTAAATATTCCACTAAATCTTTTGTTGTTTTCTTTGACTCCTTTATATATTCAAATCCAATGGGTCTACAAAAATTTTTTGAACCCGGAGTTGTATTGATCCATATATCTTCAAATGAATTTCCGATGCTTGACGATGATGGATTAAGGGAATATGAACGAATTCGTAATGGCACTAATGATGACATAAATACACTTTTGTAGTCTGCTAATGTCCGACTTCCACAAGCTTGTTTGTATTCTGGAAGTGCTGATAAACCGTCACATCCCCACTTACACATTAAGACAACATCACAGTTATGAATTTTCCTTAGTTGGTCTTCTGAAAAGTCTGACACAATTCTTGATGCTGTGTTTTCGAGCATGATATATCAATACAAGCTTCCACATCATTAACAGCAATAGGTGATGGTAGGATAGTTTGTTTTTTTCCTGGATCGCCTTGTATGATGGTAATATATTGTGTCCTTTTTCATGCAGAGCTTTCCTGAGACCCAGTTCCAACATAAGCGCTATTGCTTCCTCTTCAGTAAAATTTGATTGTGATGTTGGAGTTGGTATACTTTCCACAATTCGCTTAAGTCGTTTTGGTGATGCATTAGGAAGAATAGTTGCAATATGTACGGAATCCATAGGTTGGTTTTCCTTTTTCAGCATTTCGTTAAATGTATCAGCAATTTCCTCATTTGAGATTGAAAAAAGTTTTTGTGTGACCCTCTTTTTTTTTGACCTTGAACATAAGTCTTCGTATGACTTGCAAGGCGCTCCTGTTGATGTGTTGTAAGTTGAGATTTCCGTAGTAGTTTCCATCCAACTATAAAATTTTAATTTTAAATTTGTATAATTTGAAATGTGTTCAATTCTTTCTGGCCCTTTTGAAGATACACTCCATAAAACGGAACACAACTCTTCGTACTTTAATGTAATCTTCATTGTAGATTTATTAAATATGGTACTTAAAATCTGAGAAGTTTACTTATATACCAATTCTTGTCATTTCTGATACAGGTATTCCAAAGTAAAAAATTACGAATTGTCTACCTATTAACATTTAGGACTATATTACTATAACCTGTAATTCAGTCATTGATATTTCTTATTAGAGAATGAATCGAAATTATCATTACCTGTATATTTTTACCTACATGATCATAAACGAAACAGAACGAAATGATCTGTCGAAAAAATTTAGGTAAAAAATAGTTATAAATTTCTGAAAATTTAAGCATAATAGGACCTTTCAATTATAAGGATAAGCAAACAAATAGAAAATAGGTAAATATAAGATTTAAACATGTTCTGTCATATTTAATACTAAAATATGAAAAATATGAAATTAAAGGATACAGGTTTAAATGAACATATTTTTGAAAGTAATTGAGATATTGGCTTGAAATTTTTTGTAAAGTGTCGAGAATTTCAATATCTAACTAAAAAATTATATTAAAGGATAAATATGGACTAAATTGTTGTAGCTATCTGCGACCCTATTAAAATTTTGATATAAATCATAGTTGTAGAAATTAAACAAATATGTAATATAAGACAAAATTTTTATTTATGAACAAAACTCGATGAAATTTTCAACGCTTATTAAATTTGTCATTTCAAATAAGAAAATGCAAAAAAAAAATTGAAAAGGTCAAAGGGTATCCCGCAATTCCCAAAAAGAGGAATGAAAATCCCAAAAATGGGATTTTTTACTTTTTTGCCCATAGGGTCCACATTTCTTTCAGGGCTGGGAAAATACTTTTGGAGTAAAAAGAAAATCGTTCGAAAAGCCAAACGAGACTCCTGGAAACTTTTCTGTGAACAGGTAGATAGCGTAAATGACGTATCGAAGATAAAAAAATTCCTATCCAAAACTCATGTCCAACCGGAATCTATGATCGATGACACGGGCAGGAGGCTTGACGATATGGAGGAGACAATGAAACTCCTAATGGATTCTCATTTCCCACCCGGTATATCGAATAACATAGATGAACCGATATTGGAGGAAGGGGAGGGTAACACGGAAATAGTTATTACAACTGACATGGTTAAAGGGGCAATCAAGAGCTTTGCTCCCTATAAAGCTGCAGGGCCGGATGGAATTTTCCCGGCACTTTTGCAGATGGAGGCGGGACTGGTTTCCGTACATCTGTCACAGATATTCACTGCATGCTTAAAATTGGCATATACCCCAGTTAAATGGCAGGATGCAAGGGTAATATTTATACCCAAACCAGGGAAACCTAGCTATGCGACACCTAAGTCCTATCGAGCGATAAGTCTTACGTCCTTCCTACTTAAAACCTTGGAACGGATAGTCGATAACATGGTTAAAAGCAGCATACCATACAAAGACCTTAAATATAAGCAGCATGCTTATGTAAAGGGACGATCGGTGGAAACCGCTTTAAATGAAGTTGTCCACTACATAGGTGAATCTTTCGATAGCAAACTGTATACACTGGCAGTATGCATTGACATCGAAGGCGCTTTCAATAACGTGCACACTGATACCCTTATCCAATCCCTAGACCAGTTTTATGTTGACCGGGTGCTCCGTAACTGGATCAACTACATGCTAAGGAACAGATGGATAAGCTGCGAGATGTACGATATAACTATCAGGAAAAAGGTATTTCGCGGTATACCACAGGGTGGTATTTTGTCACCTTTACTCTGGGTTACCACGATTAATAGCCTCCTAAGGACCCTAACCGAGAAAGGACTTAGACCTGTCTGCTATGCAGACGATGTCGTAATACTTTTAAAGGGAAAGGATCCAAATTACTTGTGTAGAAGAGCTGAGGAGGCTCTGAATACGGCCTTGAGCTGGGCTCAACCGAGAGGCCTCAATGTTAACCCGGCGAAGACGGAAATCTGTCTTTTCACAAGAAAGACAAAAATTTCTACATATACTGAACCTTGCTTCTTGGGCAAGAAGATACCGGTGACAGACAAAGTTAAGTACTTAGGTGTAATACTTGACCGGAAATTAAAATGGAGACACCACATAGAGGATAGGATCAACAAGGCATATCGGTGCTGGGCGATATGTAGGAGAACCATAGGCATGAAATGGGGCCTTAGTCCTACTATGACAAATTGGCTTTATAAAAGTGTAATTAGACCAATTCTAGCTTATGCTTCAATAATCTGGTGGACTGCTTTGGACAAAAAGTGTAATATCAAACTACTACAGGGAGTTCAGCGTACATGCTGCATGGGTATAAGTGGTGCCATGTGTACTACTTCAACCAAGGCTCTGGAAACGTTGCTAGATATTCCACCCATTGAAACATATATAAGATATGAGGCGGCGCTTACAGCCGAACGGCTCTTTACTTTAGGCGAACTGGCCAAAAACGGTTATAGGACACGTCATCAATGTATACTGGATACATTGGAAGGTTATACACATTCATCGGACGTGCCTGATCGCATACCAGACACTGAATATGTCGGAAACTTTGAAACGCTAATCCCAGATAGAATGTCTTGGTCAAGCGGAACATTAGAGCAAATACCAGTAGGAATCCGTTGCTACACGGATGGCTCTAAATTAGGGGACAAAGTGGGCCTAGGGTTCTATATTGAAGACCCAGAAACAGAAATATACCACCGTTTACCTAATCATAACACAAGTTTCCAGGCAGAAGTACGAGCAATAACGGAATGTGTAAATTGGATTAGAATAAATATGGCGCCCACAGGGCTTAATATATTTACCGACAGCCAGAAGGCAATTTGTGCGATATCAGGTGATAGAATTAAATCTAAGACCGTATTGGATTGTAAGAAAGCTTTAACTGAATACTCTCCCAGAGGTAAGGTTCACATCATATGGGTACCAGGCCACTCGGGAGTAGTCGGCAACGAAAGGGCGAATGTAATAGCTTTAAAGGGAAGGGAGCTCGATGTAGTTAACCTGACAAACTCAAAACCATTCGACGCAACAAAAGCTGAATTAAAAATATGGATGAGAGAATCCCATAAGGCCTCTTGGAATAATGAAACAGTGGGTAGAACCACAAAGATTCTATGGGGTGACCCTGATGAGAGCAAGACGAGAAATCTTCTCAAAATGAGCAAGTCTGAGGTTAGTATGATGGTACGTATTCTCAGTGGACACACAGGATTACGAGCACATCTATACAAAATTGGACGTGCGAATTCAGACGAATGTAGAGCATGTGGAGAGGACAGTGAAACTCTGGAGCACTTTCTTTGCCATTGTCAGGCATTCGTCGAAGTTAGATCCAAGTATCTTGGAAGTGATGTTATTCCGGAAATAACATTCTTAACCAACACCGATTGGAAGATTCTTAGGAATTACGTCCAGGAAACTGAGTTTCTGAACATGGAAAAATAATACATTCAGTGAACAATTTTTTTTTCTTCTTCTTCTTGAATTGGAGCGCACAACAGGCCCGATAGTGGCCTAGGTGTATTTCTTCGGATTTGATGTAGTATACATCCTCCTATCAACCTAACCTAACCTAAATAGAAAATATATTGGGGTTTCCAAAACTGCTTTCAGTTTTCTGATCCCAGCTTTGGGATTTTAGAACATGTCGCCCAAAGTTGAAGTTTTGATAAAAAAATAGGTCATATTCGGAAGGACGCAGTGGCAACATTTTCAAAAAATAGGACAAGTTTTTTACGCCAAAGCGTTCTGCGTAAAGATACCTTTTAGAAAACTATAAAATTGTTATATGTTCTTAAAGAAAATTTTATTTTATTAATAAAAGAGTTATGACACATTTTTGGCAAAAAAACGGCAAAAATCTAAAATTTTTTGAATTTTTAAATTAAAAAACGTATATTTTTGGATCTGTAAATGATATTGATTTGTATATTATTGTAAATTTTGTTGTCTAACTAACAAGAGTGAGTCCATTTGGTCCAAAATTACGCCCGGTATTCAAAAAAAGGCTGATCAAGGTATGGTAAATTTTGTATCACTAAATTTTTCAATGCATATAACTCGTACATTATAAGAGATAAGTAGTATGTCCAAGCATGTTTTTTCAAGATCTCGTCGAGCGCTTTCAGAAAATATAAATATAAAAATATAATCTTTGTATTTGGATGAAAAACAAAAAATGGCACGAGTTTAAAAATTTTACATGTCGTAGGTACCCTACTTTGAGCCGCACAGCACCGTCCCTGGGGCATCTGCGGGGTTCATCTTCAAAACTTAAACTCGAATACTCCTTGGCTACGCTCACGCCAAATTTTATCACGATCAGATCAGCCGTTTCGAAATGCCAGATTTATTTCCAAAAAATTTCCATTCTGCCCCACTGTGTGTCGTAGAACAAAAATTAGGTGTATCATGAAGTGAAGAAAAGAACGATTATAATTTAAAATCAATATATGAAGGAAAAATTTACGGGTATGAAGTGGGAAAAATGATTTATAAGAAAAAGCAGAGCCCAAAAGACCCAAACGATGTCCCATGTTATTGCCATTGGATGTACCCCGAATACTTATTGTGCAAAATATGTCTCAATGACAGGTAAGGTAACAGTCCGTTGCCTACCGGGAAGAAAGGAGGGAGTGTAAGGACCCAAAATGTTGCCATTTTGAGCCACACATTGTTTTTTTTGCCATACTTTGTTTTTTTTTAATAAATAAATAAGATATTCACGGCATCGGTGTTTTATTTGGAGGGCAATAGATTACATCCATCAAAGGGGAGCGGATTACATCCGCCAATGTGTGTTTGTTTCTTTTCAGATAAAAAAACGATCAATTCAGCCCAGAGTAACAGAACAGTGACATAGAGAGAGGGATTGAGCCAAAGAGAATTCAGCCAGAGAGAACGAGAAGGATATTCAGCCAGAGAGAGGGAAGATATTCTGCAAGAGAGGAATTCAGCAAGAGAGAAGAAATGTATTCAGCAAGAGAGAACAAGAAGATATCCAGCCAGTGAGAGGGAGGACAGTCGGATGGGGAGAATAAGCAGTAAAACCGTTAACGGTTCAAACCTATGAGAGGAGCATTACTACAAAACTACTGAAGTTGTAGTTACAGAGGACTATAAAAGAGGATGTAAACGAATAATCAGTCTCTTTTGCGGTGTAACAAGTGAACAGCTAAGACGTGTGTGTCGGTAAGAAAACTACAGTGGGCAGTGCTAGGTTAGCAAGAAACACAGTAAGGCTAAGATTAGGTCTCTGGTCTACAATCAGTGGACAAACAAAAACCTTTAACGGATTTACATCTGCTAGAGGAAGATTAGGGCAGAGGTGATAGACATTTTCCCTGGAAGTTTACACTCGGGAAAATTAGGGTCAAGAAAGAACTCTAGAATTACATTCTAGAAGAAATTTACACTCGGAAGAGTTAGGAACAAGAGAAAATCTCTAGAATTTACATTCTAGATATTCCCAAAGGTAGGAGTTAGAGGGCAGGATTGGAGGGACACCGACACGCGTCACACGTTCACAACCCGGCCAGCGAGACAAGTTCGTGTTAAGTGATATAAGTATTAAAAATACTTGTAAAGAAAAATACAAATATATATAAGCATAAAAGTGTTCAATAAAGCTCGAGAGATAGAAAAAAAAGAACATTTGAAAGCGTGTATTAAAATTTTATGTAAAGGAATCCTGGACTAGACTGAGCACTACCCCAGCTTCAAACCTGGAATAACCGGAGGTTCCTTACAAGTTCTCGTGTAAAAACAAATGTATGATGATTTTCTTGGAATTATATTGCATAGTTTTTGTGAAAATTACATCAGAATGTGTAAAAAATGCTTATTTTTTTCGGAGTTGTTTTAAATTTTGATTCATAACTTTTCCCGATGTGAACCGATTTTGCTCATTTTCAATACCAAACTGCCTAGGGAATATTCTGGCCAAATTTCAGTAATTTATTTTACTTCGTTTTTACGTGAGCGTGTTTTACACAGACATACGGACGGACTCAGAATTTCATAAGGACCAAGAATATATATACTTTGTTGGGTCTCAGATGAATATTTTTGGTGTTACACACGGAATGACAAAGTTATATATAGCCTCTATCGCCACTCATGGCGGTGGAGGGTATAAAAATTGGAAGACTATATTTTAATTGGAACTAATATACATTGGGTATAACTCTCCAATTTTGAAAAAAAATTTTCCACTTATAGGCCTTTTAATTCTATGATTTATGATATATGTCTTTTGGTCAACAAATGTATAGTTATGGAGTTATAGACCTTCGAAGTTAAATATATATATTATCAATATCTTCTCTATTTAAGAACCCATCGGGACAATATATATATATCATTAGAAAGAGCTCTGAAATACCTTTTCAACGATATATAATATGATCCTTTTTATTAACCCTTTGAGGACCAATTCCACAAAAAGTATTTTTTATATAGAGTTTTTTGACAAAAATGCCTGAAATACCTTTTCAACGATATATAATATGATCCTTTTTATTAACCATTTGAGGACCAATTCCACAAAAAGTATTTTTTATATAGAGTTTGTTGACAAAAATGCCGTTATTTCGCAAATCCATCGATATAACGTTACTGATATATATTGGAAAAATTGCAGAAGAGATTTCAAGATTTCATTTGATGAATGGATATATACTAATATCTTAATAAATATAGACGATATTGTAGTTGGAATAAGGTAAAGTACCTAAAATTAATGTTTTTATTTGATATTAGTTAATTGTTGTTGTTTTGACAGGAATAAAGTATTATAACTATATAAAGCACTAAACTAAATATACGTAAAGTATTGAAAATTACATCAAAATACCTTTCCAACGATATATAATAGAAGCTAATTTATTAGCCTATTGAGAAGGATTAATACAAACTGTGCTTTTTATATTAACCTTTGTTAATAAAAGTTCTGTTATATCAAAAATTCATTCATAAGAAGGTACCGATTTATGTGTAAAATCACGCGATTTTTTTCAAATAATTTTTCACTTTTTTAAATAATTTAAAAATTTTTTTGTCACAGTCTCTCTTTACTATTTTTAAACTTAAATATCATCCCCATTTATTAAGATATTACACATATCTATACATCAAAAGAAAGCTTGAAATCTTTTCTACAATTTTCTCGATATTTATCGGTATTTATGAAATCGATGGATTTATGAAATAACGGCACTTTCATCAAAAAACTCTATATAAAAAATACTTTTTGCGGTCATATTATATATCTTTGAAAAGGTATTTCAAAGCTCTTTCTAAAGATATATATATTGTCAGGATCGGTTCATAATTAGAGAAGATATCGAATATATATAAATTTAACTTTGATGGTCTATAAAACTATACATTTGTTGACCAAAAGACATATATCACAAGTCATAGAATTGAAAGCTTTATATGTGGTATAAATTTTTTCATAATCGGAGAGTTATACCTATAATATATTTAAGCCTTTTAATTTTTTCCTGATTCGAAAAAAAAACACAGAAAAAAGGTACGAATTATCAAAAAATTTCGGAAATATTTTTTGTTGAATTCTAAAATGTTCATTTTAAAACATATTCGAATGACACAATTGAAAATTTAAATTCTATTATAAAAGATGGGGGGTATATTTATTTTGTCCTTTCGTTTGTAACACATCGAAATATTGGTCATAGACCCATAAAAGTATATATATTCTGGGTCCTTATTAATTCTAAGATGTTCTAGCCATGTCCGTCTGTCTGTTGAAATCACGATAGGGCCCACAAGGGAGGAGCTAGACAGTTGAAATTTTCATAAATATTCTCTATTGCTAAGGTTTGTTTGGTATCGAAAATGTGCAGTATCGGTCCACGTTTTCGGATAGCCCCCATACAAGTGGACTTTCAAAAAACAGCTTTAACGGGCGTAACTGATTTAGAAGTACGAGTATAGTGATGAAATTCGACATAAATAGGATTGGCCCATAAATGACCCTACCACCCATATAAGGTCCCCTTCTGAAAATAACTTCAACGCTCAAGGTTTAAAAATATGAATATAGCGACGAAATTCGACACATATAAGTTTTATGCGAGCCAAAATCTCTCTACCAAATTTAGTGAGGATCGGTCCATAATTGACCATACAAGGTCCCCTTCAGAAAATTACTTAAACGATCTTTGCGGGCTTAAAAATACGAGATATGAAATACGGTTATGATATTCGACATAAGAAACTTTAATACGGACGTTAATCTTGCTACCGAATTTCATGCGGAATATGGCGGTAATTCATCCTACCCCGTCCCCTTTAGAAAATTACATTAACGCTAATTACTGGCATAAAAATGCGAGTACATCGATGATAGATGAAGTTATGAGGATAGATCAATAACACTGTAAGTATGTCAAAAAGATACAGAAAAACTCCGAGACACCTAAACTTAATTTTGGGTCGTAGAATCTAGTGGCATACTCCGTTTTGAAAAGTAGGGTCAAAATCGGGAGATATTGCGTTTTAAAGTATGAAATTTTATTTTTTTAAATTTTGAAAAAAGTTTTCACGCATAGACATACGAACTAATTATGAAAAACTAAATATATATGTATGCATAATAATTCGAATGGACTCTTGTTTCATGTATTTATTTACTTTTATATGCGTGTGAGTTTTGTTTTTTAAATTTAAATAATCAAAAATCACCTCAGAAACAGTTTAAACTTTAAAATGCAATATCTCCCGATTTTAACCCAACAAAACGGAGTATGTCACTAGATTCTACGACCGCTTAAGTTCAATTATTACGTTCAAATATTAATTAAGTTCACGTGTTTCGGCGTTTTTCTGTGTCTTTTTGAAAGTTGAAATTTTACTTACAGTGTAATTGACCATACCCCTCATATAAAGTCCTCTTTAAAAATTTGATGGGGAGGATTCAGAAAATTACTAGTACAACGATGAAAATCGACATAAAAAAGTATATACTTCGGAACATAATTCTTCATTCCAAATTTAATGAGGACTCATCTATAACTGACCCTAGCCCCTATCAAAAGTTTCCTTCAGGAACGAGTTTTGGTTATTAATATACGAGTTTTCCTTATTTAAAATACGAGTATTGCGATGAAATTTGACATAAACAAGTTCTATACAAAACAAAATCTATATACAAAATTTTAAGAGTATCGGTTCATAATTGACGCATATAAAGGTCCTCTTCAGAAAATTACTCATACGCTCACGGTTTAAAAATTGAACAAAAATTAATATTTTGTTAGATCAATAGAGCTCGGTCCATAATTGACTTAAGCCCAGTGTTGCCACTTTGGTTATTATTAACCAAAATTGGTTATTTTTATTTTGCATGTGTACATGTAAATTATTTTTTCGTTTTGGTTATTTTTTGCAAACAATTGAACTAAATGCTGTTTGCTTTTATTCTAAAAAAAAATTAAAAAAAACTTCTTTTATCTCTAGTTTTAAATCAACTATGTAAATATACATATCGTCCTGTTTTGAATTTTGGTAATATGTGGATTTTTTTTTTTTTTTTGGTGCATCCATGAACTTAAAATCACTTCTTGGGTCGATTCAAACTCGTCCGTCCTTCCTTTAATATTTCTTTTGGAACTTTTTATGTAAAGAACTCGCGATACTTGTATGAAAAAACGAAGTAGGCTGTATTTCGCATTTCGATTTTTATGGAATTTGGTGGGAATAGTCTACGTACTTAGTAGATTATGTCCTCCAAATTAAATTTAAAATTTAAAGTGTAATTCCAACTTCTATACCTATTTGAAATTTTGCATAAACAGATACTGTGCTAATTTCCGAAATTCTAAGATAAATGATTTAATAAGAATTAATAAAGTATTTTCTGCTAATTGATGCAAGAATAGTATCACAATATCTTCAAAGTATTAATCAACTGATATTTTTAAGTAACACAGCTAAGGAAAATGAAATTGTATTGTATACAAAAGTTGTAACAACATCTAAACTCGTACGAAGAACAATAATCGCGATATATGCAAAGATTTGATACTCATGACCTTTGACTTCTACTATCTCACCATGACTTTTAGTTCTTTATTTACATTTTCTTGATGAAGTTGTATACTAGTTTTTATTTTACCGTCTTAAATTCTGAATTTTGGTCAATTTGTCGGATAATTTGGATAGATTACGTTTACAAATATTGCTGAAGTTATGAATGTAATGCTAACATCCGCTACATGGTATTATAATTTGGTCAAATATACCCCTTAAATCCAAATTTCGAACGAAATCTCCAAATCTGTACATAAAATGGGAAGAATTTTATAATTTAAAATTGTTTTCCAAAAAGTCGTATGTAGAGTATTTCTGAATTGCGCTAAAACGCGTTAAAAACTCTGTTATTTTTTAAAATAAATATTAATTACATTTGTTAACGAATCCGCGAAGAGACATATATTTATTGTTGAAAACACGATAGAGTCGAAAAGAAACAAGATAGAAAACTGAAATATTATGGCAAAATATTTTTAATTGACCCAGTTTGATTGGTATTGAAAATGCGAAATATCGGTCAACGATTTCACCTAGCCCCCATATTGCCCTATTCAGAAAATTACTATATTGCTTAAAAAAGCATCTATAGCGATGAAATTCAATATAAAAAAGTTTTATTGGAAATGTATTTGTCAAAGTTTATGAGGATCGGTATATAATTGACTCTATCCCTCATAAAAAGTCTCCTCAGAAAATGACTTTAAAGCTCATAATGTACTGCAATATAGCAACAAAATTCAACATAATCAAGTTTTAAAGGAACTAAAATATCTCTGTCAGATTTTATCAGAATTGGTCCATAATTGACCATACGTCTCATATAAGATCCCGTACAGAAAATTACATTAACGCTCATAACTGTCTTCATAATACCAGTTTAGCGACGAAATTAAACATAGTTACAAGTTCCACTTCAGAAAATGAATTTGTTATTTTAATGTCCAAATGTAAACATGAAACAAATA
This sequence comes from Lucilia sericata, assembly GCF_015586225.1. NCBI lineage: Eukaryota > Metazoa > Arthropoda > Insecta > Diptera > Calliphoridae > Lucilia > Lucilia sericata. The sequence continues at coordinate 210,391 of NW_023994423.1, read as the reverse complement.
AAAATAGTTTTGTTTACTTTTTTCTTAATTTGGTTATTTTTTATTCGAATTTTGGTTAGAAAAAAAATTTTGTTGTGGCAACACTAGGGTGATCGATTATTCGACATTTTCCAAAAACCGGTTTTCGAATAGTTCGAATAGTTGACATTTCAAAAAAACCGGTGATATTTTTCAAATTCAGAAAAAACCGGTTAACCGGTTTTTCATAATAAATAAAAAAATATATGTTAATTTGAAGAAATTAATGTTTATGTTTAAATTTGATTAATAAAACATGGCCCGAAATGATTTTTAACAGTTTAACAGATTATAACTTTAGATCTAGTCGTCTGATTTACATTATTTCTTTAATATAAAAAAAAATTAGGAAAAAAAGTGGACACTTCTGTTAAACATAAGGTACTATGTAATCCTAGCTTATTCTAAAGCCCTTTTAGGAAATTTTCATAGGCATTCCAACACTTCCACTTCAGCGGTAAATTAATTATTGTAATTGGAATATAATCTTAAGATTAATAAAATTTTATTAAACAGTTATCAATTTTACAAATAAAATTTTTAATTAATTAGGAAAATCAAAAAAGTTTAACCAATGGTGCTTTAGAAAAATATATCCTAGTTCCTGGACTCGAATATTTTTAAAATTTAAACGGGCTGTATTATTATTTACTTCAAAATTTAATTTAAATAATCTTTGAATACAAAGCAAATAAAAGTATTCGAAACCGGTTTTTAAAAAGTGAAAAAACCGTGTTATTCGATATTCGAAAAATCAACATTTAGAAAAAACCGACACTGGTAAAGCAGAAAAAACCGGTTTTAAAACCGGTTGAAAAATCGAGTCGATCACCCTAGGCAACACTGCTTAAGCCATATTATCCCTGATGTTTATAGGGGAGCATTCCTTTTACGGCATATGGTTTGATGGTGGGTATATGAGATTCGGCACAGCCGAATATAACACTCTCACTTGTTTAGTTTTAACGTCAAAACATCGATGTGTATGAACGGTGTTTTCTAATATATGAAATGGAGATAAGGAAGAATTTACGAAAGTTCGACAGAAATACATTGACAAACTTCAAAAGAGACACGCAAAACTCGATTTCATCCGAAACCGCTTCAAACCCAAAATCGTTTTGTTTTAGTTATAAGATTTAATTATTTATTTTAAGGCCTAAAAATATAGTTTGAATCTATAATTTAAATGAAACGTAAAAAATATTTTACTTAGTTGGGAATAGTGACTCAAATTTGTTAATATGTACCAGATAAATCAATACACACACAAATTCTTAAGAGTTAAGAAAATAATCATTTTATTTTAGTTGTATTTTTCAGTCATGTGTTGTATAACGTATGTGGGTAACTACATTAAATAATTAATATATTAAATACATATTTATAACTTAAAGTATTATATATATTACAGTAATAATATTATTTTTCAATATGAAATAATTGAAATATCTTTTAAAGAAATTAATAAAATTGAAGATAAACCTTTAAAATTTACTTCTTTGAAATTTGTTTTCTATATTTAAAACTTAGTCGAACTTAGAATAATTGGTAGTGCTTATGGTGATCGAGGTTTTAGTGTGAGAAGAAATGTATCAGGCGGCACAGCTACACAAGCCGGATATGTTTTTATTTGTGATAAATCTTTGCTTGAAATATCGAATTTGTGCATTATATTAGCAAGCATTATAAATCCGAATCCCTTTACCAAGTTCTGACCAATGCATGTTCGTTTTCCAATGCTAAATGGTAGAAAATGTGGTATATTTTTCTTAAGTTGAACGTGTTGCACATTTTTTGTAACTGGATCAATTTTGGGTGGATTAAGTGGTAAAATAAATCGTTCAGGATTGAATTTTTCTGGTTCATTCCAGTATTTAGGGCTGGTGTTTAACTCATAATTGTTGATGAATACAATTGTGCCCTTGGTCACGCCATAACCTCCAATTGCAACATCTTCAGTTGCAACGTGTGGTACAATAGGCGACGAACAGTATCTTAATACTTCATAAATTGTTCCAACAGTATATGGCATGTTATCAGTGTCCATAAGAGAAATAAATCTTTGATTTTTACTAAGGATATTATCCACTTCCGCCTGAATTTTTTTACCAGTTTCGGGGTTTTTAACTATATAAGCTAACGCCAACATTACGAGGTTTCCTATAGCAGAGTGGCCACCAATAAAATCTTCCAACATATATATTATAGTATCACGAGATACGTCATCATTCTCGCCAAGACTTTTTAATAACGCATCAGTAAAATCTCTTTCTGGCGCTTCAGCGTCAACATTTCTTTCTCTATCATTTATTATACGTTCTAAAATAAATTTTCGAATTGTATTCGACCAATGAACAATCTTCTTCATATGATTTGCATAGAATGGACTTAGCCATGGTAAAAAATCTACAGCATATCCTTGGTTAATCTCCCAAAATATTTCATCAAAACAACGTACTATATATTGAAATTCTTTATCATCATAATCAAAACGAATGGAGCACATATACTGACTGAACATATTAGCACAAGTTTGCTGAACTAGAGGCTTTAATGCAATTTCCTCTCCATCCTTTTTCACGGTAGCACTTAAACGATCTAAAAATTCTTGCATTTCATAGCAACCAACATCCGACATTTTTTGATAAAATGAAGTTGCGTCGCGTGGAGAACAGTGTTTACGAGCTAAATTTCTGCGTTTTTGCTGAAGTTGGGACCAATCACAAAGGGCCAATGCTAGAAAAAAAGGAAAATAAAATCATGCAATTTAATTACCGGTAATATGAAATAAATATAATTTAAAATGGAAAGCTTATGCTTTTCAAGAAAAATTTTACTTTTTTAATTTAAATTTTTGTAATCTGAAGACTAAAAATAAAATGATGTGATCTAAAAACTGATTAAATGTATAATAGGTAGGAAATTAATATTTTATTATTTAGTTATTGAGTTATTTTTAAATCATTCCTATTTATTTCTTAAAAAATAATTATATTTTTAAATAAAAATACAATTTGGCATTGATTTTTTCTTATAAATGTAAAAAATGTGGTTTGTCGGCAGTCGTTTTATTTTATTTCGTCGCCCTCCCTTTTTAATTTGGTTTGTCAACAGCAGTTAAATTTGTAAATAACCTGTAAATGCCCTACAAAAATAATTGGAGTATAAAATCTATTTAGGTTGTCCCAAAACCTGTAAACATTATTCGAGAACATGATTCGTTTAGCAAGTCCTATGTAATGCAGGCATGTGTCATGTTTATTTTATTTATTTTTTTAAGCCCAAATTACATAGAACCTTGCTGCGGATCATGTAGACCCATAATTTATCGTGGAAGTTGTTTTGGAATTACTCCGATGTTATACATACATTTTTATCTGGGGCATCACAATGTTAAATAGACTACATATGTTTTTTTCCATATATTTGGATTTTTTTGGACCAGCCCTAGTCCTTTGAGGAGTACTCTTTACATGAGTGTGTTGTAGTCTCATTTTTTGCAGGGTTGTGAAATGTTTATGCTCTAATTTGTAGACCCTCATTGTCTCATCAATATTATCAATTATTTGACTTTTTCAAAAATCGGTTTTCGGATTTTCAGAAAATCCACATTTATTCAAAGGAAATAAATAAAAGAAACAAAATGTACGTTTTTATATAAAAGGCATTTAAAAAAACAAAGCAAGGAATATAATGAAATATTAACAATAATTATTAAATTTTACATTTTCAGTTGTATTCACTAATTACCCATCCAAAAAATCAATACTTATAGGGGCATTTATAATTTGAAGACAACAAAATAGTTTGATACACACCATGTTTTTGTAATAGAATTAAATACAAATGAGTATAATCAGTTTAACAAATTCTGTGAGAAATTGTAGTTTTGGATCTAGAGCCATTCAAGGTCTTTCGGAATTAATTTCTCAGATTAAAATATGAAAATATATTAAATTATGAAGAGTTTGGACCTTTTTTAAAATACTATTTAGCTTCTTTTTCTGAAGTTCACTTCCAAAAAAATTAGATAAAGATTGGGTTAGGTACTGATCTGTGGCATTGCTGGGATATATACAACTTTCGGAAAACGTGAAAACATCCCAGCAAAAAATCTAAAATTGTTGGTAATAGCCAGTAGTTATTTCATACATTACTTGGTAATGAGTGTTCATTATCATCCACATTATTTCATTTAGCTGAATAGGTTATTACTGGTAAAGAACTAAACAATTTGGATTTGTTACAGCTCAATTGTCTAGGACGTTCATTTAACAAAAAGGTTCGTGGTTCAAGCCCTGCTGGATACTGTTTATTTTTTTTTTTTTTTCAAAATGACATTCATTTACATATTTTTTTAAAAAGCCGTTCTCAAAATTACAAAAAGCAACATGTTAATGGAGCATCAAGTAAGCGGCTGGAGTGGGAAACATAGAGAACAACTGAATGCCTGAGTTCAAATCCCGGCCGAGGAATTTTTTTTATTTTTTGTTTTCTACATACAAAGTCGGCCCAAAATAACTAGCTATCACATAACATATTTGTAGGTTTATTTGTAACTAGTTATTTCGCAAAGTTTTTGTAATCAAATTAGTAACCATTTATTAATTTGTTTAAGGTAGGTACATATTATTTGAACCTCGTCGAACAAAAATAATTAGTTATTCACCCCAAAAGTAATTAGTTTCCACGTGATTCCAATATTACTTTCTAGATTACTAGGTAATGAAAATTTTTGCTGGGATGTTGTGTTGTTAAAGCATTTGAATAAAAAATCCCAAAAAACAGACAGTAAAATTTAAAACAAATATATATATATATTTTTTGTTTTTAATTTTTAAGAATAAAATTAAAAAAGAAATGTTTTAAAAATATACAAAAAATAAAAAGTACAACTCGAAAATATGCCTTAAATTTCTACAAAACTCAAAACACGTTCGATGCCAAAATTGTTAAAGTGGTCTGAAATGTATAAATATCTTATCCATGAGTCCATACGACGAACCATAAAAAATATGTATTTGCATATTTTAGTTTCCCTGGTTATGACTAATGTAGAATCTGTTGACTTATAACGCTTAATATGATACAACGTCGATTGTGAATTGAGCAAATGTGTGTTTGTTGTGATAACAAGCAAATTATCTGAAACCCTTCAATGCGTTAGTATTAAATAAATATGTGCATAAATTTACCAACTGATTTGCGGTTGTATTTTTTTATTTATTTGCCCCTTTCGTTATAAACCGTTAAAAAAATATTCGTTTTTAATGTATATTGTCTGTTTTTTTGCTATTAAACTTGTTTCATTGAAGAGAGGCATCGTTTTCATGGTTTTTCTATAAAATTCTTAAGGAGCACATAATTATGTACATACATTAATATTATATGTATATATGTATGTAGGCAGGTATTATATAATGGACAGCTTAAGCGAGAAACATACATACATATTAATATTTATCGAAAACCGGTGACTTATCTAGCAATCTAATGCTGCTTACCAAGAAATGCTAATGCCTTTTGTAGCGTGTTTAGAAATGTGAATTTTATTATAAATTTATGTGCATTCGTACTAAGTATAGTACACAAATACAAGTACTTGTTATAATATACATACATACGTATGTATGTATGTATATACATATGATTGTATGTACATGTTTATGTACATTGTGAGGAAATTAATGATTTGTACTTTTAAAAATCTTGAGCAGAATAATTAAGATATGCTTGGTTGATATTATGAATAAATCATTAAGTTTATATGTTTTGTTCTTCTAATGATTTAATTTTTTTATGAATGATATGATTTTGCTGTTGATGGTGCTAAAACGCTAAATATGTATGTTGAACTATTTATGTACAGTCGATACAAACCAAACTCGGACACTAATGACAACGCTTTAAAAGTTAATTTAACAAACAATCTTAAGAAAATGGTTTTAACATTAGTCGGTAATATTGGATCAGGATAATGTCCCGAATGTCCTCACTTCACGAAAAAATGAAGAAGTCGTTGGATTCTCTTAACAAAAACAGCTCGGATGAGTGAAATGGGATTAAAAAAAATTGTACATAATTATTGGCAAAAATTAGTCATCTTCATCCCAAACAGACTCTAATTTGTCATATAAAATTAAATAGTAGAAAAAATATAAATTTTTTTAATAATTTTAATTTTATAAACAATGAAATTAAATGTTGTATGTATTTAATCCCATTATGGGACTATAAAGCCCTTAAAAGAAATCGTATAAGCTTTCTTTTGAGCAAAAAATAAGGGCCATTTTGAAAAAAAATTTTAAAAAATAATGAAATTTTTTTTAGTAACAATGAAGAAATAGCTATCTGATCTCCTTTGGACAATTTTTGTTAGGACCAATAAGTGAAAAGTTATACTCATTTGAATAAAACCCTGTATGACCAAAATGTCCAACTTTGACCCCCTCTAAGTCCGGCAGTCTGGTATACTATCCAATAGTACTAACCTTGTTGCAAATTTCATCTAAATCGGAAGACATCGATTTTAAAATTGGGTCACTTGACACGAAATTGCCCATATGCATATAAAATTCTAACGTAACTGACTGACTGAATTACTGACAGATTCATCATTGCACAGCCTAAACGGTTGAAGCTAAAGAGGTGAAATTTGGAAGGAGGTTGGTGTCCCACCAAATAAATCCACTAAGATGGAAATTCGAATGTTTAGGGGGTAAAAAATAGCAAAAACGGGTAAAAAGATACTAAAACAGTTTAAAGCTTATCGTCGTTCATTAAAAAAAAGAAGCGGACAGGTGTCTGATAATTTTTTCAAATTCGGACCCTTTAGGGAATATATAGGTAAAAATTTGTATTTTGGAACTTTTTTGCACCCATGTATCATTTTAACCAGTGAACATTCAAGCATTAAGCATATAGAGCCCGGATTAAGTGAGAACCTATAAAAGGGACTTTTTGGCACTTTTGCGTTCTTCAACTGGTACTTTTTGAGTTTTCTATTATAATTACGGTGACCAGACGTTCTGTATTATACAGAACAGTACTGTATTTTAGAGCCCTGTTCTGTATAAATTATTCTTCGCTAAAAAACGTGAACATGTTCTGTATTTTATTTAGTGTTCTGTATTTGTTCAGTATTTCGTTATTTTTCCAGTTTTACATAAAAACGCATAGAAAAACACGTAAGAAATACATAAATATTAAAAAATTCAGTCACAAATGTTGGTAATACAGTTTTTTTAAGATAATGCAACTTGTTAAATAAGCTTATTGTGTATTTCGGGAAAGGATCTAGTATGGCAGCATGACCAATTATAGACCGATCGTAAACAATTCTTAAAGTAACATTTCTAAATATAAAACATTTCAGTAAAATTTTTTATCTATATTGTTATTTGGTAATATAAATAACGCGTGTTTAAGTGATTTTCGGAAGGGGACCTTGTATGGAACCGATCGCACCCATATTATTAACCGATCGTGAAGAAAATCTTGAAATAGCTTTTTTTATACAAAGCTAATAATTGTGACAAGTTTTGTAAGGATGTCGTTATTTGGTAATAAGTAATGTGCGTTCAAGAGATTTTCGGAAGAGGACCTCGTATGGGAGCTATAACCAATTATGTGCCGTTCGTTTCACACAGGAAGGGCAACTTGGTCGTAGCTCAAAATTATGGACCGATCGAAAAAAATAACGGTATCTTTTCTGTGTATGAAAGTAATCTTTCTGACAAATCAAGCTCTCGTCTAGCAACGAATGTAACATGATTTTCATGGATTATATTGCATAGTTTTCGTGAAAATTACATCAGAATGTGCTGAAATACTTATTTTTTCGGAGTATTTTTAAATTTTGATTCATAACTTTTCCCGATGTGAACCGTTTTATCTCATTCTGTCTGGCACTTTTTCGTTCTTCAACTCTTTCTTTAATTGTCTGTAATATTGAGAATAGCCCATTCAGACCGAGTCGAAATTACTTCATTTCGGCTTGAAATTATGAACGAAATCTAACCTGTTCAGACTGATGATTTTAAAACTTAAAATGATTTCGTTGACTGTTTTGGTATGGTTGTAAAAATTGTTAGTTTTTTTGACTTAGACAGACATGTTCTTTGTAATTTCAAGTAAATTTCAATGAAATTAAGCAAAATAACTTAATTTCAAAATAACAAAATATATGGGAAATTACTTAAATTGCGTAGATTTCGATCGAAATCACGAAATTCTTAATTTTGTTCGGTCTGAATGGGCTATTATAGATTTACAATAATAATATTTATTTTATCCCATTACGATGAGGGTAGCGAAGCACACTGGGTATAGCTAGTTTCCTATATGGTAAAATCTATTTTTGCATATCATTAGTCGTTTTTGAGCTTAGTGCATTATTTTTTTATTACAATGATATTTTTAAATCTAAATATTTTTAATTCCGATACAGATTATGTCACAATTTGCCTTTCTAATATTAGCTAAAGATTTATAATTAAAATTAATTAAAATAATTAATAAAAATTAGTGAACATAATCTACAAATGTTTCCACTAAATTTCATTGACATCAGACTACGACTTCAACAAGCTCTAATATAGACAACCGACTTTAATTTGTTTCTACTTCTTTGGAAATTAAAACATTTTTACAAAATATTTAAAGATAATGTCTGATTTTAATAAAATTTAGTGGGAATATTACAATACGTGGACTGTAGCCACCAATTTTTTCTAATTATAAATATGATCTGTGATACTATCTGAAATTATGGATAGACAGACATTGCACTATGGGTCGTAAACCGATTTTGAGATAATACGTACTTATAACAGTGTATAAGCTTTATTAACTGCTGATGAATAACGTAAAAATTACGACAAATTTGTTATTGGTATAATTTATACTTATAATATTAGTGCAATGGAAAAATAATCCACTATGACGATATACATATATTAATGAAATATATGGTATAAACTTAAGGAAGTGAACCTTATATAAGAATTATGACCATTATGGACTGATCCGAAATTTTTTTTCAGAATGGTTTGTACTAGGGTTGTCAATTATTCGTGTTTAAAATTATTCGAATAAAAATTTTCAACATTTTTTTCATTCGAGTAGTCGATTAAATTTTAAAAATTGTTCGAAAGAATAACGAATAAATAGTTTTATTCGAATAATTTAATAAAATATAAATAAAACTTGCCAAACACCTTCAAAATACGGGTAAAAAATGGATTTTCGTACATTAATGCACTTATTATTATTAAGTCAGTAACTTAGTTGAATCTCAACCTATTTTAAATTTATCAATTTTTTATTCGTTTGAAGAAATACAAATTTTTTCCTTCGATTAATCGAATAATTTTTATTCGAATGACAACCCTAGTATATACACAAAATATGCTCATGGAAATATTTATATCTATAAGTTTATTCCGATATATTTACTTATTAATGAAATATGCGATTTTCGAAAATGGATATGACAGATATGACCAATTATGGACCGATCTGAAAAATATTGGTAGAGTTATATATATATGCAAAACATATTTAAGTCGAATATTATTTAAAAATCTTAATTTCTTTATTAGTTACATATGTACATTTAAGTGATTTTAGGACGTGGACCTGTATGGGAGCTATGACAACTATTTATCTATCCGGGACAAATTTCGCAGGGTGGTTTATATGTATTTAAAAAACATTTGTGAAGAATTTTATACCGATATCTTCATTCCTTAATGAAATATGTGCGTTTACGTGGTTATCGGAAGTGGGTCTTATATGGGAGCTATGCCCAATTATTCACCGATTCGAAAAATATTTTTCAGAGTGATATATGTATACACATAACATTAGTTATGATTAGTTATGTGTTTTTAAGTTGTTTTCGAAAGTGAACCTCATATGGGAGCTGTGACCAAATAGGAACGATACGGAAAAAATTTAGCAGAGTGTTTTATATTTACTTTAAACACATTCATATTGAATTTTATACCGATATCTTCATTCCTTAATTATTGACTGATCCGAAAAAAAATTTCAAATTGATATATGTATTCACAAAACATATTTATGCAGAATATTATTCCACTATCTTTATTTCTTAATTAGTTATGTGCATTTAAGTGACTTTCGGAAGTGAACTTTGTATGGGAGCTACGACCATTTATGGACCGACACAGATTTACGTTCATAATATGATTTCTGTTCATATTATATACATATGTGCAAAAAACTTAATTTTTTCGAGGTAGTCTGAAATTTTTGCTCATAACTTTTTTCAATTTTCAATACCAAACTGCTTAATGACTATTTTCGAAGAATTTGGTTGAATTCCTTTGCTTAGTTTTAAAGTGAGCATGTTTTACACAGACAGACGGACGGACACAGCTAAATCAACACAGAATTTGATAAGGACCGGGTCTCCGATTAATATTTCTTGGTGTTACACACGGAATGACAAACTTATATATACCCTCTATCACACATTTTTGTGGATTTATCTACTTAAAAACAAACTACTTACTTGACAGCAATCGTAGTAAGTACTTACTCCCTATTTGTAAGCGAGCGTGGTAAGTACTTGCCTCCAATGTCATCACCGTATTAAAATAATGAATGCTATTGTGTAAGTAATTTTTAGCAAATTAACTCCATAATTATCAATGATAGTTTTTGCTGCAATGGTATATAGTAGTCATTAACCAAACCCAATTGGAAAAAAGTGCTAGATATTTTGGAATAAAATGCTATAAAGTGCTAAAAATAAAAAAATGCTACAAAGGAAAAAGTTCTAACAAAATTTATAAAAATAATGATTGATTATTGCAAAATATTTCAAATTAAATTTTAAAACTAAAACTGCATAAATAATATTTTTAGTACGTTTACGCAAACGTCCCAAATCCATTATTATAGAGCGATTTTAAATCGGAATTTAAAATGAGCTTTCAATAAAATTTTTCGAATTTGTTATAAAATAACGAGTTTTTGAACAGATCCAAAAGGAACCAGTTCAGTTTCTGTAACAGCTACCTTGGAACTAGTGATGTTGCATTATTTCTGGAACCTGTTCTGTCGAAAAATTTTGAATTTACAAAGACCTCTAAAGAGTTTTCATGAAATCAATTCTTAGAATATTTCCATATGTACAAAATTCGATCTCAACAATTTGAAACATAAATCGCTGGAAAAAGTATTTTGTTCTAAAGAAGATTTATATGTTCTCTAAAGCTTCGCTAGAAGTAATTCTGTGGGTAGCAAAATCAAAATAAAATGATAGAAGTGCTCTAAAATTTAGATTTTCCTTGAATGGGTCTTTCTTACTTTGTTCATATTATAATTTCCACGAATCCTAGTATTATTTGGTGTGCTGATACCAAATACAATAAAAATTTGCATCATCCAACTATTTTCCACATTTTGATATTTTAGTCCCCGTGACAGTCTACTTGGTTCTCAAATATTGATACCGAAATAAGTTAACACTTATACCGGTATCATACCGTACAATACCGTTATCATAAGGGTATCAATACCGGTATTACACCAGTTTCAATACCGATATATTGCCTCTATTTGCATTAAAGTTAGTAATAGTGGTATTTTCAAAATTTCAATAATGTCTGTTATGTCTGTTCTTACAAAAAAAAAGCCCATTTTGAAAAAAAAAAAAATAAAATAAAAAATAATATTTTTTATAGAACCAGTGAAGAAATAGCTACCCGAACTCATTTGGATAATTTTTGCTAGCACCAATAGGTGAAAAGTTACACTCATTTGAATAAAACCTTGTATGACCAAAATGTCAAATTTTGACCCTCTCTAAGTCCGGCAGTTCTTGACCGATAGAGCTGTAATAGAGAATAGAGGTGATAGTGTCTGGTCTACTATCCAATAGTACTAACCTTGGAGCAAATTTCATCTAAATCGATTTTTTTTTGATATAATATAACTACAGAGAATTTTTTTATCAATTTCGATAGATTTGCGTTTACATTGGGTTCTTGCAAACTAATTTTGCGATTTTCTAGCAAAATCTTAACATACCTGGTAAGCCAGAAAGTAATATTGGAAGCCAGTGGAAACTACTTACTACTTGGACCAACAAATAAGTAGTTACCTAAAATAACTAAATATATAGTTACCATTTGACTTACGGAAACTGTGCGAATAATGGGTTATTTAGTTTGTAACAAATTGTAAACGAAAAACTATTTATAAATCTACATATTAACAAGTCTGATTTGCATCGAATTGTATCTTTGCACACATGTCACACATAACATACACACAAACAAATATAAAAATTTCAGAGGTAGTCTCAGATTTTTGCACATATTTCAGTTATTTATGGACCGATTTTGCTAATTTTCAATAGGAAACTTCTCGAAAGCATATCTGACAGAATTATTGAAGATTTGGATCCCAAAGATATCTGGGGTCTTCAGAAAATTTCAACAGACAGACAGACGGACATGGCTTAATCGATTCTTCTAGCTATAAGGATCCTGAATATATGTATATATACATACTTTATAGGGCCGTAAAATTATATTGTTGAAATTACAAACGGAATGACAACAGACAGATAGACGGACATGGCTTAATCGATTCCGCTACCTATTAAGCCATGGGTTTGTGTTAACGAAACTTTATGCATTTCAATCAATCAATTTCCGACAAGGGTTCTCATTATTCGATTGGGCTAAATATTTACTGTAATTAATTTTAGATACTAATGAGCAAAATTAAAACAACTCAAGCAAATTTATTTTTGGACACCTCTAATGTACAAACACACATATTCATTAGGGATATAACTGTTTTTAGCGAAATTTTTGGCATGCCACCACATGATGGCCAATGTTGTACAAATAATGAATATAATTTTTTGGGGTAATTTTGAATCAAAAATAACTCGAACCAAGACCAGTTTTTTAAATAAAACAACTTTTACCCCCTTTTTGCCCATTTCATTACCTAAACGTTCGAGTTTCCAAAAATCACTTCATAATGGTTCTATACAATGTCCATGAAACCTAGTGAAAATTCATGATTATTGCTTTAACGGTTTGGGCTGAATGATGGTGAATCAGTCATTACATATATAATTGCAACTTTTTTGCAAGTGTGAGGAATACTTCCCTTATTTCAAATTATTTTTTAAAGTATGTCCGCAGTTATTATTAATTACAAAAACAACTTAGTTAAGGAAAAAGACGTATTTTTCCAAAATAAATAGTAACGAAAAACTTTATAGCGTTTTTTTGCGTGAAGTTTTTTAACAACCGCGAAAAAATAATACCGCGGTTTTTCATATTTTTTAATGCTCTATTTGACGATGCTATGCCAATTCTCATATTTGCAAAAAAATGTCAATAGTTATACATATACCTAATATACATATCAATAACGAAAAGAAATATTTATAGTCCGTACATTATAAAAACAAACCAATCTAGGGAACTGCAAATAAAATAATATCTGGAATCAGCAACATATCTAGGTAACTATAAATGTAAGACTTAAATTTATTTAAAGAAAACTAGATACATAGTTTTTCACTAAAATAAGTGATTATTACACGTATTACATGCAAGTACTTATTTGACTCTTGTATATATAAGTACATATTTAAATCATTACAAACAACTAATTATTATTTTATTTGAAATAATGAGATAAATATGTACCACCCATTACTTTGTAACCTACGAAATAACTATTACTCATTACCGAAATTCAAGAAAATTTAGCTGGGTTAGTTTAAATATAGAGACATTTTTATCAAATTCGACAGATTTGAGTTGTTATTATCTGTTTAATATGGTAAATACTTTACATTGGGTTCTTGCAAACTAATTTGGTATGATCTCTAGTAAATGTATATTTATATTAGATGTTTCTATTATTACATCTCTTTTTACTTTTTATACCCTTCACCTTCGTGAGAAGGGTATATATAAGTTTGTCATTCCGTTTGTAATTTCTACAATATAATTTTCCGACCTATAAAGTATATATATTCCGAGTCCTTATAGATAGCGGAGTCGATTAAGCTATGTCCGTCTGTCTGTGTGTTTGTTGAAATCAGTTTTCTGAAGACCCTAGATATCTTCGGGATCCAAATCTTCAATAGTTCTGTTGGACATACTTTCGATAACGGAGATATGAGTAAAAATCCGAGACAACCTCTGAAAATTTCATCAAAAAAGCAACAACAACACTGCTTATTGTATAAAAGGTTGGTTTCATTGCGATGTGTGTTTTGTTTTTTTGTGTATGTATTTCGTTTCATATGTTTGGATGGCTGTGGCTTCATCGCCTTGTGTATTTTGTTTTTTTTGTGTATATTGTTTCTAATGTTTGGATGGCTGTGGTTTCATTACGTTGTGTATTTTGTTTTTTCTGTTTTTTATTTCGCTTAGCATTGTTGTTGTTTCTCTTGTTTTGCTTAAGTTATGACAGGGTCGGGAAGATGAAATAAATTGACATTTTATAAAATTAATATTTTTTAAACACATTATGGTGAAGGGTATATAAGATTCGGCAAAGGCGAATATAGACTTCTTACTTGTTATAAAATATGTTTAATATTCTGCCAAAAAAAACAAGACCCACTAAAAATCGAAATTATGATTTCTTTTGTTCAAATATGTTTAATATAAAAAATAATAATTGTAACTTTTTATATATTCTTTGAATTGTTGTTGAATTTGAAAAATACCCATTACCCATATATTTTAACGCAACACATGTTGTTCATCCAGAACACACATATTTATTTTCTATTGGCCAGTGAACCGCACAACTCATTACACAACAAAATCATTCTTCTACCGTCCTTATGCGAAACAAACTTTCTGCAGAAGTGTTTAATCAAAGATTTAAATCAAATGTCGAAAAACACTACTCCCTCTATCCTCCTTCCCAAAACCTATTTTCTAGATCCAATATGCCCTAAGTGCTGGTTCAAAAAATACATAAATTCTCAAAAAATTTTTAGTTCGTTTTTACGTCAATCATTTGATCAATGAACATTAGAGTGTTTCAAGCTTGTATGAAGGAAAAAATATTGTCCGACAGATCGTCCCCCCCTAGAATTGTTCTTTGGATTGTAAAACTATGTCATACAAAAAATTAGGCTGATGGGATAACGTTAACAGGTGTCGCAACGGCTCTAAAGTTTCCAAGGGGAAAATACCGATTATTTCCAGGTTTTGCTCAAATTTGGCCATTTTAGTAATCAATTTTGTACTTTATTGTAAAGGAATCGTAATGTGCACAGAGTAAACATCTCGAACACATATATATATTGTTCTCAGCTATGGCCAAAAAAGTTTTTCAAAGGCCGTTTCAAGTCTCTAATTTAATTTTTTTTTAAACTTTGTTAAACAAATTTCAAAATTTTCTTACAGTTTCGCTATACCTGCGATTTGAACTCGGCGTATTTCGGGAAAATCGCATTTTTGGCAATATTTAAGAGAATACGTATTTACTGTTATACATTTTAAATCAATTTATCATATATAGTCCGATATTTAAAATAGAGTCAAAAAAAAAACAAATTAACCCTTTAAGGCACTTGGGAACAATTTAACTAAGTGCCTCAAAGTTCAAAAACTCAAAAAAACACCATCTATCTATGCTCTATACAATTAGAGGAATAAAAGAAATAAAACCAAAAATTATATTATGTATTTAAGTATGAAAACGTATGAATTAACCCTTTTCGACCATATAAAGTTTGTATTTTTAGACATATTAGATTGAAAATCGACCTTAAAAAAGGATTACATAAAATATCAGTTTTAAAAACAAAATTTTTCTTTTTAAAATATTCACCTCAATTTCACTCCATAGTCAAAAAGGGTTTAAGTATAATTAACCCTTAATATATAATTTTTTATACCCACCATCAGAAGCGCCCATACAAGTGGCCCCCCTAAAAACAGTGTATACAGTCATAGCTGTTTTAAAAACTGCAGTATGCCAATGAAATTCCATTTTATATGAACCAAAATTTCCCTACCAAATTTTATGAGAATCGGTCCATAATTGACCTTACCACGCATATAAGGTCCCTCTCAGAAAACGACTATAACGCTCATAACTTGCTTCAACTAAAATCTGTCTTCCAAATTTAATAGAGATCGGTTCATAATTGACCCTACTCCCTATATAAGGTTCTTTCAGTAAATGACTATAACGCTTATAGCTTCTTCAAAAATATAGTAAAGCAACGAAATTCGACGTAAACAAGTTTTCGGAGAACAAATATCTCTCTGCCAAATTGTATGAAGATCGGCTCATAATTGACACTACCCCCTATATAAGGTTCACCTCAGAAAATTACTTCAAATTTCATAATTTGCTTCAAAATGCCAGTATATCAACGAAATTGGCATAAACATATTTTATAGAAACTAAAATCCAGCGTTTAAATATGCAGCACTAGCACCACTTCTCTTGTATATGACTATAAAATAAATGTGAAAATTTATCATTTTTGTATCACTTTGCTACTAAAAATTGCAGTCATATATATTCGTATTAATATAAAAATTGCAACTCGTGTTTGCAATTTCTAGTAGCAGGCAGACATAATTGCAGGCCAACAAAAATATATTTTTGTGCTTTAGCAGCGCACACTCAAATTTGTTAAACTAATATGGCGAGTATTGATGTTATTTATGTATGTATGTATGTATGTATGTATGTATGTATGTATGTATATATATATGTATGTATGTATGTATGTATGTATGTATGTATGTATGTATGTATGTATGTAGTATGTATGTATGTATGTATGTATGTATGTATGTATGTATGTATGTATATGTATGTATGTATGTTATGTATGTCTGTCTGTTTTATGTCTGTCTGTCTGTATGTCTGTATGTATGTCTGTATGTCTGTCTGTCTGTCTTCTGTATGTCTGTCTGTCTGTCTGTCTGTCTGCTGTCTGTCTGTCTGTCTGTCTGTCTGTCTGTCTGTCTTCTCCTGTCTGTCTGTCTGTCTGTCTGTCTGTCTGTCTGTCTGTCTGTCTGTCTGTCTGTCTGTCTGTCTGTCTGTCTGTCTGTATGTATGTATGTATGTATGTAGTATGTATGTATGTACATATGTATGTATGTCGATATTAATATGTATATTTATTATCATCCATATATCGATGATATTCGACCTATGATATCCTGTACTGATTGACATATTAATTGTTAAAATATAGTTTAAATATTCTCATAGTTTCTGTATGATATAACACAGAAAATACTACCTTGATATTTGTTTGTTTTTTTTCCTTAATGTATTACATAATAATGTTAACTACATTTCTTCAAAAAAAATTATATAATAATCTTCCACATTTTAACAGTGTGATTTGAAAATTTGTAAAGTAAGCTCATTAGAATTCAACGAAAAATATTTTAATTATGTGTGTTTACCCTGTTTTATATAAGGTGATTATAAATTTATTAATTTCTACAACAAAAAATATTTAAAACTATCATTTGGTTATAAAAATAATAAAAACATCTAAAGAACGCTTTTAATTTGAGTTTTGTTTTATGGGGTAGCCATATTTTCAATAACATACATATTTATTTAATTCATATGGAGGTTCCAAGCCCCCTAATAAAAGTCTGCACATTTTTTCCCAATGTTCATAATGAAGTTAAAGTTTTTCGTCAAAATTAGAAGATTCTGACTCTAATAGTTTCTGAGAAAAGCGATTTCTGTATTTAATTCATATGGGAGGTGCCACTATGTATATTTTACAAACTATTTTTTATGTTGCGAAAAATAATTATCCTTAATTAGAGACTGTTGTAACACTGGTATAACTGTTTATTCATAAAATAAAATATAAAAAAAACAATAAATAAATTTGCAGCTAGCAGTTGCAAAACAAAATTTAATTGCTGCAAGGAAAAACTCAGCGCAAATAAAAATATCATCAATACTAGCCATATTAGTTTAACAGATGTGAGTGTGCGCTGCTATAGCACAAAAATATATTTTTTTCTTGTACAAAAACAAGAGATTAATACTGTTCATTCGTGCTGCTAGAGATTGCAGTGTAACGTCGCAATTTTTCTAGTTAAACATAAAAACAGAACGGCAATATTTAGTAGCAATGTTTTTTTAATCTGAAAAAGTTTAAATATTTTTAGTATGACTAGTGATAAAAATGTGTATTTTGCGGCAAATGCTGACTAATATATTAGTAAAAGTAAACACTGCTAAAATCTCTCTGCCAAATATTAAGAGGATCGCCCCATAATTGATTCTAACCCCTCCCGCATGTAAGAATAGCAACGAAATTCGACATAAAGAACTTCAAAATGATAGAAAGCAATGAAATTCATCATAAACAAGTTTTATAAGAGTTTTATAAGACAAGAGAAATAAGAGCTTCCATCACTCTGACTATATTACTATTTAAAAAACATCGATTGTTATAGTTAGGTCCACTTTCGGAAATTCACCTAAAACCTAACACACATGATTTGATGGTGGGTATATAACACCAAGTTCACACGGAGAAGTTCAATTACTTAATTCGGCCTCTGAATGACAATAGACAATTAACCCAATCGCCATGTTGTTTTTTTTTTTTTCATTCTTTTTTTTGTCATTTTTTGGAATATTTGTGTGTGTATGATACAAAAATACGTTTATTACATTATTTCAACAGTTTAAGTTGTATATTTTGTATTTATTTGCATTTTTTGTAATTATATTTTTTATTTGTCTCCAACCAATGAAAACAAAAAGCTGATTATGATAAATACCCGATAAAAATTAGAGATGTCACATTCGTTCATTCATACGTAATTCAAACTGAATTACGTACAGCTTGTGTAATTCGCAGCTCAAATTTTGTATGGCGAATCATGTCATTCAGTACGTAATTGAGGGTTGAATGATGAATGAGAGCGTGAATTACAAATAATTGCACCATGTGTATGGGGTATAAGATTCGGCACAGCCGAATATAGCACTCTTACTTGTTTTATTTCAGTTATTCCTCTAATTATATAGAGCATTATTCAAATAGATAGTGTTTTGACGAATTTTTGAAATTTGGTGTTAAATTGTTCCCAAGTGCCTCAAAGGGTTATATATGATGAATTCCAGTCAGTTTTGGTAATTATGGCCAACAAATAAATATAATTTCGATGTGGTACACTGAGAATTCCCAAAAATCGCGAAATTTTACCTTTGAACACCACAGCTTATAATACTCTGAAAATACTTTATTTAAAATGTACAACAGTAAAGAATTAATACATATTCTCTAAAATATTAAAAAAATGCGATTTTTCCGAAATCCGCCGAGTTCAAATCGCAGGTACAGCTAAACTGTAAGAAATATTGATCTAATTTTTTACCATTTAAAGCCTTATCTATTGTCCATAAATCCCCTTGAGATCTCCTAAAAATTTTAAATTTGTTCAACAAAGTTGAAAAAATCTAACTTTTTTGACCATAACTGAGAACAAGTTATCTTATAAGGACAAAAAATAGGTACATTTTAAGTAACAAACTGTTTTTTAGATACATATATCCCAAAAAAATTAATTTTTTTTAATGGCCTAGGGAATTGCAATAACTTTTAAATTTTTCAAGCAAATTTTGTGTTTTATATTTTTGTGAAAAGCTTATTCTGTGCACATTACGATTCCTTTACAAAAAGCGCAAATTTAATTAATAAAAAATCGATATTTTTCCCTTGTAAATGCACTTGGAAACTTCAAAGCCTGTTAACGGTATCCTATCAGCTTAATTTTTTGTAAGACATAGTTTTACAACCCAAAGAATAATTCTAGATGCACTCTAAAGCTATGTATACACGGTTGTTAGATCTTACAACGTTGACGGTAAAATGTGCATAAAATGTCTAACAACGGTATCAATTTACAAATTTTATCTTGCAATATTGTCAGTAATGCTTTTTCTGACAACGTTGCAAAAGAAAAATTGGAAGTTCACACGATTGTTGGACATTTTCTGCACATTTTACTGACAACGTTGTAAAATCTGACAATCGTATATCAGAGCATTAATGAACATATTCTAAAACATTACAATTTTTAGTTTTCATTGGATATTGTAAATATGTATGTATCGAGTTTATTTCAAATTATAGATAAAATAATTATAAAATATATGTATGAAAATTAGTAAAAAATATCCTATTTTGAAAAATCAAATTTTGACATTTTCGAAAATCGTTAAAATGACGACAAATCATAAAATCTGACAACAGTGAGATAAGAGCAAAAATCTGAGACAACCTCTGAAAATTTCATTAAAAATTGAGATTTATGGTGCATGCAGAGATAAAAATAATAAACAAACAAGTAAGAAATTATAGTCGGGCGAGGCCGACCATATAATACGCTACACTAGTTGTGAGAGTAAAATGTGATTTAATTTTCATTTCATTTGTACCTCGCCTCTGATATATTTAAGCAATTTATTGTCAAAAAACTACTTTTATAAATGATGCTTTATATGGGTGCTTCCCCCAAGAACTCATAAAATATGGGGGCTAAGTTAAATAATGAACCGATGTTAACCATTGTCCCTTTGTCCTGGTACAACAGAAGATCATATATCAAATTTCATTTAATTATCTTCAAAATTGCAACCTGTATTTTGATTACAAATTATACATGGACGGACGGTCAGGCATAACTTAATCGACTCAGAAAATAATTCTAAGACGATTGGTATACTTAAAGGTGTAGGACCAGTATTATAATACGTTACAGACATCATCAGCACAAACTCAATATATGCTCCTCAATCTTCAATAGAGTTTTCTAACTAGAAACATGAAATTAAGCATGTAAAGCCCGGAGTAAGTGAGAACCTATAAAAGGGGACACCCTGGGGCTTTTTCGTTTTCCTACTGGTATTTTTTGATTTAGATTTTTTGTATTAAAATTTTTTATAATAAAAATAAAATAGGTAGATATTCTGCCGGTTAAAAAAATAATTTTTGTATAAAAACTGTCAATTTAACCTTACGATAAAATATAACCAGACATTGAGATAAGAAATTAAAACAAAAAAAATACCTACACAATTTTTGATTTTTATATTTTCATTGAAAAATAAAAATCTATTTTTATTTTATTGGTCAAAAAATAAAAATTATCTATTCTTGAAAACATCGTCTTACATAATATATTTAGAGAAATGACTTCTTATAACACCGTGATACAATTTTACATTTCTTATTTTATTGAACGGGACATTATACACATGGTACAAGAGGACATTTAGTGTGGAACTGCTTTTTCAGATTTTTTTATTTTCTGATATTTTCTCTCTTTTTTAAAGGGCTTTAAGTTTTAAGGATATAAAAATTTATTAAAATAAATTTACTGTATCAAGTAAAAAGGACAGCCTCCAGAAATCAAATCTATTTTTTGTTTTTATCATTCAGGACATATGTATATTAGAGTAATAATATAATTTTTTAGTGGCTTAACTGAAAAAGCAATAGGAATAAAATTTAAGTCTGCGATAAAGAATACATAAGGTTTCAACATATATTTTTTAAGAAAAAAATATAGGACATCATTTGCCCTTTTTCGTCCCTAAAAGTAAAAAACACAAAATAGTTTTGATTTCCTTATATTGTTCTCTTTCATTTGATACCCATATTGAAGAAAAATATTTAGTAGTAATATTTTAATAATTTTTTATATCCATAAATGATGAAACAGAACACGACTGTAACGTTCGTAGCCATTTACATGGTTTTGTTTATAAAATGTATGAAAATGTTTTGAAAGTATGGTAACGCTGTTGAGAGAATGAGCAGTGTTGCCACTTTGGTTATTATTAACCAAAACTGGTTATTTTTATTTTGCATGTGTACATGTGAATTATTTTTTCGTTTTGGTTATTTTTTGCAAACAATTGAACTAAATGCTGTTTGCTTTTATTCTAAAAATAAAATTAAAAAAACCTTCTTTTATCTCTAGTTTTAAATCAACTATGTAAATATACATATCGTCCCTGTTTTGAATTTTGGTAATATGTAGAATTTTTTTTACTATTCGAATTTTTTTTATTACTGCAATTTGTACATCTACTGGTTATACTTATATGCACAAAGGTATTTTTCGATATCTTAATTGGTTTAGGATTTAGCAAAAGTACCTATGCATTTTCCACATATTAAATATGTTGATTTAAATCATAACAACACCGTAATATTATTTTATTTACACTAGCCAATCTAACACCGTGAATAATGGATCCTCTCTCTCCTTTTGGTGCATCCATGAACTTAAAATCGCTTTTTGGGTCGATTCAAACTCGTCCGTCCTTCCGTTAATATTTCTATTGGAACTTTTTATGTAAAGAACTCGCGGTACTTATATGAAAAAACGAAGTAGACTGTATTTCGCATTTCGATTTTTATGGAATTTGGTGGGAATAGTCTACGTACTTAGTAGATTATGTCCTCCAAATTTAATTTAAAGTATAATTGCAACTTCTATACCTATTTGAAATTTTGCATAAACAGATACTGTGCTAATTTGCCGAAACTCTAAGATAAATGATTTAATAAGAATTAATAAAGTATTTTCTGCTAATTGATGCAAGAATAGTATCACAATATTTTTAAAGTATTAATCAACTGATATTTTAAGTAACACAGCTAAGGAAAATTAAATAGTATTGGCTACAAAAGTTGTAATAACATCTAATCTCGTACGACGAACAATAATCGCGATATATGCAAAGATTTGATACTCATGACCTTTGACTTCTACTAAATATCTCACCATGACTTTTAGTTCTTCATTTACATTTTCTAGATGATGTTGTATACTTGTTTTCATTTTACCGTCTTAAATTCTAAATTTTGGTCAATTTGTCGGATAATTTGGATAGATTACGTTTACAAATATTGCTGAAGTTATGAATGTAAAACTGAAATATTTTGCCAAAATATTTTTAGTTGACCCAGTTTGCTTGCGAAATATCGGTCAACAATTTCACCTAGCCCCCATATTATGCCCTATTCAGAAAATTACTATATTGCTTAAAAAAGGATGTATAGCGATGAAATTCAATATGAAAAAGTTTTTTTGGAAATGTATTTGTCAAAGTTTATGAGGATCGGTATATAATTGACTCTATCCCTCATAAAAAGTCTCCTCAGAAAATGACTTTAAAGCTCATAACGTACTGCAATATAGGAACAAAATTCAACATAATCAAGTTTTAAAGGAACTAAAATATCTCTGTCAGATTTTATGAGAATTGGTCCATACGTCTCATATAAGATCCCCTACAGAAAATTACTTTAACGCTCATAACTGTCTTCATAATACCAGTTTAGCGACGAAATTTAACAAAGTTACAAGTTCCACTTCAGAAAATGAATTTGTTATTTTAATGTCCAAATGTAAACATAAAACAAATAAAAATAATTTTGTTTACTTTTTTCTTAATTTGGTTATTTTTTATTCGAATTTTGGTTAGAAAAAAAGTTTTGTTGTGGCAACACTGAGAATGAGTATCTAAAAATGTGAGCATAAAAATAAACTCTCTCAAAATAAATTATATTTCACAAGCGCATTCTACGACTACAATAATTGCCAATTTGTATGGAAAAAAAGCGCTATACCCATATATATACGGCGTACGATATCGATCGAAATCTCAATAGAATCTAAATGATGATTTCGATCGATATCGTATGACATAATTTGGGCCCTGAAGACGCAGTTCCACTTTATAAGACATCTATTATAATGTATGTATGGTCTCGTTCAGGTCCAATATATAGTACTGTGTTAATCCAATAAATGTGTTAATCGTTATAATGAATTCCGAAAGGATCAATACACAATCATATTCTTAAGTACTCCTTTCAAATTAACTTTAAATTTACTAGATATGTATGTACGTTTAGATGATGGTAATACACATACTATCTAAGATTCGGCATGCCCGAATATAACACAACTACTTCTTTCTATTGTTATAATCACATTTTAACAAAAATTTCATTTATGTATATATTTAGGGGTATTTCAAAAATTTTCGAACACGTTTTGTACCTTACCCTTTCCGATTTTGATGAAACTTGGTACACACATTCTTTGTATAAATACAAAGTTTAAAGTTCTCAAATATTTCCAAATTCATTACGGTACTGACAGAAATAGATTTTTTCGTAAAAACAAAAATTTGCCAAACCTCTCTTTGCTGAAGTAAAATATCAACGTAAGATATGCAACACAAATATAAGCTTTATTATTCAAATCAGTGTTGCCAGAAAAATTTTGACTCATGTCCCCAATATTAAGCATGTTGTCCCCTAAAAATCCCCATTTTTTAATTTAATTCTCTAAAATTTTCCCCAAAATTTGTTCATGAAAAACTCTTATGTCCGTCTGACACAAATATTTTCCACTGATAGGCACTGTTTGATTTTTAAAAAGCGCAATATCGAAATTTAATTCCAAATAGGCCCCCGGAATACGGTCAAAACAGCCATGCATATATTAATTAAGCAGCAAAAGTTAATTTTGGAAATGTTGGTACCTAGAAAGTATACTGTAAAGAATGATGAAATTTTCAGAGGTTGTTTCTGATTTTTGCTCATATCTCTGTTATTTATAGACGGATTTTGTTGATATATAGGAAACTTCTCGAAAGCATGTCTGACATAATTATTGAATTATTTGGATGCCGAAGATATCTGTGGTCATCAGAAAATTTCAACAGACGCACAGACGGACATGGCAAAGATAGCATTTAACAAAAATGATTTGTTCTAGGAAATTAATTAAAAGACCTATTCCGAAAATCTTCCTGGTGTTTATATTAATATAAGTAATTTTTTAAAATTTCCAACAAAAAATGCAATTTTGGATATACGTTTTTTGCATTAAGTTCTCCAAAATTCTAAAATTTTTGAAGAATGAAGTATAATATCGCATATTTTCTAAACTACATATCCGATTTTATTATTCTTGATTTTTTAATATGTAGTTACGTTTCTAGTTTGGAAATTATTAAAAAAAATTGTATTGTTACACCGTGATACAATTTTACACTTTTTATTGGAATTGAACGAGACCATATACATATGATACAAGAGGTCATTTAAACTGATACTGTTTTTCAGTTTTTAATTTTCTGATATTTTCTCCTTTTTTAAGTACATACTTCAAAGTTTTAAGGATATACAAATTTATTAAAATATATTTACAGAATAGTTTAAGTCAGTGTGGGTATCAAATGAAAGTGGACAATCTCCGGAAGTCAAATGTATTTTTTGTTTTTATTTTTCAAGACGAAAAATTTTAAGTGATATCCTTTGAAAATTTCATCCTTCATATCCTTGGGAATTTCCATTATATTTTTTTAAATAAATATAGGTTAAAATTTGTTTCTATAGCTTTATTACTTAAGTCGTAAAAAATTATATTATTACTCTAATATGAAAAAATTTATTTCTTGATAAATAAGGAAATAAATGCGAGTAAAATATTGGACATTACTTTTTGGACTGTAACAAA
Organism: Lucilia sericata; assembly: GCF_015586225.1. Lineage (NCBI taxonomy): Eukaryota > Metazoa > Arthropoda > Insecta > Diptera > Calliphoridae > Lucilia > Lucilia sericata. The sequence continues at coordinate 184,784 of NW_023994423.1, read as the reverse complement.
ACCAAATACGAATGAAAGTAATGATCTATATAATCAATTTTCTGATCCCTTTTCCTTTTTGGAGGACTTTAAACTTTCAAGGATATAATATTTTTAATTTTTTTCAAATATTTATATCCTTGTGTTCATGGTCGTCACATTAAGTAGGACGTCTCTGAAAATGGCAATATCATTTTAAAATGTTATTCTTCCATAAAAAGGATGAAATTATAAAATCCATAGTAGTTTTTATTTATCAGAACAGAAAAAATTAAAATTATTTTTGTCGTCCTAACAAACAGAAACAAAAACCATATAAAATATTTATTTGAAAATTCTTAGAAATTTGAAGGAACCTTCAAATGAAAACAGTATATTTTTTAATTTTCAGAGATCATCCACTTTAATTTGATGCCCATATTGATATAAGGATAAAAACATTTAATTAAATGTTTATGTCCTCAACATTTTGATGTTCTTTAAAAAGAAAACAAGTTAGAGTGCTATATTCGGCTGAGCCGAATCTTAAATACCCTCCACCAGCTACTTTATTAATACTTTTCTAATTGATCAAATATTTGTAGAAATAATTTTCTCATGTCTTAAATAGCCAAATCCCAAGATTTAAACAGCTTAAATCTAATACAATTCCAAGATTTATTGAACATTACAAACGCAATTTTCTTTATATTTTTATAGCGCTTAGCGATATTTAGTAATTTGCATGTATGCATGTGTGTGAAAAATTAAAGGATTTTCAAAATATATATATAATCAACACAAATTCATAATGCAACTAGTTAAATACGGTTAAAGTGCTTTCAGGGGCAGGGCCTAGATTCTTTAAGCTAAATTTCTGTACATAAAAGCTATATTTCAGTAAAATCTTGTATCTATATCGTAATTTAGTAATGAGTAATGTGTGTTTAAGTGATTTTCGGAAGGGAACCTTGTATGGGACCGACCGCACCCATGCTATGAACCGATCGTGAAAAATCTTGAAATAGAATTTTTGTATACAAAACTAATATCTGTGGCAAATTTTTTATCAATAGCTTTATTTGGTAATGAGTAATGTGCGTTTAAGAGATTCTCGTAAAAGGACCTTGTATGGGAGCTATGACGAATTATGTATATAAAGACAAAATTTCAAAATTCTGTATCTATATCATTATTTGGTAATGAATATTGAGCATTTAATTGATTTTCTGGAGGGGACCTAGTATGAGAGCTATGACCAAATATGGACCGATCGTAAAACTATTTTATAGTGTAATTTATGTGTATAAGAGCAATAATTTTGCTAAATGTATGGATATCAATATTTGGTAATGAATTATGTGCGTTTAAGTGATTTTTGGGAGGGAACCTTGTATGGGAGCTATGACCAGTTATGGACCGATCCGAAAAAAATGTCTCAGTAATATTTCAGTCCATATAAGCAATACTTGTTCCAAACTTTATATGGATATCTTAATTTAGTAATGAGTTATGTACTTTAAAGTGATTTTCGGGAGGGGACCTTGTATGGGAGCTATGAGTAGTTATAGACCGCTGGGAAAACAATTTCACAGTAATATTTCTGTGCATATATGCAATACTTGTACCAAACTTTATATGGATATCTTAATTTAGTAATGAGTTATGTGCGTTTAAGTGATTTTCGGGAGGTGACCTTGTATGGGAGCTATGACCAATTATGTACCGATCGGAAAAAAATGTCACAGTAATATTTCTGTGCATATGTGCAATACATGTACCAAATTTTTTTTATGGATATCTTAATTAAGTAATGATATCTGTGCGTTTAAGTGATTTTCAGGAGGGGACCTTGTATGGGAGCTATGACCAATTATGGACCGATCGGAAAAAACTTTCTTAGTAATATTTCTATGCATTTGGGCAATTTTTATACCAAATTTTATATGGATATCTTAATTTAGTAATGAGTCATGCGCGTTTAAGTGATTTTCGGGAGGGGACCTTGTATGGGAGCTATGACCAATTATACACCGATCGGAAAAAACTTTCTTAGTAATATTTCTATGCATATGGGCAATACATATACCAAATTTTATATGGATATCTTAATTTAGTAATGAGTTATGCGCGTTTAAGTGATTTTCGGGAGGGGACCTTGTATGGGAGCTATGACCAATTATGGACCGATCGGAAAAAACTTTCACAGTAATATTTCTATGCATATGGGCAGTGCTCGTACCAAATTTTATATGGATATCTTAATTTAATAATGAGTTAAGCGCGTTTAAGTGATTTTCGGGAGGGGACCTTGTATGGGAGCTATGACCAATTATGGACCGATCGGAAAAAAATTTCACAGTAATATTTCTATGCATATGGGCAGTGCTCGTACCAAATTTTATATGGATATCTTAATTTAATAATGAGTTATGCGCGTTTAAGTGATTTTCGGGAGGGGACCTTGTATGGGAGCTATGACCAATTATGGACCGATCGGAAAAAAATTTCACAGTAATGTTTCTGTGTATATATGCAATACTTGTACCAAATTTCATATGGATATATTAATTAAGTAATGATTTATGCGTGTTTAAGTAATTTTCGGGAGGGGACCTTGTATGGGAGCTATGACCAATTATGGACCGATCGGAAAAAAATTTCACAGTAATATTTCTATGCATATGGGCAATACTTGTACCAAATTTTATATGGATATCTTAATTTAGTAATGAGTTATGCGCGTTTAAGTGATTTTCGGGAGGGGACCTTGTATGGGAGCTATGTCCAGTTATGGACCGATCTGAAAAAACTTTCACAGTAATATTTCTATGCATATGGGCAATGCTCATGCCAAATTTTATATGGATATCTTAATTAAGTAATGATTTATGCGTGTTTAAGTAATTTTCGGGAAGGGACCTTGTATGGGAGCTATGACCAATTATGGACCGATCGGAAAAAAAATTTCACAGTAATATTTCTATGCATATGGGCAATACTTGTACCAAATTTTATATGGATATCTTAATTTAGTAATGAGTTATGCGCGTTTAAGTGATTTTCGGTAGGGGACCTTGTATGGGAGCTATGTCCAGTTATGGACCGATCCAGAAAATTTTTTCTCTGAATGAATTCTATTGACATAAGATTTCAATTTGTAAAATTTTGTGAAGATATCAACATTCTGACGGAAGTTATTAACAAAAAACCCATTTTCCGGGAATATGTACTTTTGTATGGGAGGTATATGAAATTGTGGACCGATTCTGGCAATTTTCAGCAGTGATCAAGATCTTGTATAGAAACGAATGTATGGTGATTTTCATGGAATTATCTTGCATAGTTTTCGAGAAAATTACATCAGAATGTGTAAAAAATGCTTATTTTTTTCGAGGTTGTTTTAAATTTTGATTCATAACTTTTCCCAATGTGAACCGATTTTGCTCATTTTCAATACCAAACTGTACCGGATAATAATGAATGTTTTGGGTGAATTTGGTTAAATTATATTGTTTCGTTTTAACGTGAGCGTGTTTTACACAGACAGACAGACAGACGGACGGACGGACAGACGGACATAGCTAAATCGACTCAGAATTTGATAAGGACCCAGAATATATATACTTTGTTGGGTCTCAGATGAATATTTCTTGGTGTTACACACGGAATGACAAAGTTATATATACCCTCTATCACCACTGATGGTGGTGGATTTTTATATATATTTTTGGAGAAAAATATATTGAAAATTCTCAAGGATATAAAGGATGAATTTTTAGAAGATATTATTTACACTTTTTCGTCCTGAAAAGTAAAAACAAAATATAGTTTTGTTTTTCATAGATTGTCCTCTTTCATTTGATACCCATATTGACCAAAACTATTTGATAGAAATATTTTAAGACATTTTTATATCCTTAAAATTTCAAAGTACTTTAAAAAGGAGATAAGATCAGAAAATGAAAAACTAAAAATGCAGTTTTACTTTATAAGACCACTAGTATCATGTGTATATGGTCTCGTTTAAGTCCAATAAATGCTGTTGCACGGTATTGTAGGATAACAAATTCAAAAACAATTCTTGACCAAAGATATCTTAAAAATGTATTTTTTAATTTTTATAATTCCTTTACTAAAATTAGGTTATAATGTCAACGACAACATACACAAAAATCTAAATAGGACCATGAGGATCTCCAGTTTAAAATTTTTATCTTTGATGAACAAAAAAAAATTAAAAATTTCGAACAAAAAAGAAAAATCAAAGATACCTTTTTTGATACATACATACTTGACTCGAATATGTTTTTGAATAGGATAATAAATCCTAATTTAAAAACAAAAATTGTCAAGCTAGAACACATAATTATTAATTTGAGACCGAGATTAATAAAATCGAACAATTTATTTAGAAATTGAGAAAAAATTTCGTTATAATCTAAAAATTAACGATTTTGAAAAATCTTTAAACCATTGAATTTTGTATTTATTTATCGAAGAGTATGTGTCCCAAATTTCTCCAAATCGGAGAGGGTAAGGTGCGAACCCTGTTTGAAATATTTTAAAAAGATCAATATATAAAAAAACTAAACTAGAATGAAAATAATTGTTAATATTTAAGTATAAAAAATATAAAAATCCCCAAAAATAGCGAAAAATTAAAAAAAACCCAAATTTTACGAAAATCCCCAAATCCCTAACCACGAAAATCTGTCCTCAAATAAAAGTTGAAATCCCCACATCTGGCGACACTGCTTGATTATTTGATAATTTGCTTTAGAAATGAGAGATTTGGAAAATTTTTGATTTTACGAAAAAAATCTATTTTTGTCAGTTTTTATCAGATTTCAACGTTTCATATCTTATTTTATTAATAAAAATATGGGCTAAAATAAAAAATATGTTTTGTAATAAAGTGTGGGTCAAAAATTATCGTGAATCCTAAAAAAATTAAAAAAAATATATATAAAAAATTGTTTTTAGATCTAAATAGTTTACACATTTCCGTAAAAAAATAAAAGTGCGTATACTTTTTAAAAAGGACAAAGAAAACTCTTTTCAAAATAGTTGAAAAATATTAAATCGGTTAAAAAAATTTTGGGATATATTTTTTTTTCTGTCTAGTCAACAAAAAGCGTTTTTTCCAATATCTTCCGATTTTTAGGGTATATTGAAGATTCTAAAAATGGTAAAATGATCAACTTATCTAGGTCTACAAAAAGCATTATATCGCGTAATTAGTGTTTTTGAGTGTCACACAGTGTTATTTCTTGAACAAAAATAAAAAAACTTAACATTAAGTTTTGGTTTTGAGGAAAAAATTGGCTTGAAAAATAATTATTAAATTTTAAGTTTTATTATAAAACATATAACAGTTACTGTTTCTGGTATTTATATTACGTCCCCTATCACAGCATCACTTTGTGGCCCATAGTGCAATGTTCGTCTATAATTTGAAAAAGTCAACTTTAATTAGCTCCAATAGTGTTTCCAATATTAATGTGTTATTACTTTTATGAAAATTCAAAAATTGGTCCAAAATATTTAAAGCTGAAGTCAGATGTTAATAAAATTCCGCGGAAATATTATGTATAATCACATATATTAGACCGACTCACAAAAAATGGAGCTTGAGTTACCCAACTTAAAATATACCTTGTTATGTCATAAGATGTTTCCCAAAATATTTAGGGTTTTGTGATGTCCGCTCGTGAGCTGTTTCAAGATTTGTGTTAAGTGAGCTCAACCTGTTACAAAAAAGGTGTTTTTTATTTAGTTTTTTCTTAAAGAAAATATACAATATTTGGTATCATTGGTAAGATTTTTTGTAACTGTGTGCTAAATAGAATATTACAATTATAAGGACACGGTTATTTATGTTTCATATACCATTGTATGCCGCTTTAAAACCCCATTCAAATGATATATCATACTGTCTCAAAATGATACTAAATTAAAAAAAAAAAATAATTTTAAATCTACCTTTTTTGAATTTGGTACAGCTGACGAGTAGTCATCACTAGACTTTAAATTTTTGGGAATCATTATAATACTAAGCAATGTACATCTTGAGAGGGGTAACAAAAACACGATTATGCTTTCCATGTAGATTGAATAGGTTTAATATATAACAGCTTACGAATTACAATCTATATTATGATTTGAATATATCACTGTAATAGAAATATAATGCACTCAAAAAACTGATTTTTTATAAGCTTTGCCTCCAATTTTTTGCTTAGCGTACGTTGGGTTAATGATGAGTTTTAGTCTCATGACAAAGTCCTTTTCCAACTTTCATTTAGCTATCTAAAATACCGAATTTTGCTTAATTTCCAACAAATTTCTTTGAGCTATTATATTAGACAAAAATGTTATTATATTTTATTCTTATAGTCCGAAAATAATTATGAAACTAATACAAGTCAAATTTTAAATTCCTCTTAAAGCATTTTAAAAGAAATATAAAAAATAATTAAATACCAATATTTAGAAGGAACTATACCAGTTTCATTTTATTATTTCATTTTCTAATAATATCCCAAGAGAATCATTAGAATAATAGTATTGAAATAATTTAATTTGAAAAGCCAAAAATAAACCTATACTTACAGTTATTTCTATTACCGCCAAAAAGAACATGGAAACGTAAAAAATCTGGCCGACCACCAAAATATTTACCATTCTGATTAAGTACTTCTCGAATTAAATCCAAGTTATTAACAATTAGACAACGGGTTGTACCCAATGTTAATGAATAAACATTTCCAAATTGTTTTGCTAACTCTGTAAATCCCTGAAACGGTACATCATAACGACCTAATAGGGCTAAATTTCCCAAAATAGGCCATGGTAATGGACCTGGTGCCTGCTTATATTCATTAACATTGATTTTTGCAGCATTCTTTTCTTCAACACATTTGTTAACACTTGCCGTCTTTTTATTTGATAAATTTTCAGTATTTTTTATTCGCACTTTTCTAACACATTCATATACAACTTTCAAGTATCCATACAAACAAATAATAAAAACTATTGAAGATAATACGATCCAAATCAATCCCATATTTAAAGAATATTTCTGTAACTTTTGTTGTATTTTTATTGCATAAAAAATAATAAAAAATTCACTTGTAAATAATTTTTTATCCTTCGACTTTATAATTATTATTCTCAAATTCAAGTGTTTATTTAAATCGTTAATTTTAAACCCGATATTCTTCCGCTTTAAATATTCAACACGGTTTATTGACCAAATTATAACTGAAGTGAAAATGAACATTGACATTGCTTTTATATGTAGGTATGTTTGTATTATAATAATGAGAAATAAGTTTTTGTTTATTATTGAAGTACATCCATCCATACCCCGTAGTTCTAGACGTATGTCCCGAACTAGTGATTTTACCCATCATTATTGTAACATTGTTGGTACCTATTAGGTGGAAGTCAATTAGCTATGGTATCAATTCTTCACTTTGATTGAAAATTTACAATTTACTTTCTGACAAATAACTTCTTATGGATTACTACATACCTGTGATACTAAATAGTTTAAAGTATCATTCATCTAGATGACCTAAAGATAGTACTAATGTTCGATTCAAAAAGAAAATATGTATATGTTTATTAAATGATCAAATAGTATTTCAATTCGAATTGAACAAGTGGTGAAATATTTTGGAATTATACTATCTAAAAGGAATAGATTGTAAAACTGGTATGTAGATTATGGGATGCGAATCAACAATGTAGTTAGGTATTTGGGATTATACTGTCTAATTGGGATACATTGGCTCTTTGAAAACGGCTGGGTAGATTCTTGGATGCGATGTATTTACACATACTTTAACAATAATTATAAGTACTCTAAGAAATGAGTGAATTGTAAATGAATGGATTACTCCTAAAAAGAGAGAAACAATTATTACCAGGGAAACCAAAATATTCAAATGCATATTTTTGTGATGCGCCGTATAGACACGTTTCAGACCAATTTAAGAATTTTCGAAACGATTTGTTAGAGCATATTTTTGCATATTTTACCCATAAGAGCATAATTTTGCATGATTTGACTTTTGTAGCATATTTAACGCATATTTTCGAGTTTTAGAGCATGTTTTACTCTTTTAGTGCATTTTTTGATGCTTTGTGCTTAATTTTTTATATTTTTAGAAACATTGTTTTTCAAAAAAAAAAAATAATTTTATTCTTTAAAATTGAAAAAATAAATTTAATTTTACTGCCTGTTTTACAACTAACATTTTCGATTGTAAAGCTTGAAAGCTAAATTAGCTGAAAACTACATTAGTGAAATCCAATGTTATAGTTTTTTATTCGATTTTAAATGAGACATTAAACCGATAATTTTGGATTTCATGAGTCCAATGTATAATTGTCATTTAAAAAACTAGCAACTATAATTATTGGATTCTACGAAAACACCGATTAAAATGTCAAAAGCTATGAATACAATTGGAAGAAATGTGTCAAACATTTTCAGTCTTTTTGGCTTTCCATAGTTAAAAAATAATGAATGCTTTTATTTATTTTTTTAAATTTTAAGAGCATATTTTTTGAGTTTTTTACAGCATATTTAATGCGCTTAAAACACTTTTTTAGAGAATATTTTTGGTTTCCCTGATTATTACAAATATGAAACAGAACAGTATTTATATGTGTATAAATGAGTTTAAATTATGTGAGTACTCATATATCAACACATATGTTTGTTCGTTTGCCTATATGTCAGTCTGTTCACGCACTTGTACTTATAGGTCTGCATAAATATCTACATACATACATATGTAAGTAGGTAGGTAGTATAATGCTACTACATACCTACATAATATATAACATATGCATACTTATGTATGTACAGTGCCTCAGAATAGTTTATGAATTTTGGATGGAATTTTGCAAACAAATTCCATGAAAAAGGTTCTAGAATTGATTTTATTTCTAACAAGACAATAACTAAAAATACTATTCTTAAGACATTAAATGTGCATCTTTCATTTCTAAGTTCTAATTCTATGTCAGCATAAATTTTAAATTTTACCCAAGTGACAAAGTATTACAAAATGCAACATATGTATTTGTTTATGCTGCTTTACCATTGTACAATGTTCATACATATGTATAAGTAAATGTACATATGTACATACACATGTACAAAATGATGTCCCCAACTAAAATTAAAGTTTATGTCGCATCTTAAAATGTTTGTCCTTCGGCCAATACATATTTGGTGATATAGATGAAAGGCACCCTTTGGAGAATTTTGTGACTTTTTTTTGCTATTTCTTACAATGAATCCCAATTTTGGTATCACATAGGAAACGTTGTTGTAAATCCAATAATATTCAAATTTTATATTTTTTGCATTTTTTACATTTTCTATAATTTTCCAATTCTATAAAGTATATTTTCTTGATCCTTATAGATAGCAGAGTCAATGTTTAGAAGATCCCAGATATCTGCGAGATCCGAATCTTCAATAATCAGACTTATGTTCGGGAAGAACACTATTTAAAATAAGCAAAACCGGTCCTTAAATAACGAAGATATGAGCAAAAATCCTAGTCAACGTCTGAAAATTTTATCAAAAATTAAGATTTTTACAGCATGCTGAGACAGAAATTATAAACAAACAACAGCAACAACGATAATCATACGGTAAATTTTGTTTTTGTACTTGGTTTTTTATAAAAACAAAGCAAAAATGAAGAACACGTTACGAATAAAGCAGAGTGTTGTTATTGGCTAGAAACTTGAAATTATGTATGTAGAGTCCGAATTAAGTGAAAACCCATAAAAGGGGACTTTTTGGTACTTTTTCGTTCTTCAAAATGTACTTGTTGAATTTTCTATAATATTGAACCTAGAAACATAAAGTTAAGAATGTAGAGACTGGAGTAAATGAGAATCTATAAAATGGGTATTTTTGGAACTTTTTCGTTGTTCAAGAAGTACTTTTTGAATTTTCTATAATATTGAACCTAGAAACATGAAATTAAGCATATAGAGTGTAAGTGTGAAAAAAAAACATAAAATTAAACAGTAACTGCCTTATGCAAAAATGATAAAAAGAACATTTCCATATAAAAACCGATTTTAATAATTATTGTTAATTTAATAATCGTTTTTGCATAAGGCAGTAAGCAAAAGCCCTAAGATAATGCAATTTATAGGAAAGGATTTTTGGTCCATTTGGACCTTTTTGGCACCCTGATTGAACGAAAATCTAAAAAAGGGGACTTTCTGGTCTTTTTCGTTTTACAACTGGTATTTTTTGATTTTTTGTAATTAAATTCGTACTGACTGCTTCTTTTTGGTGAAGGCTAACGTATAGGTTTCAATAATCGAAATGATGGACAAACATACCCAGCAAAAACAAGTAAGAGTGTTATATTCGGCTATGCCGAATCTATACTCGTATATATACTCGTATATTTAGGCCAGTTATAAGCGTTAAAGTAATTTTCTGAAGGGGATCTTATATAGGGGGTAGGGTCAATTATGGGTCGATCCTCATAAAATTTGGTAGACAGAATTTGGTTCGTATTAAATTCCTTGTGTCGAATTTCATCGCTACACTCGTATTTTTAAACCATTAATGAGCGTTGCAGTCATTTTCTAAAGGAGACCTTATATGGGGGGTAGGGTCAATCATGGACCGATCCTCATAAATTTTTTTAGATAGATTTTGACTCGTATGAAACTTACTTATGTTGAATTTCATCTATATACTAGTATTTTTAAGCCAGTAATGAGCGTTAAAGTCATTTTCTGAAGGGGACCTTTTATGGGGGGTAGGGTCAATTATGGACCGATCCTCATAAAATTTTGCATAGTGATTTTGGATCATAAGGAACTTACTTATGTCGAATTTCTTCGCTATATTTGTATTTTTAAGCAAGATATGGCTGTGGGCTATTCGAAAACGTGGACCGATATTGCCCATTTTCAATACCAAACAAACCTTACCTATAAAAAATATTTATGTGAAATTTCAACCCTCTAGCTCTTTCCATTCGGACTCTATCGTGCTTTCAACAGACAGATAGACAGACAGACAGACGGACAGACATGGCTAGATCGTCTTAGAATTTTATGAGGACCCAGAATATATATACTTTTGTGGGTCTATGACCAATATTTCGATGTGTTACAAACGGAATGACAAAATCAATATACCCCCCATTTTTTTTGATAGTGGGTATAAAAAGAATATCCAAAGAAGCGAAAAAGAAGTTGAATTTACTCCATTGATGTACTGAAAAAGAACTGCAGAAGTGATGATTTTAACACAGGCTTATCATAGGAGGGATCTATTTTTATTTGATTCCAAATTCACTACTTCTGAAGTCATTATTAAGAAGTAATTTTTATGTTCTTTTTTAGGAAGCTATTTGGATGCGAAATTGTATTATAGAATATAACTAATTTGACTTAAATAATATTAACATTAATAAGGGAAATAGACACGTTTAATACAAAAGCCCAAAAATAAAATTTTTTAACTCAAAAAATGTAAGAACAACAAAAATATATCTTCATCATTGAAATAAATGTATTATTTTCGCTTCTGCGGAAGTCACTAAACATAACTTCCACAGGAGGTAAAAAAATCACTTAGTGCTACTTTAGAAGTGGTGATAAATGTTCTTCTTTTGGAAGTACTTCGTTTTATTTTTGCTGGGAAGTTGCATTTCAAAAAATGGCAAAAATATCTGGGGGTTTTTCCCTTATTTAAATGGATAACATATCTGTATTTTCCACAAATACATATGTATGTATATGTGAACATTCTTGCGCCAAAAATACGCATAAAAATCAAAATATTGCATGACATGTATAGATGTCATACCTATGTATGTGGAAAGTTAATCAGTAGTGTTATAATTATAACTGGCTTAAAGATCCAAGTAGAGCGATTAAATTCCACATAAACTATTTTTTATGAATAAAAATTTATCTTTACGTAAATAAAAGTCAATTTATAGAACCCACTATATTTTAAGTTTTCAGCATTTTGATGTGTAGACATTTTTCTATCTTAACAAAGATACACCCTCCCAAAAATTTGGTATCCGTCAAAGGTTTAAAAAATAAGATAATTTGAAGATTTTTTACTTACAAGAAAGTTTTGTTTACCACATTCAAAGCGTCTGGTACCTGTGCCCCGTTTCTGTAATTCTCGCATCGAGAAAATCTGTCGAAAAATTCATGATCATCTTGTGTAAAACAGGGTGAATACAAGAAATTTAAAAATTTCTTATTAAATTTTAATGAGTACAGTTTAAAAATAATCAGAGTGACACTGTTAAAAACTGGAAGTTTTTTCCCGATTCGAGAAAATTACAGTAACGAGGCACTGGTAATTTTTTCCGCAATATTGCTACCACGATGACCTTTTTGATTTCCTATTTTCATTGTTATAGTGAGTGAGTGCTGTGTTAAACAAATTCTTGCCTTTCTTTTCAGTTTTTCTAGTTTGTTTTAAGCTCAGTGGACTTGGCTTACGATATTGTCGTACATCTCCTATGTGGCTATCGATGTTAAATAATATATTTAAGGTCTGACATATATACATATTTCATTGGAGACGTACCAGTTATGTATAGCAATTATATAAATATAATTGTATAAATTGTTACTAGATAATGTGAGATCTAAGACCTCTCGAGTCAGTGATGGCACCCTGATCAGTATTGCTACCTCTCTTTAGGAATTCTGAAATAGGTAAATGCCGTAATTGCTTCTGACAAGAAGGTTCACTCTGGGTTTTGGAGGACTCTAATTGCCCCCGAGTTTAGCCAATATACCTGGATGAGACACACATCCAGGAGGTCAGTAGTGAATTTGCTACAAAACAAATGGCAGGCTGACAACAAATGATGTTGCTGACTAGTTGAGGCATTTTAATGTCTGTCAAACCGTTTCCCCGTTTTTCTGCCAAGATTGGAGCCCTTAAGAGCTGCTTCTCCGGCAAAGTCATTGTGACCTCTTTTAGACCTTCGATTGGTGTTAGGGTAAGGCTTTTTCGCCGAAGGAGTTGTATTTTTGGCACATCCCTCTTTGATGGCTACGTTCACCTTTTTCGATATGTCGTTCATCGATCCTGGATTTTCATTTGATGTGTGGGCCTAATGTGAACTGTTCCATAGCCTATATGGAAGCCTTTTTGTTTTAGTTTGGAGGCAGATTTAGTGTCAATCGCAAAGGTAATTTCTAGGATATTACCTTTGTAGACTGGGTTCATTACTTTCCATACTCCACTGGCAAGTCAGCATTTTGTCCTAAGCACCCTAGGGATAGCACCCTAGATGTTTCCGTTTCGGGCTTTTACGGAAAGTAACCCACATAGATCTCAGCCCTATAATCTTCATCTTCGTTCATGTTCATCATGACTCCAAGTCGTGCGAGTTCCACTGCAACATACGCGTTAGTTGCAGTGGAACTCGCTACCCGTTTCAGAGTTAGGCTTTTCTGGAGTTGATCCATCTGATCTGCCCTGTGGAGGGTGGTGTATGTGGTTCGACGGCATCCAGTAATGCATCTTCTTCGTCCATTAGGATATTTACCTCGGTAGAGTTAGGACATGAGTCCCACAACATCAAGTTATCGTCCAATGCAATATGAGCATTTAGATCTGTAGATTTTTGTTCGGGACCATGGGAATGTTTCCTGATTCAACTTGTTTGTTTTTGGTAAGTTTAAGATCCATCTGAAAATAGAGAATATTAATGGGGAGAGAACATCATGCAACAGAGCCCCTTGCTGCAGATGGGCAAAAATATACGCTGGTTCGAAGGCCACCGTAATGAGACACACTAACGTATTGCCATTCATTTCATGGTCACGACACGGATAACAATCGAGATTACGGGTTTTTTAACGAGCGTCTACTCTAGATCCGCCATGCATTTCAATGAATAACCTGAGATACCTTGTGCAGGGTCACTACACATGGTCGGTCATTGGAATATAAAGAGGCTATAGCAGTGCCACTTGGTTAGCTATTACGCATTAGAGTGTCCCGAGAAACGGCCTTTTTAAGAATTTTAGGAACGTGAGAAATATAAAAAAATATTTTTTTCGGATAGTCCTCAGTTCCCTACTCCTTGAAATTTTAAAGTTGACAACGCACATTGGTGTCAGTTACATAGAAAAGAGCGACAAAAATAGTAAAAGATATCGTCTTGAAACTTCTTCGGTATATCGGTATAAGAATTAATTTCACAAAATATTGACCATGCCCACTCCATAAACATATTCATGAACAAAAATTCCTTAATCGTATGTAAATATTTCTTACGTTATTAAAATTTGTTTTACAAAATGTTGACCACGCCTACCCAATGACCACTTTATAAACATTAATATAAAAAAATATTCATAAATCTTATATACAAGTTGTAAGTTTGTTTGCTAACAGGTATGTTTTTAGATATTCAAAAAAATTGAAAAATAGATGCAAAGGTGTTGAATTTATGCACTTATTGGAAGTTTTTTATAACAAATAAAACAGACATACATATGGCCTATAAAAATTACTTTATTGAAATTTAAAATTATAAAGATATAAAAGAATAAAATAGTTTAAAGAATATTTTATGTTGTTTTATCCTGGAAGATACAACGCTGAGAAAAATGTTTGGCTATTTTCATTTTAAAGATTAATTTGCATTAATGTAAATTTAATCTCATTGTTACCCAGGAAAAAAACTTACATTGAAAAGTAATGAGTTAAAATGCTAATAAAACCTCTTTTCACTACTTCTTCATTAGCATTTTAAGTCATTAGTTTAATACAATTTTTTACATTCTAGCATGTTTTATACATCTCAATTAATTTACATATACATACATATTCTATAAATACAAATTAAACAATACATCTGCAAATCCAAAATTTCGCTATTGGTTTAATCGCTGAGGGATACTCCTTTTTATGACACTAGGATTAGTTGAAAAGTCTATAAGATCATACATATTATTAAATTCAACACACATTCTTCTCATCAGGTAAAAGTTAGCATAGTTTGTACGGAAATATTGGATTTTAAGAGGAATATAATTTCTTGTTGGACGATTTGGAATTATAAATTCAATTTTTCGAAGTAGGAGTTCTGAATTTGTTATACCATTCAATAAATTAACAATGAATAAAATGTTTAAGCATGTTCTTCTACTTTTTAAAGTAGGAGTTTAATAATATTGGTATTTCAAGGTAGATTGCGGAGACAAAATAAAAGAAATTGTTTTTGGAAGTACAACATATTACCGAGTTTTTGCTGGACAAAAATTTTTCAATTGAAGAATTTGTATCTTAAAATGAACAGAATTTTCACAACAACATCAACAATTTTAATTTTGGGGTAAACCTAATGTACATACATACATTAGGGCGTCACGTGGACCACATTTTTGTAGATACTAGAAAAACAAAATAGTTTTTTTGAAGAGGTCCTCAGTTCCCTACCAGCGATTGAAAATCTAGACATATAGTAGTTCCAAAAATATTAGCAATCTTTTCGAAATGGGTCTCAAAAATTAGGTAATTGTGAGCTTATTGTGGGAAAATAATTAAAAAAAAAAAAAAATAAAAATCGTCACCTGAAAAGCAAAAGGGCATAACAACAATTTTCATCATTTTACAGGAGAGAAAAAAACTAAATAAAGTTAAAACTATTGTTGTCATAAAAATTACATTTCCTTACATGTATTATATCCTATCATCAATAAACACGTTTGAATATATATGTGCTGTCAGATATTGTCTATTATGTTGCTTTCTAGAAAAATCGGTCCACTATTGCTTAATATGGGCCGATCCTCGTAAAATTTGATGGAAGGATTCATGTTTATATAAATGTTATTTATGCAGAATTCCATTATTCCATATTAATATAATTAAGAGAATTATGGAATTAAAGCCATTTGCTGATTCCCCTAATTCCCCAGATATTAAGATAGCCGAAATTTGAGCTCGATTTAAAGACGTTTTGAGCGACGAGCGGCAAGTGTTAACGACTTTTAATCGAGCTCAAAATTCTATCTCAATATCTGGAAAGAGGAATCGTTTAAGACGAACAAGATTCTTAAATTTTTTTCTCCCCATATAAGATCCGGTCAGTCTAATGGACACACAGACGGATGGACATAGCTAAATATTTTTGGGTGTTACAAACATCAGCACAAACGCATAATACCCCCCCCCCCCACTATAGTGGAGTAGGGTATGAAACAAAGAATATAAAGAAATTGGGGCTTGTCAGTTGGTACGTAAAGGAGTTGTCATTCGGTACCTAACTCTAAGTATGTATTGGTAGAATTTTTGTATTAGTATTGGAGCTCCAACCACTTTCACCACACTTTCCAAACATACATACTTGCATAAAATCGTACATAAAAATTTTAGGAAAAATAAATAACATTTAAATTTCTACATTCGCAGATTTTTTTAATTTATTTTGCCCACATCTAATCAGTAAACATTTAATAAATATATTTTTCGGACTTAAAATCTCTTTTTTTGCAAAAAAATAAGTTTATTTTAAATAATTTTTTCATTTTCAATACCAAAATATACAACTTTGTTTTGTCAATTTTAATTTCAACACACAAAAATTAATTGTCAAAAAAATTAAAGAAATATTTTTTTAGTTTGTGAAAAATAAAAATATTTCGGATTGTTAAATGCGATAAAATTGTGTAAAAAATTAAAAAATAGTTATGTGTTTGTGAAAAAACGTCGTTCAAGTCCTATTATCCCGGTATTTTCGCGAAAAAGTTTTGAAGTATTGTGAAGAGAAAGAAATGTTATTGTTGTAAAACAATGTCATAGTCCAACTTCTTATTATTCTTTGGTATGAAACATGTTTGCCTATGAAATGTACACATACATATTTCTCCAGGTTACTTAA
Organism: Lucilia sericata; assembly: GCF_015586225.1. Lineage (NCBI taxonomy): Eukaryota > Metazoa > Arthropoda > Insecta > Diptera > Calliphoridae > Lucilia > Lucilia sericata. Next base: position 167,889 of record NW_023994423.1, on the reverse strand, counting down.
ACATCATACATATATGTTATTAATAATTACATGCAAACATATATGATGTTTAAGTAACCTATTATAATGTTACATAACCTGTTGATATTCAATTAAGTTATAAGTACTTAAAGATACTGCTTGTTCTATTTGGATCCACCTTTCAGAAAAATAGTATCACTTCCCAGGTATTTATTTTTGTCGCATACATATAAATCGATTGTTTAAATTTAATCTCGATTTTTATTAATTTTCTTTTTTTTGGGTTTATAACGAATTTGTTTTATTTTTACACAAAATAAAATATTTTCTAACAAACGCTTTATTGAAATAAATTTAAATTTCAATAAATATTTTTACTGATTCAAAAATGTTTTTGTTTAAGTTTTATTTTTATGTCTGCATATGGAATACAACAATAAAACAAGTTTTGGAATGTACTGAAATGAATTGATATAATTCTTATTTGGTTTATAACATTTAATGAATAAGTATTTCAGTTTTAACAGTTACAAAATAACATTTTCTAGAATGAGAATTGAATTGTTGTAAGCATGGTATAATGAAAACAATTCACAGAAAGAATCAAGATGATAAACAACACATTCGTTAGAATATTCGAATCAGAGGTATCATTTGAAAGGGTTTTTAAAGCTGAATCCAATGGTTCCAATTTTAGTACACCGTTAGACGCGGATTCAAAAAACCTATCAAATTATTCTCATGTTGTATATATTTCTTAAGAAAAACTACAATTAAAAAAAATACTAAAAAGTATCTTATTTGTAACCACTCATCGGCCATCGATAGACTCAGGATATTTTGGGAACCATGATAAAACATTATAACAATTGTCTGATCTAACGATATTTTCATAAAAATGGTCCAGCTCACAAACGGACAAAATTAGACCCAACACAAATCCCAAAATATTTTGGTTAAAAACATATAACATAAGCTGCATTTTTGCGAGTCGGTCTATGGTAGCATTCTTTTGAAGATCCGTCGAAATCTAGAGTTTTTTGCTTGGCATATGTCTTAAAGTTAATCCGAAGGCCCTATTTGGAAATAGAATTTGATTAATTTCACAGAACCAAGTTCTTGTTGAATTTCATCTTTATTGACATTAAACTGATTTTATGCCAGAAGTGTTATTTGTGGGTTAAATTTTTGACCAATTTTTGTGATTTCCTGGTTAAGTTGTTTACGTTGATTTTTGTCCCTATTCTCCCAATATTATCTACGTTGAAGCATTTAACTGAAACAGATCATCATCGGATTTCCACAAGTCGGCATAAAACTAACTTGGAGTTGGGTATAAAAACGACACAGGGAGACACCTTCTTTAGAACGTTATTGCCGCTCGACTTGGACATGTTTGACAGCGCAAGATATGTTCATCCGAGAAATGTGCGAACTGTGAAGAATCTAACCGGACACATAATCAAATGAATTGGCACTAAAAAAGAAATGCCAGCGGAACACAACACTTATAAGAAACTTCTGTAATTGGACACAAAAAAGAAATTACAGAAAAATCATATCTGTTTTATTTTCTTTGCTATTTGAATTTTATGTTGAAGAATATTTGAATTTAGTTTGAAAAATATTTTATATTTTTATATTGAAAGAAAAAAATAAATAATACACAAATGATTTGGACTTACAAAGTAAATATGGTAGCATATAAAAAAATAAATCGCTTAAACGTCAGAAGTTTAATATGGCTACGAAAAGAGAGAACGGTTATACCCACTGAACACTAAGAAGTGAAACGCTGTCAAAAAGTACCTAAGTCTACCCTGCCAGCAATTTTGTAGTCGACTACGAGAAAAATTCACTTCTAGTTTACTTTTACAGACTGACTATAAGCTAACTACAATGTAATGCAGAGCTGTCCCGAAATTTTGTATTTGGTAACGTAAAGAACCGACTTTTAAATACTAACTACAAGCTAACTATAATGTAATGCAGAAGTGCCTCAAAATTATCTGGAGAGAATTAATTGTATTTCAACATGTTTTCTCTTGTTTCTCTATTATTATGATTTTATTTATTAACTTTAGTAGACTGACTATAAACGAACAACAATGTAATGCAGAAATGTTCCAAAATTTGGTATTTATTAACGTAAACAACCGACTTTTAAAGACTAGCTACAAGCTAACTATACTAAATTGGAAAAATTAATTATGAAAGGTTAAATATTTCAAAACTCGGTCCCTAAATTCTAAATTCTGCTGATTAATACTGTAAATATAATACATTAACAGTTAACATTACACATAACATTTTAAAATTTATTTTAGATTTGGATCAATGGGAATCATGGAAATAATGAACAAATCATTCATAATTTTATGGATACCGGTGTTATTATTAGTTCCCTGCAGAAAACTGATGTCTATTAATTTTAACGAACTAATATCATAACTTGTATTAAAGCGAAATGTAATTTAGATATCTAGAAGTTAAATTTTAAATATATTTAATTAAAATGTAATTTATTAATGCAGTAGGGAATACAAAAGAAAACTATTACATGACTTTTCTGTCACTAACTTTAAGTTAGTTAATAAAGAGTTACCTTTAAGTTAATTTTTTAGTAACTAACTTTAAGCTAAGTTGCGTAGGACATCGCCATGTTAAAATAGTCAGTTGGCTCCATTAAAAATAATCCAAGAATCAACCATAACTAGTTGATGAAAAAGTCGGCTTTAATGCATTTAAAGTTAGTTGAGTTGCTGGCAGGGTACTGTCAGTCGGTACCTAACTCTAAGAATTTATTAGTAGAATTCTAAAGCCAACATAGTTGCAAAAAATGGGATTTAAAAGTATTGAAAAAAATTATTACATTTAAATTTATATTTTAAAAGATTTCTTTAAATATTTTACAACATAATTTATCTATAAACATTATATATGAATGTATCTTTGCTTTTTAATCTGCAATATTGAAATAATAAATTAATTATTTTAAATATTTTTGTCTTGTACCATGCGAAAATTTACAACATTGTTTTTTTTTCAGTTTTAATTTCAAGAACAAAAATTAAATGTGAAAAAAATAAAAAAATATTTTTTCGTTTGTAAAAAATTAAATCTTTTCGGGCTATTAAATATATTTAAAGTGTGCAAAAAAATAATAAAATACAACGTTAAGTGATGAAAAATATATTCAAGTGCTATAAGCCACGAATTTTCGCGACAAAGTTTTGAAGTTTGGAGAGAGAGTAAGATTCTTACATATGAGTTGAAGTTACACAGAACTCGTCTGTGAGAAGAGCGTAACGTTATTGTTGTAAAAAAATGACAGCGTTTCATTTCTTAGTGTTCAGTGGTTATACCTTTTTCTACTATGGTTGTAAGTATATAAGTAATTTATTTTTACAAATTTTGGTTTTTTAGAATAAGTATTTTTTTTTAATTTAATATACATATAATTTTTAACAACATTTTCATAGATTCAATAAGAAATTTTTTGTATTATTATTGCAAAAATACAATTAATAACATATGTCAACGATGAAAAAACTTTTTATATAATTTTCACTAATCCCAGTGTTATTTGATGTGCTGATTCCGAATAAGGAAATAAAAAAGTTGTATCACCCACCAATTTTCCACATTTTCATCTTTCAGTCCTTCTGACTGTATACTTGAGTTCCAAAATTATGTAATTTTACAGAAGTTGCGAATAATGGCCGTTTCTGCCTCCAGACTTATACTTAAAGTTATAGAAATGCATTTTGGAAAAATTTAGAGCGATAGGATCACGTTAACTGGTGGCACCACGGCACTGAAGGGGAAGTAAATATATCCTTTTGGATTTTAACAGCAAATAATGGAAATATACATTCAATTATCGTTCCAATAAGATATAAAACCCTCGGCAAAAATTGTAAAAGTTATTAAAAATTCATCCGATCATTTAGTGTCACAAAACACTTAAATGAGAAAAAAAATTCACAAATTTTGGAAAATGTTCTAGTAAACTATGTCATTACGTTAAATGTATTCGTATTAAGTTAGATATGAGTTTTTATTCTCATTAGATAGCGTAAACCCTATTTGGGGTATAGTCATAAATGGGAAACCCTTCAGACGGCACATTCAAAAAACTAATTTTCAACTTTTAGCAATTTTGTTAAGCAAATTTCAAAATTTAAACAAAATCTCCATGTGAATTATGGACAATAAAGAGGGGAATAGAACAATAAACAATCAGTCCGATATCTCTCACATATTAGCGGTACCTGCGACTTGAATTTTAATGATTTCGGAAAACAAAATTTTTTGTTAAATTTTTTGAAAAACAAGCTTTATTTTTTATTGCTATCCACTTTATATAAAGGAAACGTACAAAAAAATATGTAATAAAGACCTGTATTTATGATGAAATCGAAAAAATTGAATTTAACCCTCAAACGTAAATATATTTCTATAATTATATAAAATGTTCGTACTATATGAACAAAATATTCGATGCCATTTTGCGAGAAAATGGTGTGATAGAAAAAAACAGATATCAGATTCGGTTTCGGCAGCTAAAAATACATTGCAAATAATCGAATTTATTTCAATAGCTTTTACAAGCCTTCATTTTGTTGGCCTGTGTAATTTACCTGTTTCTGTTAATATATTTCCTTAAATTTGTATGCAAGTAATATATTTGAAATTATTTGCTGTTTTATTGATTTATTTGATTTTCTTAAATCAAACTATACAAAAGTTATTAAATTTTGTAAAATATTATATTTAGTTAAATTTATGTTGTTATTATTTCAATAAATCATGGAATAACAAGAAATAGACGAAATAAAAGTGGCGAAAAAATGATTTTATTATTATGTTTTAGTTTTAAACTTTTGAACATTGCATATTTCGCACATATATATATATATATGTATATTGTAGGATTACTACAACCACAACCCAATGACGATGGATTTCTGATTATAACGTATTTCCCTAAATTTTCGGAAGATTTTGTGGTCCTTATTCCTTATCGTCGACATCATGAAAATATTCACCGTTTCTTTAAAAAATTTTACTATAAAATTTAAAACCACTCGATAAAAGAGAGATAAGGAGGAGAGTAGTGTTTGCATTATGTATGCCATTATTTCTGTACGGTTTAGAGATATTTAGCTGCACATCCCGTGGAAATTTATATAGGCTTAAATTATGTTTTAATAGAATTGTAAGGTACATTTTCAATTTTCATGTATCCGGACATAGAATTCAATTACTTGGCTATGATTTTGATGATTATATTAGTATGCGTCAGATTGTTTTATTTTACAAAATTCTTAAATATAACTGTCCACTTTTCTTAGTGGATATGTTTGAATTTGGAAGGTCAAGCAGATCATCACAATTAGTATATCAATTATATTCATATACAGTAATAATGAGTAGATCTTTCGTTGTAAAAGTGGCACGACTGTGGTATACAGTTATTCCAAATAGTGAAAGATCATTTGCAAGAGCTGTTAAAAACTTTGAGGAAATTTTTAAGGATCATATGATAAATTAAAAGTCATGTTTTTGTTGTTGATATATACATTTATTTTTGTAAACCTCAATGTATATGCATAGAGAAATTTTTTGGGGGGAAAGCACTTGGTGCGATTAAAGGATTAAAAAAAAAATAACAAAATTATAAATAAAAATTATTATAAGTTTAGAAACAATGAAAAGTACTATTGAGTATATATTTTTAAGCTAAGTTGAATTAATACTGTCATATTTACTGTTTAACTGCAGCTATTTGGCCCATTGGGCTTACAGCTTGCATGATAATGAAATTACATGTAATTGCAATTGGTAATGCTTCAATTACAATTACTTCAAATGTAATTGTAATTGAAAATGTAGTCATTACCCCCCAAGCCTGCTAATTTATAATTAATTTGTTAAAATTCTTTAAAAGTATGTGTTTTGACAAACCTACGAAAAATCGATTTAAACTACTATCCTACCAAACAAAAAAAATTCTACCAATTTTTATATATTTTTTTATTTTTCTCGTGTTCAGTACATTAATACGCATTGATTGAGTGGTATTTCTACATGAAATTCTTAAAAAGGCTGTTCCTCATCACAACAACTTCTACATTTACTATACAGTGGGTAGTATTATACCCGTGCGAATCAAGTTCTTAATAAAGGGCAATAAGTCCTATCCTTTTTCAGCGAGGGCCAGAGCATTCTCGATATTTCACCAGTGGTGATATTTGACCACCTGAGTTCCGTCTCACTCAAAGCCCAATCATGTAACAAGGTCACCGGGGGAGTGTAAATATCCCTCTGCGAAAGAGTTAAGTCTAGGGAAGACCCTTTAGTTGCGTATTCATCTGATATTTCATTTCCCCGGATGCCAAACATGACAAATTATATATACCATTCTCACGATGGCGAAGGGTATAATAAAAGGCTACCAACTATTATAAAATGAATAAGATTTTTGCAACATTATAATACTTAGAAACATTTAAAAGGGAAGAACTTCTAAATATAACAGTAAATCATGATCTTTAGTTTATCATTCTTTTGAATTTGTAAGTTTAAATCAATTTGTGTGTTTTTCAATATTGTAGACAACTTAACTCCAAGCATGTGTTAGTGAAAAAGTCAACTCTTGGATCATTTAGGTGACTAAGTTTGTCTTTTTCCACTACTTTTGATGACTAAAAACTAATTAATAAGTTCAATGATTCGAACTAAGGTTAAAAAATAAAAATGATAAAAAAAATCTTTAGTAGCTACTAGCTATTTTCCATAAAAGGCATTTTTTACAAAAGTCGCGGGAAGAATAAAATTTTCACCCATCAGACGTTTTATTTCTGGCTAGAATGTGATCAAAAAGTAAAAAAAGAAATTATAAATATGTGTTAGTAACAAAAATTAGTATTTATATTGGTGCATATTTCATTTTCACCTGACAGACAGTTTTATTAAAATTGTTATATTTTTATTTGTTTCATTTGCTTTACAAAAGAAAAATAAACTATGCTTACGCGTTAAAATTCTATCGCAGCAAAAATAAATGTCAATAATTAATTTAAAAAAAATCAGTTTACGCAAAGTAGGCGGAATTTTTAAGTGAAACTATGCTGAAAGTATGTTAAAAATTATATTTTTTGTGAACAAGTGCAATTTTTCGTAAAAAATTAAGATACAAATGTAAGGCTTTAAACGAGTTTTTGTTTCTCACAACGCGTTGCCATGGCGGAAAGATCTCCTTATGCTTTATCATTATCCTTAAACTAAAGTACAATTACAATAACAAGAAACGAGTTAACTGCATTATAAGATTCTAGCTGCCATGTTGTAATAATAGGCCTACATTTTTTAACAAAAATTAATTAGATTTGAACAAAAGGCCTGTAGATTTAACTCTTTTTTTCGTTAAGGGTCAACTAAAATGTTTGGTTAATATTACTTACGGTATGTTTTGCACGAACATGAAGCCACATTTGATCAAAAAAATAACAAATTTCAAACGACAAAGTTTGACACATTTCTTCCAATTGGCATTTTAATCGGTATTGTAACAGAAATCAATAATTATCGTTACTAGTTTTTTAAACGACAAAGTTAATAGATTTATGACCGATTTAGAAGTTAATGCTTTAAGCTAGGTATTTTGTTCAAATTTTCACGTGAAATTTTTAAAAACTTCATACAAAAAAAAAAAAATTGTAATATAGACCCTAGTTAGTTCACGTGAAATTTTAAATAAAAGTTTGTTTACACTTTCTTTTTATTTCAAATCTGACTTTAGTATACAATTCTACATGACAATTTAAAGTATATGAACTTAATTTGATAGTATTTGGATGCACTAAAAATGAGCAAAAGAAAAAATGCAATTTAAAAAAAATCAAAACTTGATTTTATCAATTGTAAATATAATAATCTACGCCCTTAAAAAAATATAGTTAAAATTTTTTATTTGTTTTTTTACCCCCAATATCTCAATGTCTGGTTATATTTAATCGTATATCTACAGGTTGGAGTTAACGGGGCTATTTAGCATTCTAAAGTTTAAAATCTGAAAATTTAAAGTATCGTCACATCTAAAGGGTTAATGATAGAATTTTTGAACCACTTTTCTTAGCAAAAAGCATACTTTGATTATGCACAAAGAAAATTTTTTTTAATATTTTTGGAAAAAATTGCATCTTTGAACAATACTAAATGCACTTTTGGAGCATCATAAAAGTGTGAAATTAGGCTCATTCTTAATTATTTTCTATAAAATCAATTACACTGTGTGATACTAAAAAACACTCGTTACGCGATGTAATGCTTTTTATAGACCTAGGTGAGTAGATCATTTTACCATTTTTAGAATCTTCAATATACCCTAAAAATCGGAGGATATTGGAAAAAAACGCTTTTTGTTGACTAGACAGACCAAAAAAATTATATCTTAAAAATTTCTTAACCGATTTAATATTTTTCAACTGTTTTGTCCTTTTTAAAAAGTATACACACTTTTATATTTTTTACGGAAATGTGTAAAATATTTAGATCTGAATACAAAATTTTATACATTATTTTCACACTTTATTTGAAAACATATTTTTTAAATATTTTTTATTCTATGAATAAAATAAGATATAAAACGATGAAATCAGATAAAAACTGACAGAAATAAATTTTTTTTTCGTAAAATCAAAAATTTACCAAATCTCTCATTTCTGCCAATATGTATAAATAAATAAAAAACAGATGAGATATTTCTAACAATTATGTCAGATACTGTACGTACAGACAGGAGACACAATCGATTACATAAGGAAAATAAAATATCCATTGTTTTTGTTTGTTCTTAAGTATAATTTTGTTTGTTCTTAAATACATACATATATATGTATGTACGTTGATTTAATGTGCAGAGTACATTGGTATATAGTAGTTTTTATAAATACGTGTTATTAAGTGGTTCTCTTAAAAAATGCCTAGTTAAGTATATTTGAGTACACATGTGCGTATGTTCCAAAAATTTTCTGACACCCGCACAGTGGTTCGAAATTAAAATGGTTTTTTACGAACACATGGGTTTACTTGCTCTGCAGTCAACACGAAATGAAGAGTAAAGTAGAATAAATAATGTTGTTCGACATGCATATTTACGTTACGACAAATTTGTAGAACTTGCCAAAATATGAAAACCTTTTTATCTTTCATGCAGCAACCCTACAAACTTTGCAATTTCGTAAACGTCTTATATTATACTAGCATACCCTGGGTGCTTCGCTACCCTAACCAAAATTCAATACATACAAAATTTTGTTTACTTTTATAGAAAATTAAAATTGATTTAAACATTTTTTAATGTTTCAGTTATTTACGTTCAATATCACGTGAATAAATTCGCATTCAGGAAGAATCTTGTATTTTTAGTTTCATTCGTTTAGCTTCCACATTATAGAAAATTTCGAAATTACTATTTGAAAAAAAGTACTATAAAATACTCTTATTTAATCAAAAATTTTATGTTTCTGTGTTCAATATTATAGACAATTCAAAAATATAATTTGATGAATGAAAAAGTACCAAAAGTCCCTTTCAGTAGATTCTCATTCACTAAGGTCCCTATATTTTAAATTTTATATTTCTTCAATATCGTAAAAATATCAAAAAGTAGCATCGGAAAAACGAACAAGTAAGAGTGTTATATTCGGCTATGCCGAATCTTATATACCCACCATCAAACCTCGTTTGACTCGAATGAAACTTACTTATGTCGAACTTCATCTATATACTCGTATATTTAGGCCAGTTATAAGCGTTAAAGTAATTTTCTGAAGGGGACCATATATAGAGGGGTAGGGTCAATTATGGGTCGATCCTCATAAAATTTGGTAGATAGAATTTGACTCGTATGAAACTTACTTATGTCGAATTTCATCTATATACTAGTATTTTTAAGCCAGTAATGAGCGTTAAAGTCATTTTCTGAAGGGGACCTTATATGGGGGGTAGGGTCAATTATGGACCGATCCTCATAAAATTTCGCATATTGATTTTGAATCATAAGAAACTTACTTATGTCGAATTGCATCGCTATATTCGTATTTTTAAACAAGTTATGGCTGTTAAAGCTGCTTTTCGAGGGGCCACTTGTATGGGGGCTATCCGAAAACGTGGACCGATATTGCCCATTTTCAATACCAAACAAACCTTACCTATAAAAAATATTTATGTGAAATTTCAACCCTCTAGCTCTCTCCATTCGGACTCTATCGTGCTTTCAACAGACAGACAGACGGACGAACAGACATGGCTAGATCGTCTTGGAATTTAATGAGGACCCAGAATATATATACTTTTGTGGGTCTATGACCAATATTTCGATGTGTTACAAACGGAATGACAAAATCAATATACCCCCCATCTTTTTTGATGATGGGTATAAAAAGTACAAAAATATCTCTCAATGAATTCTCATTTAATAAGGACCGTGTGTCTTGTGTTCCGGTTAACCATTATAGAGAAACCAAAAGGTACCATTTGAAGAATGGAAAATTACCAAAGAGTACCCACTTACAGAATATTATTCAGTCAAGACTATGTATGTTAAAATTTATGTTCCTAGGTTGAATATTTTAGAAAGTTCAAAAAGTACCATTTATGAGATAAAAAGTACTAAAAAGTTCTCTCTTAAAGAATCTTATTCAATGAAGACCGTGTATGTTTAATAATCATGTGTTTTGAAATCATATTATAAAACAGAGTATCATTTGAAGAAAGAAAAAGTAACGAAAGCGGAATAAATTCTACCTTAGTGGAATGTACTAATAAAAATAGTACAATTTTTCCCCTTTTCGCTTAGAAATATACTTTTTTAAATTAAATTTACAAAATGTTCCGTATTAAAATCTATATATCACAGATAAAACTCAAACGATTCAAATCTGCATTCATTTGTTCCAGAAAAATTGTGCTTTCAAAAAGGTACCAAACAATTTACTAGAAATTGGTCACTAATATTAGGTAAGATAATTAAGAAAACCTGTTTTACCAGTTTTTTCCCTTTTTTACCCCTAAATGTACAAATTTCAAAAAATCCCTCCTTAGTGGACCTACATAACCAAAAACACATCTACTGTCAAAATTACATGATTCTAGGTTCAGCCGTTTGGGCTGTGCGATGATGAATCAGTCAGTCAGTAACGCTACTCTTTTATATACATATATAGATTGTATCGTGTGTATTGTATTGTGTGTATGCCTTGCTTGAGAGAGATTTTGATTCATATAAAACTTGTTTATGTCGAATTTCAGCAGTACTGTACATTAAACACCTTTTTGAAGGGGATCTTATATGGTATGGTCAATTATGGACCGATCCTCAAAAAAACTTTGAGAGAGATTTTGATTCATAAAACACTTTTTTATATCGAATACCATTAGGCACTTTTAAGGATCTGCTGAGATTTAAAAAACTTCTTTATGTCGAATTTGAAGACAGATATTTATCTTCAGTGTCCAAATCTTCATTAATTCTGTAAGAATTTTTTTTTGAGAAGAAATTTGCTTAATCGGTCCATAAATAACGGAGATAGGAGCAATTTTTCTGCATGCAGAAGCAAGAAAACAACAACATAGAGCTTCCTATGTATATGGGCAACTCCTTACAAGCCAGGCAACGCATGAAACAAATAATAAAGATAGTGCATTGCGCAGGTCCGTTATAATTTTATATGAAATGTGATTTTTGCTACTATTGTGACGTAGTAGCAAAAATCAAATGTAAACAAAAATTGCCTTTTGAGATATACACGAGTTTTTGTATTTATACCAGTGTTGCTCAAACACATACTTATTCCAAGAGGTCTTATTACTACATCAAGTCTAAGACAAGTCTAAGTTTTTTCTCTGTTTTTTATCATATAGTTGATCCAGTTATGAAGCACCCGGCCAACATAAAATTGGTCTAAAGATTGAATACGAGTATCCGAGTACACCTTGTTGAGTTAGTTAGTTTGAACGGAGGATGTACATCAAATCCGAAGAAATATACCAAGGCCTCTATTTGGCCTGTTGTGCGCTCCTTAACCAGTGCCTCGGGTGGGAATCGGACACTAACCTACCGGAGGCCACTGCACGTTGTTAAAGCAAATAGAGTTTGCTATCAAAGGTGAAATGAACAACTTCATTTAACGCGGTTTCCACCAATAGCCTTTTTACATAAGCATGCTGCTTATATTTAAGATTTTTGTGTGGAATTCTGCTTTTAACCATGCTAACGACAATCCGTTCTAAGCTTATCGGTCGATAGGAGTTTGCTGTCGTACGACTTGGTTTTCGGGTTTGGGTATTAATATTACCCTTACATTATCACATTTAATATGCGAATTTCAAGCAAGCAGTGAAAATCTTTGACAGACGAACCGAAAGCAGTCCCGCCTTCATTTGCAAAAGTGCCGGGATAATAATAGTATATCCTGCAGATTTATAGGGTACAAAACTCTTGATTGCCTCCTTAACCACGCTAGTTGTAATAACTATCGTTATAATTTCATCTATGGTACACGATATACCAGGTTGTAGCATCCATTAATCCATGGGGAATCCATTCATTGTCTCCTCCATACCTTCTTAGTTTTAGACTTATTGCAAAATTTAATCGGCTTTGGTGGTGGCCGTAATGTGTAGAATCTTGTGTGTCGATGGAAAACGAGTACTCTTCCAAAACTCTCCAATCCAAAGGTTAGTTTATAAGATCGTTTTTAATACTTTCCTGATTCTATTGACGAAAGTAGCTTTAATACCTATGTTCAATGTTATCAAGTCTTTAGTATTAAAGAAATCCATAAGGTTTTGTCCCTTTTGATTAGGAGTTGGCATCACAGACTATTACTATTATATTTAAACTTATCGGTATTTAAACATTTTTCGGTATAGAGACATTCCATTTTAAATTTAAAATATTTTTCCCATTGTTAAATTATATAAAAATTTTATGTAAAAATTTGTTTCCACATTTTTTTATGAAAACAAAATTTAAAATCATATAAAAGAAAAAATCTATGTTTATAGTTTTTAAATTTTTATATTACGTTGATTTTCTAGCCGTTCTCAAAAATTTAGATTGTGATTCCTACTAGTCTCCGATATATGACTAAAAATGCCCATGTACATTTTCAAAAATCTTTTTTTTTTTCATAATTTTTTTATTTTTCAACTTAACAAAATTTATAAAATTGAAAACTATAAATTAAATTTTAAACATTTCATAAATTTTTTTAAAGATACATTTCATAAATTTTTTTAAAGATACATGGATATTTTTGGTCACGGTTATATTTTAACGTATCTTGGATATTATAATTCATCAGCTTTTTTAAGATAAATTACAAAACGCCATTAATGTTTCTAAAAGAAAAGAAAGTACAAATAGAACCAAAAATTTTGTGACTAGAGTTATCTCAGAAGCTGGAAATGTTTCCACAAAATTACGAAAGAGTTGATCTCCGCGTATTCTTAATGAGTTCTAAGTAGTGAGAATGAATTTTCATAATTTTTTTGTTAATACAATATGAATTAAATAAGTTTTTTTCATGATTCATTTAGGTAATCACAAAACTACTCCCGAACAAACATTATTAAGAACCTGGATTACAAGGACAATGTTGTTGTATATTATAGGCATATAGGCGAAACTGGTGAGATTGTATTAGTAGAAGCACTAAAAAGAAACACAGTTGTTTAAAAAGTACTAAATAGTAAATTCATTTTTGATATTTTATATTTTGTGTGTTATTAATGGGATTTCATTTATAGTTAATGAAAATATTAATTTAATAATATTTTTAATCTTAAAACATATTATAAACACGTATTTTTGTTTTTTTATTTTAATCTGCACTAATGAAAGATTAAAAAAGTATGTGAAATACTTTTTTCGTTTACAATACGAAAATTTACAACTTTTCTTTTTTCAGTTTTAATTAAAGTGAAATGTCAAAGAATAAAAAATATTTTTTTTTTGTTTGTAAAATATAAATTATTTTCGGGTTTTTTAATACATTAAAAGTGTCGCAAAAAATAATAAATATTAAGTTTAAATGATAAGAAAAACTATTAAGTGCTAATATCCTCGAAATATCGCGAAGAACATTTGAATTTTTGTGAGTACCTTTAGTTCTCTCAAGTGTGTTTGATTCTCTCAGAACTCGTCTGTGTGAAAATAATAACAAATTCTATATTAGTTATATTAGTTGTGTTTTGTTGCTAACGTTCAAAGGCAATTTCATATAAATTTAAAAGTGCTATCAATTTAAAAATAAAAATATTAATGTGTTTATGTCAAACAATAAAAAAATATTTTAAAATAAAATTTAAATAAAAGAAAATTGCCAAATAAAAAAACTTTTTGAAGAAATTGTAAATAACTTCAGGATTTAGCAGATTTTTTCTGTGTGATGCCAAGTCAGATAATGTTCGTTTTGTTGCTAACTTTAAGCGTTCACATTCAATTATCGATGATATACTGATTTAATATTTTCTTAATATGGGCGTGGCTCCTCGCCCACTTGAAAATAAAAAGTAGCCTATAACCTCTTCCAGACATTCAGGAATACACTGTGAAAATTTTAAGAAAATCGGTTCAGCCGTTTAGTAGTCTATAAATTTCAATTTTGAAGATTCTAACTATAATGGTTTTATTTATATAGATAGTAGCTATGCCCAGTGTGCTTTGTTACCCTAAAAGCAATATAAATAAAAAACCCACTTAACGATTTTGAAGATTCTAACTATAATAGTTTTTTATATAGATATGTATATGCATGAGATGGCATTCAAATTATTGCAAGTTCGCCAATTTTTCCAAACGTTAATTAGGATTTAAATGTAAGTTTCGCAGATATACGAAATTTTTTATTTAATTCATATGGGAGATGCTAATCCCCCATTGAAAGTCCGCCCATTTTTCTCTAAATGTTCACATGAATGTCAAAGTTCTTCATTCAACTCTAATAGTTTCTCAGATATACAACTTTTTCTATTCAATTCATATGGAGGTGCCAAGCTCCTCTTGATTAAAGTCTTTTATTCTCCAAAATGTTAAGGTGAATATTAAAGTTCTTAGTGAAACATTTTAAGATTATTTTTCTATATATATATATATATATATATATATATATATATATATATATATATATATATATATATATATATATAAAGTTCTTTATGTAAAATTTTAAGATTCTAGCTCTAATAGTTTCTCAGATATACGAATTTTTCTATTTAATTAAAATGTAATTTCTTCGTGAAAAATTTGAAGAATTTAGTTCTATTAGTTTCCCAGATAAACGAATTTTTGTATTTAATTAATATGGGAGGTGAGGCTCCCCTTATGGATATACGCCAATTTATTACCCAAAATGGATGTTAAAGTTATTCCTACAAAATTTTAAGATTGTAACTGTAATAGTTTCCAAGATAAAGGAATTTTTGTATTTAATTTATGTGGGAGGCTGATTTAATATTTTCTATAACCTCTTTCAGACATATAGGAATACTCTGTGAAAATTTCAAGAAAATCGGTTCAGACGTTTAGTAGTCTATAGACTTCAAATATACAAACATACAAACACACATTAATTTTTATATATGTATATAGATGGATTAGTGTGCTCCAAAAAAACGAAGTTTCGACATGGGACAAATTTAACCCCGAAGTTCAAAAAATCGTAACAACACTCTCCATTTGAATAATGCTTTATATAATTAGAGGAATAACAGAAATAAAACAAAAAAATAATATATTAAGTATAAAATATTTTAACCCTTTTTGAATATGGAGTAAACTTGAGGTGTACATTTTTAAAAGAAAAATTTTGTTATTAAAACTGATAATTTATGTAGTCAATTTTTTCTGTCGATTTTCGAAATAATATGTCAAAAAATACAAACATAAGGGTTAATTCATAAGCTTTTTTACCTAATATATAATTTTTTGTTTTATTCCTGTTATTCCTCTAATTATATAGAGCATGATTCAAATGGATAGTATTGTTACGATTTTTTGAACTTCGGGGTTAAATTTGTCCCATGTGTTTTAAAGGGTTAATGTTATTTTAGACATAAGACTGTATACTAAAAATTCCAGTCATATTTATTAAATATGGCAGACAAATAAATAATATTTCGACAAGGTATACTTAGAATTCACAAATATTGCAAAATTTTACCATTGAATCTGGTCTATAATTCTCGGCGGATTTTCCCGAAATCCGCCGAGTTCAAATCGAAGGTACAGCTATACTGTAAGAATTTTTTACTGTTTTATTTCCTAAATATTGTCATTAATCCCCATTAGATACGGGAGAAAAGGCCGTTAAAAAAACAAACTTTTTTAACCCAGCTGAGAACAGGTTTGCGTTATCGTTTAAAGAGAAATGCTAATATTTGAGTTATTACAGATATATTTAATTAACAAAATTATTTTTTAACAATATATCATAAAAAATTTTAATTTTTTGTCACATTTCGAATTCATGTACACTAGGGTGGGTCGAAAAAAAAGCTACGATTAAAAAACATTTCCAAAAATATAAAAAATATTTTTTTGCCACGCCTAGAAATACCGCCCTTTTTGTTTTTTATATATAATGTCGCAAATAATAATATAATATATCAATATTTATGGCTTGACTGTAGCTATATTTCACTCTTAGACAATTTTTTAATTCGACGTCATATTCTATGCTCGACTTTTAATATCTCGGATCCTTCCCCAAAATCTAAAATAGTTGCGGCACCTGTTAACGTTATCCTATCTGCCTAATTTTTCGTATGATGTAGTTTTACAACCCAAAGAACAATTCTAGAGGGGGGACAGCCTGTCGGACAAAATTTTTTTCCATCATACAAGCTTGGAGCACTCTAATATAGATAGATGGGGAATTTCATGTCAAGTGACCCAAGTCAAAAAATCGATTTCGACGAAATTTGCACTAAAGTTAGTACTATTGGATAGTAGGTCAGACACAAAAGCTCTATCGACCAAGAACTGGCATACAGGTCATACAGGGTTTTATTCAAATGAGTGTAACTTTTCACCTATTGGTCCTTGCAAAAACTGTCCAAAGCAGTTCAGATAGCAATTTCTTCATTCTTTCCAAAAAAAATTTTTAATATTAAAAAAAAAAAATATTTTTTTTAAATATATATTTTTTTTAATTTTTTGAAAATAAGCCGTTTATATTTTTTTTTTTTTTTGAAGAGCTTATACAATTTCCTTAAAACAAATATTTTTTAACTCAAGAATATTTTTTTTCAATATTTGGCACTTAATTTTCCCCTATTTTTGCAAAATGGACGTTTTTGTTGTATATAAAAATATACTTTGGTGAAGAGTACATAAGATTCGTCATATCCGAATGTACTACTGTTACTTGTTTTAATATAGAATTGATTAGTAAACATTTAGAATTATATATGCTATACATACTTATGTACATAGATATATTATTTTATTTTTACTTAAAATATTCAAAGCAGATTTTCTCCAAACCACATACATACTTATGTATAAATGTATGTTTTTTATTTACGACCTTATTAAAGAAATGAACGATATGTCCCAGCTAGCATTTGGAAGATTGTTGGATGATTAATCAGTAAACTGACTCATTTTTGACTCCTTTTGATGACCTAAACGTGATTAATAAGTTGAGCGCTTAAAAAATGATTCGAAAATTATCCCGATATACGATTGAAAACTGATCATACATTGATCATCCTGGTGTTTAAAATATGATGGTTTCAAAAACTTATTTTGTGATCATATTTCGAGCAGTTGGAAGATGAAAAATTTTGTGTGGCCTAAAATAAGTTGATATAATTCTCATTTCGTTTATAAAATTAAATGTATAAGTATTTCAATTTGAGTGATATTTATAAAGTCGATTTTCTGTCAATGAAATTGAAATTATATTATGCTTTTATTATAATAATTTT
Organism: Lucilia sericata; assembly: GCF_015586225.1. Classification (NCBI taxonomy): domain Eukaryota; kingdom Metazoa; phylum Arthropoda; class Insecta; order Diptera; family Calliphoridae; genus Lucilia; species Lucilia sericata. The sequence goes on along the minus strand of NW_023994423.1, from coordinate 149,922 downwards.
ATATGATTAATGATCTTCTACGGAAGATAGTTGGGTGACTAATCACTAAACTAAGTCTAAATAATTCCAATTAATGTTTAAAATCTGATTTATTTGAAAAAAAAACAATAACAAAATGTACAGCAATCACAAATAGGTCTTCCAGGTGTTCGCAATTTGATTGTTTATAAATTTATTTTGTAGTTACATTTCGTGCAGTCGGAAGTTCAAAAAGTGTTTTCTGTTGTATTGTATTTGTCTGTAACAAACATAAAAATTACTCAGAAAAGACTCAAAAATGACTATAATATGATTCGAAAATAATTCTAAAACGACCAGTAAGTTGGTGCATTAATGACTCAAAATAGATTAAAAAATGAGTCACAACTGATCAGAAGTGGGGCTTATAAAAGACTCGTTTAGAAGAGTCGCGGGTAGAGTACCATTTTCTCCCGACGAATGTATCATTTATGATCAGAAAATGAGCGCATATATGATAATTTTAATCGTGCAGAAGAGTCATAAATGACTTGAATGTGATCAAAAATTTCAAAAAATGCTAGCTGGGGTGTGTTATGTAAATGTTATCATTAAGCTATGTATGTAGGTAAGTATTCCTTTCCCATTTGGAAAAAATATTTAAGAATAATATTGATTTCAATTCAGCATGACGCGTGACGACAATAAACCCATTAATTTATTTTTTTATACAATTTTCATTACCTTTAAAATTATAGGTACAGCTAGGGAAAGGTTTATACATACATCAGATGAGAAGTAGAGTTTTTCTATAAAGTGCAGGATTTTAATAATTGTTTTTATTTAACTTCTTTACACAATGTTTCATATTAAAACTAATAAAGTGCTTAGCATTATTATGAAAAAATGTGACACACTTAAAAATGTGAAATAGGATCGTAACTGCTTATCAAGCATTATTAATGCATAAAATTGCTTTTGTCGTGCGACGGACTTCTTTTTTCTTTCATTTGGTTTATTTACAAGTTTATTATTTAGTGCACACTTTAATATTTACGCCGTTATTCATAATAATTAATCAAAGGTTTATAAGACTAATTTTCATACAAAATTTGTTCTATAAACCTTTGATAAATTATTATGAATAAGAACCTTAATATTAAATCGGCGAATAAACAAAAAAATTATGTATGTATGTGTGTGTACATTAGGCAGCTTCAAGATTATAGGGGAAAATATGTTTAGTTTGTTTAAACTATTAATTTTTTTTCTATTTACCAATCATGAAAATTATATTACCAAGTTCAGTTATAATTTAACTATTACTTTAACATTCAGTTAGCACATTTTAATTTTCACCAATTTTTAACGGACAAATTTAACTTAAAACATTAAAGTAACATTTAACTGAAAAAAAATTGATTTTTTTTATTAAAATTGATGTATAGTTATATAAGAAATTTATTATACGAAGACTACCAAGATGATTTTCTGGTACCTACTGATCCGAGATATTTGGTATTAAAATGGACACTAAAAATAAAGTTTAAAGAAATGTCCTAAACGGGACAGAAGTTGATAAATCTACGTAAACACCTGCCCCGTTGTTTAACTTCCGTTTACAGCTACGCAGGGACCGAAAATAATAATTATTTTTGAATTTTTAAATAAAAAAAGCAACCACAAGAAAATATCGAAAAACAACATCAAGTATACCATTTTGATCGTCGTGGACTAAATTTTAAGAAAATGAAATGGTTTTTAAATTGTTGATTTTTATTTTTTTGAGCAGAAATAAAAGTTATTTTATTAAATATTTTTTTTGAGCAAAGATAAAAGTTATTTTTTGACTTTTATTTTTTCGTGCAGAAATAAAAGTTATTTTTGACATTTATTTTTTCTAGCAAAAATAAAAGTTATTTTTTGAGCAGAAAAAAGTTTTCGCTTTAGAATCGTTTATTTCCCAATAATCAAAAAATAACTTTTATTTATGATCAAAAAAATAAAAGTTAAAAAAATAACTTTTATTTCTGCTCAAAAAATAAAAGTCAAAAATAACACTTATTTTGTGACTTTTATGGTAAAAATCAAAACAGTTACGGTCCCTGCAACTACGCAGATGCGATGGTCTCAGATGATTCGGCAGCAGTAATACGAATCCAACATTAATCATAGTATCCAACTGATTTTAACAAGCTAACACCTCTCTACTGAATTTTATGAGAATCTGCCCATAATTGACCCTAACCCCCATATAAGTTCCCCTACATAAAACTACTTTAACGCTCATTACTGGCTTAAGAATAAGAGTATAGCGATGAAAGCAAGTTTCTTGCGAGCCAAAATCTTTCTACCAAATTTAGTGAGGATCGGTTTATAATAGATCCTTCCGCCCATATAAGGTCCACTTCAGAAAATTACTTAAACGATCATTTTACATAAGAATCTTTTATAGGAACGTAACTCACCCTGAGGAGGATTCAGAAAATAACGAGTACAGCGATGAAAATCGACATAAAAAAGTTTATACTTATGAACATAAATCTTCATTCCGAATTCAATGAGAGTTTCTAATATAATATTCCAATATTCTCTAAGTGCTGGAAATTCTCAAAAACTTTTGATTTAATTTTGATGTCAATCATTTCATCAATGGACATACATATTCTATTCATTTTATTAACATTCTCATTGGATATTGTAAATTATAGATAGAATAATGAATAATGTTTTAAAAAATCGTCAACAGGCCATTTTTGACACAGAAAATGTATGACGATAAATCGTCGTATCTGGCAACAGTGGTGGTAAGTCTAGTATGAACAGAATAAATCTTGAAGAAGGGAAATTCAATGATGTTACTTGTATCAGATACCGTATGTCTGTCACCATTCAACCTGGCACACTTCTCATTTATACGACAATTTAATTGAAGAATTGAATTTCCTACATCATGGTTGAATAATATTTTTGCATATCATTAGTTGTTTTCTAGCTATAGTGCATTATTTTTCCATTGTAATGATATTTTCAGTTCTTAATATAGATTGTAGGGACAATATGTTTGTCATAAGTTTTACGCTATTCATAAGCTGTTAACATATACTTATACACTGTTATGCGCTTTATCTCAGAATATATGTATCTATAATCCATAGTGCAATGTCTGTCTATCGATAATTTCAGATAGTATCACTGGTCATATTTATGATTAGATTTTGAAAAAATTGTGATCACAATTCATATATTTAGAGTAATATTTCCACAAAATTTTATTAAAATCAGACTTTATCTTTAAAAATTGCTTAACAATTTTTGAATTTTCAAAAGCCGGTTGTATATATTAGAGCTAATTAAAGTCGTAATTTAGTGGGAATATTTTCCAGGTTTGTAGATTATGTCCACTAAATTTTTTCAAAATATATTCATAACTATCTATACCAAATGTGCTTCGCTATCCTAGAAACAATATAAATGAAAAACCCTTTACGATTTTTCATATTTACGTTTTACGGGAAAACCTACTCTCATTTCTCTAGTCGGCAAACGGTGGCTCAGACATTAATTTCATCGACCAAAAACAATTCTAGTAGAACCGCATCTAAAATAACCGTTTCTAGTGGCCCCTGTTGCAGAATTGATAAAGTGGGAACCTGTGTTTAATTTACATCGGAAATTCAACGCCCGCTATTGATATTTTACCCATTTCTCCAAATGTTCTAAATCTCTCATTTGAGATTTTTATTTAATGCATATGGGAGGTATCATATTCCCTACAACATGTATAACATTTAAATATTCGAGTTCCTATATTTTTCAGATGTAAAAATTTAATTTAATTTATGTATATTTTATTTGCTCGTGCAAAATTTGAGGGTTCTACCTCAAATTAGGCAAATACTAACGTGGATGACGAAATCTTTTGTGGAAAATTTGAGGTTGTAGTTCCAAAAGTTTCTCCGATTTACGAATTTTTGTATTTAATTCATATGGGAAGTACCACGCCCCCTTTTTCTAATCCGCCCATATTTGTCCTAAATATTCATATTGATATCAAAGTGACTTCGACGAATTTTGAGCTCTTCAAATTTTATAGTTTCCCAGATATAAGAATAATGGTATTAACTATATACATATGGGGAAAATTTGAGAACTCTGGTCGTACCAGTTTCCGAGATATACTACTTTTAATAGTTATTTAGTAAATGGGCGTGGCATCTCGACCACTTGGAATTTCAAAATAAAAGATAGCCTATTTTTTCCTTCTAGGTATACAGGAACACACTGTGAAAATTTCAAGAAAATCGGTTTAACCGTTTAAACGGCTATAGACTTCAAACAAACATACATATATGTGTACATTAGGGATATAACTATTGACATTCTTTACAAATATGCAAGTTGGCATATCATAGTCGAATAGAATATTAAAAACTATGAGAAACTACATTATTTTTTCGCGGTTGGTTAAAAAGTTCACGCACCAAATGTCTGTCCGTCTGTTTTTTATAATCAGTTTTTTGAAGGCTCCATATGTCTTCGGAGTCCAAATCTTAGATAATTAATTTAAATATGCTTTTAAGTGTTTAGTTGTTTAAAACCCGTAAAATCAGTCCATAAGAATCGGAGATATGGTCAAAACAAATATGATCAACAAATAATTTTTTATGGACTTTTTGATTTAGGGATGTAAAATAGTATATTTGCGAAAAATCAAAAAGTTCGGAGATATAGGCAATGATGAGTCGCGATGTGACAAAAATATACTTCTAGGTATAAATATTTTAATCTTAAAATTAAAAAAATAAATAAAATAATAAAAAAAAAAAATGGTTCATATTAGAAATTGTGGTTGGTGCGTGATGTTTTTGATTTCAAATGACTTAAAAAAATTATTTTCAATAATTATACAACATTGGTCATCTCGTGGTGGTATGCCAAAAATTTCGCCAACTTAGTTATATCCTTAGTGTACATTAGAGTGGGTCGGTCTCTATGGACAAAAAAAGTAGTGTCAGTCACCCCCTAGGATTAAAGATATGTTAATAACATTTCCAAAAATATAAAAAATATTTTTTTGCCACGCCTAGAAATACCGCCCTTTTTGTTTTTATATATTACGCCGCCATTTTAAGTCCGATCGTAACATGTCATATATCAATATTTATGGCTTGACTGTAGCTATATTTCACGTGATATTCTATGCGTGACTTCTGATATCTCGGATCCTTCCCCAAAATCTAAAATTGTGGCTATACCGGAATAAAGTACATTGAATTATATGAACTATTAGCTTTTAAAATGCTCACTTTTATGCATAAGCACCTATTTTATAGATATTTAAAAATGTTAAAGTATTTATCAACCGTTCTCACAACAAACAATTAATTTGCCAGGAAAAACAGTCGAAAAAATTTTTTAGATGGACTATATAAAACAGAAATCCTTTTTATTTTTTCAGTTACAAACCAGATCCTACTTACAGATCAGATCCTACTTACAGATCAGATCCTACTTACAGATCAGATCCTACTTCTTTTCAAAATAGCAGAAAGTTAACTATGTATGTATATCCTACAGCAATATAGTGGTTTAGCTATGTCCGTCCTACTGTCCGTCCATGTAAACCTTGTAATCAAACTACAAGTCGCAATTTTCCAGATAATTTGATGAAAATAGGGTCAAATATTTCATTTTACCAAAGGACGAAGTTGTTTGAAAATGGATTAAATCGGAGCTCTTAATTGTGGCTTGTCGTTATTTCCCTCTTAAACATTACCATTATGATGAAATTCTGCATATTTAATCCTATATGAACACGAATCCCTCCACCAAATTTTGTTAGTATCGGTCTGTAATTGATCCTAGGCTCTTTCCGAAAATCAGTTTTTCATCAATAAATTGCTGAAAAAGTAATGGACAAATTTCAATATAAATACTTTACTTATTATAAAAGAAATCACACTTTAGATATACTCATAACTGGTATCATATAGTAGCATATAGGCGAAAGAGATTGTCAAAGACCTAAGTCCCCTGTCGAAGACCTAACTGGTGAGAATGTATTAGTAGAAGCACAAAATAAACACAGTTGTTCAAAAGGTACTAAATAACAAATGTATTTCTGATACGTTATTTTTTGTATGTTATTACTGGGATTTTATATACTAGTGAATGAAAATAATAGTTAATTAATTTTTTCAGAAGATATTTCATCTTAAAACATATTATAAACACGTCTTTTTGTTATTTTTTTCTGCACTAATGGAAAAAGAAAAAAAGTATGTGAAATACTTTTTTCATTTTCAATACGAAAATTTACAACTTTACTTTTTTCAGTTTTAAATAAAATGAAATGTCAAAGAATAAAAATAATTTTTTTTTTGTTTGTAAAATATAAATTATTTTCGGGTTTTTAAATACATTAAAAGTGTGATAAGAAAAACTATTAAGTGCTAATATCCTCGCAATTTCGCGAAGAGTGTGTTTAGTTCTCTCAAGTGTGTTTTATTCTCTCAGAACTCGTCCGTGTGAAGAGAATAACAAATTTTGTTTGACAACCCCTTCAGTTTCGCCTATATCCCTACTATATGACAGGTATCATATGGTCGGCCATTCCTGACTAATATTTTTTATTAGTTTTTATTTCAAGAACTTCTTTAAAAATATATAACTATTTAAGAAAAGTTAATCTATCATTAAATAAATTTATTACATTTTATAAAAATTAGTATAAACATTTTTGAAAATTGTTAAAAAAAAAACCAAGAAACATGCAAGTAATTGTATGGTAAAAACATGAAATATTTTTATAAAGCATAACGCTTGTATTTATAAACAAGTAAGAAAGTATAGTCGGGCGTGGCCGACCATATGATACCCTACACCAGTTATGAATATTAAATGTGATTTATTTTTCATAATAAAGCATTTATCTTCAATATTCCCTTGTTCCGATACATTTAAGCAATTTATGGATGAAAAACTAATTTTCTGAAAGAGGCTTTATATGGGGGCTAGGGGCAAATATGGACCAAGCCCGATAAAATTTTGTGAATATATTTATTTTTACATAATATTTTATTGTGCTGAATTTTATCGCGATATTTGTGTTTATAAGTTAATTTGGGACATTCAAGTAATTTTCTGAAGGGGACTTTGTATGGGAGCTAGGGTCAAATGGGGCCCGATCTTTATGAAATTTGGCAGGGTCATCAAGACTTCTATAAAACTTAGTTGTGCCGTATTTTATCGATATATCTGTATATTTAACATAATTATGAGCTCAGAAGCCCTTTTCGGGGGGTTCTGTTCTATGGGGGCTAGGTGAAATAATGGACCGATTTTAACCATTTTCAATAGGCTTCGTCCTTGGGTCAAATAAAACGTGCGTGCCAAATTTCATCCAATTATCTTGAAAATTGCGACCTGTACCTTGCGCACAAGGTTTACATGGACAGCCAGCCAGCCAGCCGGCCAGACGGACGGACGGACATAGCTTAATCGACTCAGAAAACGATTCTAAGCCGGTATACTTTAAGGTGGGTCTAGGACGAATATTTTTGTATGTTACAAACATCAGCACAAATCCAATATACCCTCCCCACTAAAGTGGTGTAGGGTATAAAAAATCTTATTTTGCTTTTAATGCACTCAATAGTTAAAGCACACTTTAGCCTTAAAAACCATTAATAAAATTGTGATATTCATAAACAAATAATAAACGTATATTAACTATTGTGCTGATTTATGTTTAAGTTGGCAGCACTGTACAATATGGCTGTCATTTTATGTGTTAGTGTTGCGTACAATTAGGATAGAATATTCGTTGATTAGGTTTTCTTAATTTCATATTTTTGTTTATAATAGATTTTTGACAATAAAAACAAACTTTTAAGAAAAATAAATATATATATATGGCTTTAATAAATGTCTATATAGTTCAGATGTATAAATATAACATATAATTTCTAATTATTAATAATACAAAATATACATCACTATGACACATTTTCTTATTTTTACTTATTTTCCTTGTAATTTTTGATAAATTTTTGCAAATATTGATAAATTTCTTTGATGCGAATATATTTTGCATTAGTATAACACTAATCAATATAATTTACATGGTTAATTACTTTATGGCATTATATTTAACCAACAAACTTTGAAAAAGCCAAATCAAATGATTTTGTCCATCATTTGGTTGACAGACGGGCATTTCCAAATTGCCTAAAAATAGTGCTGGACAATTGGAATATTGTCAAATATTACTGCATTAATCCAATAATGCCTAGATTTGAGTTTTTTCCTCAAAATATAATCGTTTAAAAATTTTCTGGGATTTTATTTACAAATTTGTAAACGTTAAAATTAGAATTTTTAGATTTTATTTTATTTACCGGAAAAATCTTTATCTGAGAAAAAAATTGTTAAAAATCAACTTATTGTTGGCTTAAAGAAGGGTCGAGCCTACAATAAAATTCTTCTAATTGTCAATAGTTTATTGAAGGTGTTTTAAGCTATTTCACGTTTATAAATACGATTTTCCTGAATTTTGCCTAAAATTGTTTAATAAACCTAAAATAAGTTTTTATAAATACAGCCGTATATCTTTAATTTTGTATAGATTTTTATAAAATAAAATGTTTAGTTTTTATGTACCTACGTGATTTTGTTATTAATTAATAAAATAAAATGCTGAATAAAATTATATTTCTTGTGTTAAGATAAGAGCAGAATGAAATTTGTGTATTGTAAATTAATTTGAAAAAATAGTTTTCGACCATATCCCTAGCAAATTAATTGTTTGTAGTTAGAACTATACAGGTATTTTTAAATACCTGTAAAATAGTTGTTTATGCATAAAAGTGAGCATTTGAAAAGCTAAAAGCTCATATAATTAAATATACTCTATTCCAGTATAGCCACAATTTTAGATTTTGGGGAAGGATCCGAGATATCAGAAGTCGCGCATAGAATATGCCGTCGAATTAAAAAATTGTCTAGGAGTGAAATATAGCTACAGTTAAGCCATAAATATTGATATATTATATGTTACGATCGGACTTAAAATTGCGACGTTATATATAAAAAACAAAAAGGGCGGTATTTCTAGACATGGTAAAAAAATATTTTTTACATTTTTGATAATATTATTAACATATCTTTAAACGTAGGTGGTGACTTAACTTTTTTTTTCGAGCCACCCTAGTGTACATACAAACATACTCATTATCACAACGGTCCTAACTAACCCAAAATTCAAAATCGATTTTATTGTTGATTCTAATGTGTTGCATCAAAACAAATGTTCACACCAAAAATTGGACTCCTCAGGCCATAATTATCGATTTTATTGCCAAAAAAACAAAAGGCCCTATCTACATAAACATTTAAATATAAAGGCAAAAAGTCCAATTTATCCATTTTTATATAAGCCATTGTCAACTATCATAAAAAATGATAGGTTTCACTATTAAACAATTTGTTTATTTACTACAAATAAATCGCAATGATATTTTCGTAAATTTTCAACCTATGCAATCTTTAGAGGAAATACTATCAAGATTAACTGCCGTAGATGGATTTTCTATCCACGCGATAACTGAAAGCTGCTTCATAAGACATTCACTTAAACAATTGGGCCCAGATTTGCCAAAAAATCCCACTACAGTCAAGAACTTAATACTAAATTTTATGGAAAAAGTTAAAAAGCAAATTATTTTAGATATAGAATCTATTGTGAAAAAAATGGTAGATTTTCTGTTGTTTTTGATGAGTGGTCTAGTATTAAGCAAAGACGGTATCTAAATGTGTGTTTGTATAGTTCCAATGGCGAAATGTTCAACTTGGGTTTAGTATAGGGTAGAAGGGGGACCATATGCCACTTTTTTTTTGAGGCGGCCTCAAATTAAAACCTCAATACATATTCTTAATTTTTTCTTGGTTCGGATACTTAGATATGTTGGCTTTAGTTTTATTCCTTTCAATCTTTCCTAAGACATCCCCATGTACATATTTTTTTAACTTTTCCGCACTGACCAAAAACGGCGATACCGCCCCATCCATAGGGTAAATACGCCAAGGGGATGGGGCAGATTTGTCATTAGTGAAATAAAAGAAAAAATTACAAAAATAAAAACTTATTTTGCTGTTTTATACTTTAATTCATTAAACAAAGTATAATAAACCAGATATTTATTGGTTATTTCACAAAACTTAACAAACAAATTAAAACAAATTATTACTGATTTTTTCTATATTTTAACCAAATTTTGTTCTACATCACAAGCATTACATATATTTGGCGTAAGTGCCCCACGGGCAGTTCTTGGGTTTAGTTTCAATTTTTTTCGGGCTTCAAATTATATTATCGAAAATATTATTATTTCTTATTGTTCACTATTATTGACGTTCTAATACTGACCAATATATTTTTTCTTTCACAAAAACTAAAAAAGTTAGCACAAAAAGTTCACACAGTGAAATATTTTCACAGCCCTTTGAAAAACTATTAATCATGTCTGCCTCCCATCATATGTAAAGTTAATGTTTTAAATTTTCAGGGATGATAGATAAACGAAAACAAAATTTGATAATGCCCCTATGGCGTATGATCCCCCTTCTACCCTACATTCCAGGCAGATGAGGCGCTATCGAAATAAAAAATATAATTGAAAACCATTTAATGACATTCAATATAGACTTTAAAAAACATATTGTATGTACAATATCATGAAATCATTCCTTAAAATCAGCCCCGTTCCCGGTATTTTCTGTCTTAATCATTCGATCAATCTAGCTGTAATAGACGTACTCTACAAAAAAATTAAAATGAACTATCGGAAGAATCAGATAATTCGGACTATGACGAAGAAGTTGAAGTTCCTTCTTATATTATTGTGCCTAAATATTCTGAAGTGCTAAGAAATGTAAGAAAAATTATAAAAGTTTTTAAAATGAGCCTACTAAAACAGCTTCCTTACAACAATATGCTACATCAGAAATAGGAAAAGAAGTTCATTTGGGCTGCGATATAAGAACGCGTTGGAATTCAATTGTATCTATGGTTGAGAATTTCTTAAAGGCCAAAAATTGTATAAAGAAGTGCTTGATAGATTTCAATTTAATTAACATGTGGAAAGATGAATACATACCGATTTTAAACGACTTATACGAAGTTTTATACCCTATATGACAAATTCAACATTAAATCCAAAGAAAAAAAAGAAGCCTAATAATGTCCTAAAAAAAGAATTTGGTATATTTGAAATAACAGGAAATCGGACGACGAATTTAAAATATTTGTATGATGCACTGCTATCTGTGAGACCAACATCAATAGAGAGTGAACGATTATTTTCTGTAGCAGGCAACATAGCAACAAAAACAAGAAATAGAACATCTGATGAACTTTTGAATGCTTTAATAATATTAAAATTTCATTTTTTGAAAGGAAAATAATTATTATATGTCCTTAAATTTTACTGATCTCATTACTGCCATTTTTTGTTATTATATTTAAAAATATAGGAATTTATTTTTTTATTTTATGTTTGTTATTTTTTCTTTATTTATGTTATTTGTTTTAAAATTGAATAAAATTGTTTATTTTTGTTTAAATGTGGATCTATTTATTAAAAGAAGTGTTTAAATTTTAGTTAATGTTTATTTTTTCAAATTAAAGTGAAATTCCCGGGAATTAGAATTTTAATTTTTCGTTTCCCGGGGAGGCGAAAAAGTCCGGGAAATTAGAAACTCTACCTGTGATTCCTTCGAAAACTTCGGATAGACGGACGTTACACGTTATTAAGATTTAAAAATATCATTGCGATAAAAAAAATAATGCACTATAGCACGAGAACAACTTATGATAAGCAAAAATATATTTCAACTAAAATGTAGGAAATGAAATTCTCTGCAGAAATTATAATAGCATCAAAACACGTGAGCCGCATAAGTGTGGTATTCGTAAAAATCAGATTTTTGTGACCTTTGACTGCCAATAGCTCGCGGTAATGAGATGCTATGTGCCAATTTTCATTTAACTATTTAAAATTCCGCAGCAAAACTCTTATTTTTTATTTTATTAAAAAATAAAATTAATTTTTTTTTAATTTCTAAAAATAAATTTAAATTTTTTTAAAAAAATTAAAAAATAAAGTACTAATAGTTTCTGGGTACTTAAAACTAACTTGTGCGAAATTTCATTACATTTACTGTCAATTAACATTTTCAGGACGATAGATATATCTATCAAAAAATTATTTTTTTACTCAAGACAGTAAATTGGTTAATGCGCGTATATTGGAAATTCTTGGAAGCCAGAATGCTGAACTGGTAGTGGATAAATGGGAGTCTTTCACAGGAAAGAAGAACCTGAGGGAACTTTATTTGTAATGGGTATCGACTAGAACTACATGGCTAGTCTTGTCAAGAACAAAGGTTGGGCTTATTTCGTTTTTAAAGCTGTCATATTTTAAAACGAAATAAAAAACGAAATATGCCGACTGGAAGGGATGTCACAACTGTCCCCGACAAGGACACAAAAATACCTGAGACGGTGCCCACAGCATCATAAGCCGGTTTTGGTAACGATGAGGAATCAAATCCTAAAAGTGAGGTGGAAATCACTCAGTCGCCAGAAGACAGAACAGCGGTGATTTCCAAAATTGGGATGGTGCCAATTATAAAGATTGCTATTCCTAGGCCTGATAAGGTCAAAAACTGCATCAATAGCCACTTCAGGCTTCCCGGTGGAGTCAAATCCAAAGAGCGAGGAGGTGATCACCAAATCTCCTGAAGATAGTTTAATGGATGACCATGATTGAGGTTATCCAAATAAGCCTCCGTCAGAGCGATGGCTAAAATAAACAAAGGTATGTTAATCCAGAATCCTTGAACGAGGTTTATGGATTAAATCACGTTAATTTCCAACTTTTTAATGCTGATACAGGGTCTCGCCCGAGAACAAGTATCTTATGTCACAAGAACTTATGTTTTCTCCTCTCAACAGGATTATCCAGATCGGATGCAACGGTACTGAAGCAAGGTCGTGGCAACATATACCTTGCATATGTTTACCTGCCCTTAGATTCTCTGACAGTACCACAAACGTCGGATCTGATGAAACTGGTTGAGTTGTGATGGAAATTCCTACCATGTAGCTTGGGGTAGTCAGTACAAACACCAATCACAGGGGACATTGAAATTAGGTAATAAAGCTACATTCGTCAATAGAATCAGAGAAGAAGTATTAGATATAACTATAAGTTCAGAAGAGCTTATAAACGAAATTCAGGATTGGAGAGTTTTAGACGAGCACTTAGGCTTGCCAGACGTACTGTTTTCAGCAGTACGCGTACTTCTTTTAGTAATTGTACTTTTAACTGCATAACCCCTAAAGAAATACGCGGATGTACTTATTTTTAGTATTTGTACTTCTTTTTGTACTTTTTTTTTTGAATTATACCATAATTTTATACGATAACGATAGTTTGAATGTGAATTTACAAAGCTCAAAAAGGCAAATTCGACCATAAGAGCTTTCGATGCCTTTGTCATGCATAAAATAGTGCGTTTATTCAAAATGCTTTAATGTTATTCAATTTTGATTAAGATATCACTGTAATGAAAGTTTTAAATGAATTTTCGGCATTAAAAAATGTGAAGGACATGTTTGAGTGTTTAAATGGTCCGTAATGCTCCGTCATTTAGGTACTTATTCGATAGCTTCATCCATACCCTCTGAGGAACGATTTTAAAAAAACTAAACTGCCATTCTTATTTTACGTAGTAGGCTGGTTAATTTTTCGAAAATGTAGTATCTGAGGATGTTGGAAGAATGACAAATTTGAACAGAGTAAAAGTTGTAACGTTTTTGTAACAGCTAGAGATAGAGAACTTTTTTATTTTACGGGATATTACAAAAATTTGGGGAATTTTACGTTTTTTAAAGAAAATATATAAATTAATAACACACTAATATTAAAAAATGATTTGTAATTGGATTAATTTTATTTGTCATAAATTAGTTTTTTATAAGTTTTTTGTTAAAAATCATAACAACCAATGTCAATCTAGCGTTTTTAGAACAATTTAATTTTTTTTTTTAAACACAATTGTTCTTTTTTTTTAATTCAATTGTACTGCTTTTTTAACTACGATTTACGTTTTTCGTTGATTTCTAATCTGGCAAGCCTACGAGCACTCCTTTTCAGACCATCGCACTATAGTTTAAACTACCAGTCCTCCTGTGCGAAATTCAAATTTTGGAACAGTGAATATAATTTATTTTTTGATATCATCTTATTACCAATACACCAATATATTCAAATTCGCAATAAATTTCTGCGAAATGCTAAACACTGTTCTACTGCACGCAGTCAAAGTCATCATTTCAAAATATTTAAAAAATTCTTTTGTAGAGTCTATATTTTATCATTATTTTTAAACGTTAATTCTGGAAAGTGTGTAAATAATTTTCAATAACTGTCAAATGGATAGCACTAAGAGGTGTCAGTAGTTTATATATATTCTTGTAAATGGTTAGAAATAATATTCCTTCACTTCAAAAAGACAATATTTAAGATAGCCTCGAAAAAATTGAATTTGATTTTAAAATTTTAACTTCATGAAAGCTTTTAAGAAAATGTTAACGTTTGTTAAACCTGAAATAAGAAGAAATGAATAATCTGAAATGTTGTGAATTAGTTTCACTTTATCCGAAATTGCTCATTTCTGCGCGTTTTGAGTAATTTAATATTTTCTAGGGTGCTACCTTATAAGCACGGAAACCAAAATATGCAAATGCATGTTTTTTGTGGTGGTTCGTATGGACTCATGGATAAGATATTTACACGTTTCAGACCAATTTAAGAATTTTGGCATCGATTTGTTAGAGCATATTTAAGGCATATTTTCGAGTTTTTAGAGCATATTTTACTCTTTTATTGCATATTTTGAAGTTTTTCGCTTTTTTTCATTTTTGTACATTTTTAATTTTCTTTTCAAAACTTTATTTTAAAAAATTAAATTTAATTTAAAATTTTTTTTTTTTTTTAATTTTTTAGCCTATTTTACAGTTTTGAAAAAAATTATTTTCTTTGTAGAACTTGAAAACTGCAAAAAATACATTAGTCTCATGAAAACCAATGTTATATTTTTTATTCAATAAAGCATTAAATTTTAAATCGGACATAAAACCGATTACTTTGGATTTCTGACACCAATCCATTTTTATCGTTTAAAAAACTAGTATTAATAACACTGTAAGTATGTCAAAAAGACACAGAAAAACGCCGAGACATCTAAACTTAATTTTGGGTCGTAGAATCTAGTGGCTTACTCCGTTTTGAAAATTTAGGTCAAAATCGGGAGATATTGTGTTTTAAAGTATGAACTGTTTATGAGGTGCTTTTTTAAATTTTTGAAAAAAGTTTTCACGCATAGACATACGAACTAATTATAAAAAGCTAAATATATCGAGGGACTATATTCAATAGTCCCTATCTAAAATAATACAAGTTTTCAGGAGAGCAAAAAAACTGTTTATTTCGCTAGTTAGTGAAGATTTTTAAATTTTTTCTTCTACAATATATTTCTACGACCATATACTAAACCCTTATATAAAAAGAATTTTAAATTTTGCATTATTTGCAAAATTATTCACAAATTTATACCAGATAGAGCTTATTTTTCTACGAAAATATTCATTCAACCAACAGATAGAGAGTTTTTCATGGAAATATAAAATTTTTATTTGAATTAAAATCAATAAATATTATATTTTATACAATTTAATGGAGGAAAATAAACCAAATTGTTGAAAAAGCAACAGATTATAATCTTTTGGTCCAAAATCAAAGTTATATGGTTAAACACGACAATAAAATTGATTTAATTAGATCATAATGAGCGATATCTCAAAAACTATTAGACCGATTTTAAATATTTTGACGGATTTGTGTTCAGCATGTCCAAATTATTAAGAATTATTTTGCAATAGAAAATCATCCAAAGGGATAGAGTTTGAAGCAATTTTTGGATAAGATAGAGAGTTTTGCATTCAGAATTTTTCTTTTTTTAAGATAGAGAAATTTAAAAAAAGCTATAAAATTGCCAAAAAATATTTTTTTTCTTTGAAATTTATATCACTGATGCGGGATAGTTTGCTGAATATTTTGCCATCAAAATCTCATTTTCATGAAAATGACAGATAGCGATTATTGAATATAGTCCCTCGATATGTATATGCATAATTAATTCATAATTTTCTATGCGTGAAAGTTTTTTTAATTTGAATAATCAAAAAACACCTCAGAAACAGTGTTAACTTTAAAATTCAATATCTCCCGATTTTGACCTAACTTCTCAAAACGGAGTATGCCACTAGATTCTACGACCGAAAATTAAGTTCCCGTGTTTCGGCGTTTGTCTGTGTCTTTTTGAAAGTTGAAATTTTACTTACAGTGTTATTATTGGATTTTATGACAACACCGATTAAAATGTCAGTTTCGAAGCTATGAATACAATTGGAAGAAATGTGTCAAACTTTGTCGTTTGAAATTGGTTTTTTTGGGCTCCAAATGGTTTCATGTTATTTATTAGTTATCTGAACGTAAAACGGAATTCTATTAAACTAGTTCTTCAAACTATCAGATGAATAAATTATAAAAAATCTAGTAGGATGAAATATGACATTAATATTTATTATTTCATTACAATTTCAGTCTTTTTAAGCTTTTCAATGTTAAAATATAATTTAAAATAATTATTTTTGGAGCATATTTTTTAAATTTTAAGAGCATATTTTGAGTTTTTTACGGCATATTTAAAGCGCTTAAAACACTTTTTTTAGAACATGTTTTCGGTTTCCCTGCTTATAAGCATTTTCAAAATTCATTAATGTCCTTATCAGACATGTGTTTTTGTCATCCTGTCTGTTATCCATGGCGTTTGGAAGGAATTACTGTATTTAAAGGTCCGAATTTTCGTAATTTCTTAGCAACAAAATGGAAAATTGCAGTAGGAAGGAAGAAAACAATTTTGTATTAAAACTGATTTATTATTTCGGGCAGTAGCAACCGCCGCTTGAAAGCAAAGACCTTAACGCTGGAAATTAGTACTAAGTCCGACAAGTCCTTCTAAAATAAAAAAGTTGTGTTTTTATATATCTTAATGGTAGATAATGGGTTAATAACCACCAAAAATTAATTTTTGCTTAAATTTGTTCTAATATACCTATGCATATGCTCCATCTTAGACTATAAAGAGTTTCATTATTTTGTCGATCTTAATTTCGCACTGAAAAAATGATGATTTGAACCAATGTACATCGGTACATAAGATTGAAAATACTTCGGCCACCACCAAAGCCGATAAAGTTTCGGAATAAATCTAAAACTAATTGGGCAATGTTCTGGACCCTACTAAAGAACTGTTTAGGACACTTTTCAATGTCGATATAAAGAGGATATAGACGCCAAAGTAGAAACGTTCGCAAATGCCCTGTTTGAATCGTTCGAGGACAGTAACCACAAAGCTCTTAAAGGAAATGGTCTATGCCAGATAGTATTATATAGGCGAAACTGAAGTGGTTATATTTCAATTAAAAGATGAAACAGAACACGACTGTAACTTCAACCAAAAACGTTGTCAAACGACAAGGCCCATAATTAAAGCTACGGCAGTAAATACAAATCAGTGTACCTTAGTAAGGTAGCCTCATCGCTACAACAATACAAAAACTACAGGCGATTTGTTATTGTGAAATAATCCCATCTGTCAAAATAAACTGCATGCGGAGAATAAAAACGCAACAAATAAACACAATAAAAATATGAGTTTTTAGCAAATAATTTAAATTATAATTATTAATATATTAAATAAAACGTGTAATGCCTGAAAATCTTAACTACGTGCTTTTTGTGAAAAATAATTGGTCGTGCTAAAAATTGTTGAATCTGATTTGGAACGTATGCCAGAGCAAAAGATTTTCCTATTTTATCAAGGGAGGAGGACAACAAAGACATTCAATCACAATTGACTCAGAAAACTTATTTAAAAACATAATTTTCTTCACTTTTTAAAATTTTTTGCGATTTTTTCTTAATGTAAACAAACAGGAAGTTTGACAGATAAAATTGTAAAAGCTGATGATAGCTGTGTGGTCGAGGGTACCTTGTTAATTGAATCATGTTACAAATTATCTCATATTTCTATTTATTTTCTTTTGTTTTTATTTTTGTTGCCTATTTGTTTATAAAATGTAAGTCCTGATTTAGATTGTGACTTTTCAGGCATGTCTCTTTTTAAACATTTTTAGATCTTTTTGTAGTAATTTATTTTTTATTTAAGAAATTATTTAATTTTAATAAAGTAACATTTGAAAAAATCAATTACTTTCGAATTAAATAAAATATAAAAAAATTAATTTATTGGAAGTGGCAACACTTAACATGTATGAAAGTAATCGCACACGATCTTTATGCTGTGAGAGCAGAATAGAAATAAAGCAACTACCAAAATTACGAAAGTGTGACAAAAGCAATGTCGAAAAACCCCTTCAAATTACATTTCGTGTCTGTTTTGCAACACTCTTTTCTTCTTTCTCCCTTTGCCAACAAGCTCGTAAGGCATGACTGGTGTCCCTGACTCAAAAGGCATATTCTGAAACAGGTCTATGAAAATGGTTGTTGAGAAAATGAGTACCTAAAAATGTGAGCATAAAAATAAACACTCTCAAAATAAAATAAAATCTATTTTTACAAGCGCATTCTACGACTTCATAAAATGCCAATTTGTATAGAAAAAAAGCGCTATGGCCCAGTTCAGTCTCATCATTAAAACTGAAAAAAGAAACGTTGAAAATTTTCGTATTGTAAACGAAAAAGGTGTTTCACATACTTTTTTTATTAGTGCAGACAGTGTTTGTATTGCTTGCTTAAAATTAGCAAAAGCACCAAAATATCTGCTTTGCTTAAAGTTTTTCAGCAATTGTATCCAAAGCAAAAGCAAAGCTAAAAAAACGAAAACAAACTCATTAGCTGCAGTGGTGCAGTAAATGTTAATTTCAACCAATCACTACTGCTTGCAGCATTTCAGCACTAAGAAAAACAGAAGGGCTGAAATTAGGGTTGCCAGATTCCGATTCGCAACAAGCTGGACAAAACAAAAAAAGCTGGACATAAAAAAAATACCGAGAAAATGTTAATTTTGGTTTTGTGTAAATAATTTCACAGTGATACACCAAAAAAATGCAGTGGTTCTGATATACCAATTCCGTTTTGTTATAGTCCATATAGTACGAATATACTTTTAGTTTTCCCCGATCACTTCGTTAACTTAGTTTTTAAGAGCAAAAGATGTGAAAAAGCTCCATTTTTGAAGTTTTAAATTTTAAAAATCATAAGTACGTAAGCTGTACGTAAAGAAATTGACTATCGCTCGCAATAATGTCTTTTCGCGTACTTTCCTGTAAGAAATATCCAGTAACTTTATGATAGAGAGCCAATTTTTTTAAAAAATGTGCAAGTTTTTGTTTATAAACAAAGATAAGTAATGCCCTTTTGCTGAAATCTGAAAAAAAACAAATAATTGAAACTTTGATTTTTCTTATAAATAAATGGATATTTAAAGTTAACAAAATATGTAGTATCATTAAAAATATATTATTGTTTTAAAACTTTATGATACAAACATATTATTAAAATAAAAATTTACACAAAATCGCTAAGAGAAAGACAAACTAAATTGTTTTAAAAACGCTAGATTGACAATATTTGTTATGATTTTTCACAACAAATAAAGAAAATATCTAGTAAAATCAAAAAATTCTCTATCAACGAACTGTAATTTTTATCGCTCGAACGCGAACGGAATCCAGTAACAATTGTTGCAAATTGTTACAAATTATCGAGTACGCGAACAGACCTAATATTTATTACGACATCAGCTGTTCAAGTGTTGAGACATGATGATAGAAGAGGGAAATCATAACTTAGTTGTATAATAAATGTACAATCAGTGTTGGTTAACATGATTTGACAAAGATAACATAAAAATTATTGCAGTGTGCTAAAAAAATTCTATTTAGCTGGACATATTAAATTTTAGCTTGAAACTGGACAAGCATCAAAAAAGCTGGACAATCCAGCCAAGTCCAGCCAGGCTGGCAACCCTAGCTGAAATGCTGCAAGCAGTAGTGATTGTTTTCAATTAATCGTTGTGACTACCAGCGTAAGCAGAAAACATTTCACTGCACCACTACAGCAAACCAGTTTATTTTTGTTTTTTTTACTTTGCTTGTTTATGTTCTCATAGTACTACATAGTCTTGTATAATTGAATTTGCAAATGGTTTAGTATAATTTTACAATACACTAACAAAATATACAGAAATACACATGCTACGGTTTATAAAATATACTACTCTTAAATACGTAGTTTTTATTTACTCAACATTTTGCTATACAAACTGACAGCTCAAAAAATAAAAAATTTTATAAAAAAATTTTATAAAAATTTATATAAAAAAAAAATTATAAAAATTTATATAAAAAATAACTAGATCGTGAATTGGGCTAATATGTTTTAACGTAAAATATACCATAGAGCTGAAAATTTGGCCTACTATCCAATAGTACTAACCTTGGTGCAAATTTCATTCAAATCGATTTTTTGATTTGGGTCACATGACACGATATTGCCCATATACTTCATGGGGTTAGCGAGCGATATTTCTATGTGCTATAAACGGAATGACAAAATCAATATATCCGCATCTTTTTTGATACAAACACTGCCAATTTGTTTTATTAGTATTAAGGCTCAGTTAGTTTGAAAGTTCCGTATTGTTTCCGTTCTGTGACGTTCCGTTGACTGTGTAAAACAGAACGTAGCAGCTGTTTTTAAGAATAAGCAAAAAAGCAACTCTGGTTTGTTGTGTCAAAAAACAGAGTTGATTTTCTCTTTTTCCTTTCAAACATTTAGAAGACAAAACTGTTGCGATTGGGCGATTGTCAGACGGGAGCGCACATTTTACAAAAACAAAAGACATTGATTTCAAATTTTCGTCTTCTAGAAATATACTTTTAAATTACTTCCTGATGATATTTAGAAGAGTGCATCCATTTTGAACATGAAACATGACTGTTGATTTTTTTTCATCTGAAAGTATACGTTTTAGTGACTTCTGAATGATAGTTAGGTGAAAACACACATTTTACAATAGTAAATTACATTGTTTCCTAATTTGTATCTTCTTGGTTTGTATGTTTATGTCACTTCTTGAAGATAGTTTGAAGAGTGTTCACATTAATGATGCATTTTAATCATCTGGAAGTGTACATTGTGGTCACTTCTGGACGATTGTCAGACGAGAGCACACATTTTACAAAAACAAATTACATTGGTTTCTAGTTTTCGCCGTCAGGAAGTATACTCTTAAGTTACTTCGGGATGATAGTTAAAAGTGTGCATCCATTTTGCTTTAAAAAAACCAAGACTATTGCATTTTTTCATCTGGAAGTATACATTTTAGTGGCTTCTGAATGATACATTTTACAATAACAAAATACATTGTTTCAGAATTTTTAACTTCATGGTATGTATGTTTAAGCCACTTCTGGAATATAGTTTGAAGAGTGTGCACATTAATTTAGCATTTTTATCACCTGGAAGTATACATTGTAGTTACTTCTGAATGATTGTCAGATATAAGAATATAAATACACCATTTTTTAGCGTAAACGCGAAAAAAATAAATAATGCAGAAATTTTGCTAAGTTCAGTGATGTTTTGTTTTCAGTTTTAATTATTCATTGTAAAACTTAAATTTGTCATTGAATTTAATATTTATAGAAAAATAGTGTAATTAATATATTGTGAATCTTAAGTAGTAAAAAACAATATGACAGTATTGTGTTAAAAATCAACTGTTAATAAACATTTAAGAAGCTTTTGTTAACTGGTGAAATTTATTAAATAAATACCAAAAATTAATTATCTTCAAGGATTATATAAATAAAATAAATAAAAAGTAAGTTGCCATATTTTGCATTAAAATTCTATTTTAGAAATAAGTTAACAACCCTCAACGGCTCCCATTTCCATAATTTTTAACCCAAGTCTTGTATGTTTAATTAAATTTTTTTTTTATAAAATTTTGTCTCTCTTCTAATTGGTTTAGGAGTTATAGATATTTAAAGATTTTTTCAAGTTATATGTTTTATATACCATTTCGAAAAGCTTTTAAATGGTGTATTTTAATTCTGACTCTATTTACAAAGAAGTGATTTTTTTATAATTTCCCAAATAAACATAAGAAATTCGAATAGAAAGCAAAATTTGATGATCATTGCATTTTTAACACATTTAGATTTATTTAAGTTAAATCTTAACTTTCAATTTTTTTTAAACTATTTGCACGCTTAGGTCCTGAGGTACTATTTTATTTGTATTTTATTATCGCAACGGAAACAAATTTACATGTTTACTTAAAGTAAGTATTCACACGCTATCTGGAATCATTATATTCAAATGAATAATATACTATTAGAAGTAAATATTTTAGTGATTAAATAATATATAAAAGAGCTCTCTGCTGCTCTGCTTTGCTTTTATAAACAAGTACAATATTTATCGTATGGTTATGTGTTTTGTTTTTGTTTGTTTGCAATTTTTGTCTGAGCATGAATAAAAAATCTCAATTTTTGATGAAATTTTCAGAGGTTGTCTGGGATTTTTGCTCATATCTCCGTTATTTGTGGACAGATTTTGCTTTTTTCATTTTCAATACGAAAATTTACAACTTCTCTTTTTACAGTTTTAATTAAAATTAAATGTTAAAGAATAAAAAAATTAAAGAAAAACTATTAAGTACTAATATCCTGGCAATTGCGCGAAGAAAATTTTAAGTTTTGTGGGTGCGTTCTCTCAAGCGTGTTTTATTCTCTCAGAACAAATTTTGTTTGACAACCCCTTCAGTTTCGCCCATATACGTGCCTATTTTAGGGGTTGTGAATTCTTATTATTTGTAACTTTTTATAATTATTTTCTAAAATTCTCTTAAAAGTTTATCAATAACATAATTTTCCCCGTTGTTATGAACATTATCTCTCGAAATATTCTCACTTTTGTAATTTTTTTTACTTTTTGCAATTGTGATGTTATTTAATTTTCTATATTTTAATATTTGGTCGGATTTTTGCACATTTATTTTTACAAAAAACGCTAAAGATTTTTTGTTGCAAATTTAAGTTTTTAAACAAAATATTGAACAAAATTAAAATTTAGGTGCATATTTATATTAGGTTTCGCCCGAAAATGTACCTTTTCATTTTCGTGGGATTATTGGTAAATAATTTTGAGTTTGATGTTGATTTTTTTCCACACTTTTTAGACCACTGGCTATATCTTTTTGTTTTATAAAAAGATTGTTATTATGGTAAAAAATCACTGGTTTGTATTTAAGCTTTTCTTATTTTGCCTAGTTTTTGATTTTCTTCTGTTTTTTAGCTTCACAGACTTTAGTAAAATTCACACATTTCTTCTCATCGATTGTGAGGTTAAGATTTCTGGGCAATCTGGCTCTGGCGAAGATAATCCTTCAAACTCCAAAGGATTATAGGGATTTTAAATTTCGACTAACAAAAAAAAAAATACCGTAATTCTCACTAACATTAGTTTGTTTTGCTTAGGATTCTTGCCATATAAATCGATTCACTAGAATAAAAAACAGTATGACTGTGTTGTGTTAAAAATCAATTGTTAATAAACATTAAAGAAGGTTTTGTTAATTGTTGAAATTTATTAAATAAATACCAAAACATAATTATCTTCAAGAATTACATAAATACAATTAAAAAGTAAGTTGCCATATTTTACATATAAATACTATTTTAGGAATAAGTTAACAACCATAAACGGCTTCCATTTCCATAATTTTTAAACCAAGTCTAATATGTTCCATTAAAAAATTTTTGGTTTTAAATATTGTCTCTCTGGTTTAGGAGTTATAGACATTTAAAGATTTTTTTCAAGTTGTACGTTTGATATACCATTTCGAAAGCTTTCAAACTGTGAATATTAATTCCTATATAAACATGGCAAACAATTGTTTATTTTTTAATGTTCCTTCTTTTCTGCTCAAACGAAAGCTTATACAATTTCCTTTAAGATCTTTATTATCGCTTAATGGGATGCGAGTGGGATACTATCAAAAAAAATAATTTTTTAACTTAAATCTGGTTTGGACAAGTTTTGCTAGGACCAATAGGTGAAAAGTTACACTCATTTAAAATAAACATGTATTACCTCTAACTCCCGCGGTTCTTAACCGACAGAGCTGGCGTACTATCTAATAATACTATAACAAATTTCATCCAAATCGATTTTTTAACTTAGGTAACTTGACACAATATAAGGTATTTAATATATAAATATTTTTAAAACCACATTTTTTAAATACAATTTTATTATACCCACCATCAAAAAAGATGGGGGGTATATTGATTTTGTCATTCCGTTTGTAACACATCGAAATATTGGACATAGACCCACAAAAGTATATATGTCTGTCTGTTGAAAGCACGATAGAGTCCGAATGGAAAGAGCTAGAGGGTTGAAATTTCACATAAATATTTTTTATAGGTAAGGTTTGTTTGGTATTGAAAATGGGCAATATCGGTCCACGTTTTCGGATAGCCCCCATACAAGTGGCCCCTCTAAAAGCAGCTTTAACAGTAACATAAGTAAGTTTCTTATGATCCAAATCCAAACATAAGTAAGTTCCTTATGATCCAAAATCACTATGCAAAATTTTATGAGGATCGGTCCATAATTGACCCTACTCCCCATATAAGGTCCCCTTCAAAATACTAGTATATAGATGAAATTCAACATAAGTAAGTTTCATACGAGTCAAAATCTATCTAAAAAATTTTATGAGGATCGGTCCATGATTAACCCTACCCCCCATATAAGGTCCCCTTCAGAAAATTACTGCAACGCTCATTAATGGTTTAAAAATACGAGTGTAGCGGTGAAATACGACACAAATAAATTTAATACGAACCAAATTCTGTCTACCAAATTCCTTCTGAAAATTACTGCAACACTCATTAATGGTTTAAAAATACGAGTGTAGCGGTGAAATACGACACAAATAAATTTAATACGAACCAAATTCTGTCTACCAACCTTTATGAGGATCGACCCATAATTGACCTTCCCCCTATATAAGGTCCCCTTCAGAAAATTACTTTAACGCTTATAAATGGCCTAAATGTACGAGTATATAGATGAAATTCGACATAAGTAAGTTTCATTCGAGTCAAACGAGGTGTGATGGTGGGTATATAAGATTCGGCATAGCCGAATATAACACTCTTACTTGTTAATTTTCATATAGCTTTGGATCTAATTATTCTAATTATAGGTACTTTTTTAGTTATTAGCACCAGGTCTTTTTATGACCTATCATATGATACTAATATTCTTAAAATTGAGCATGCCGTTCCCAATATATTGACCCGTTCCCAATTTTTTGAACGTGTATAACTGCTTAATACAAAAAATAGTATTGTAGTATTAGTCTCAAAAGCAATATCCCGTTTAGGGTCGTTAAGGTGTTCCTATCGTTAGTCATTGTAAATAATTTTAAAAATAATCCATGACATAATAATTTCAGATCTTTATAGACGGTTTAATTCCAAGTTATATTAATGTTTTAAAAATGTTTCATAAAAGGAAATGTTTTTATTTATCCAAAACTATAAATAAATTAATTCATTTTTAATTATTCGATTTTTTTTTAGAAAACAGTAGCAAATATTGTACCCCCTATTAAAATACTTCAAGCCGAATTTAAATATGTATGTATAATAAAAAGGGATCTGGTAAGTTATATAAGTCTTACTTCATTACATAGGCGGTTCCATTAAAAATTTCGATTATTTGCAGAAAATGTAAAAAATGGATCTGACCGTTTAAACTTTGGTGTGAAATGTATTGGCCATAAGAGAATTCTATTTTTATTGCTCCCTAAAGTATAACAGGTAATTTCAATAAATACAAAAGTATGTAAATTCAATATTAATTATAATATTATTTTTGTTTATTTCGTTGAAGGATTAATACGTTCCAAAATATAACTCTTACAATTAGAGGATTGATCATAAATTTTATGAAGAACTACAAAATAATTCAAATTTTTTCATACATACAGTGGCGAGCAAAACTGGATACATATCAATCAAGTGTATGTTAAAAACCCAATAAAATCCAGAAAATATTAAACAAAAATTTTATATTGGTTTTAAAATAAGCAATAGAAGAATAAGAAAATAAAACAATAGAAAATTCGCGAATATTGAAACTTTATCTCAAGTTTTAGCTAATTTTATTAAAAAAGTCTATGTATCCACTTTTGCACGTTTAAATTTAATTAATCTAGCAACACAAGTAAATTTAAAAATAACAATGAATTTGAGTACTGCTACTTGATTTACCTTTGAAGAAAGCATCAAAACAAACAGTTACCATTTTTGAGTCATATTTGTAATTTTTTTGCAAATATTTTAATTTTCTAGTTTTAATTAGAAAAATATCAAGTTTATTGGGAAACCAAATGGTCGAAATGACAAAAAATAATTACTGTGCTCGTCAAATTGCCAAGAAGTTAGGAATTTGCCACCGAAGAGTGCTACAAGTGCGAAAAAGAAAAATATGAGCACACCAGAAGTTAAGAAATGTCGATCGTGTTTGCTTTCGGAGAGAGATGCCAGAACTATGGAGCGTTTATTGACATCCAAAAAGGTAAAAATACAAAAAACAGGCTATAGTCGCCATAAATAAGTTCTTAAGTGAATGGGCAGTCCGGGGAGCTCTTCGTATAATTGGCCTTATATCAGCCGTAAAGCAGAAAACACCAGCGTTATCAGAAAAAAGTGTGAAGGATCGTCTTAAATTTAGCAAGAACCACAAAAATTGGAGTGTTGATGACTGGAAAAGGGTTATATGGTCCGATGAAACGAAAACTAATCGTTTTCAGTCTGATGACAAGGAATATTACTGGCACCGCCCTTATGAAAGCTTAAAAAAGCACCAAGTAAAACAAAAGGGTGAAACAAGCGGGTGGTAGTCTGATTGTGTGGGCTTGTTTCACTTGGTAGAATCTCGCTCCTTTAGTAAAATTAGATGCTATAATGAAAAAGGAGGATTATTTGAGTATTTTCATTCCAATATTCCAGATTTTGTGGAAGAATGTGCATATCCAGAGTCAGAGGTTATACTCCAACAGGATGGGGATCCGAAGCATACGGCAAAAATCGTAAAGAATTGGCTTTCAGCGCAGAATTTTCAAACGATGCAATAGCCAACTCAATGCCCGGAAATCAATCCAATTGAAAATTTATCGGCTTTGTTAAAAAAACGTCTTGCGCAATTCGATAATGCACCAAGAAATCTTAAAGAACTTTGGTCGAGAGTACAAACGGAGTGGTCTAGTATTCCGCACCGGACCATTGAGACCTTGGTCAAAAGTACGCCTAAACGTATAAAAAGTGTCATAAAAGCAAAAGAACTTTGCACAAAATATTAAAAATCAAATTTTTTTTAAAACGTGCAAAACTGGATACTTCGACTTTATTTATAAATATGTTTTAATTTTTAGATTAATATTTAATTATCATGAATTTAATTTTGTTTTCTTTTTATATTGCTTTACTGAATATTTAAAATTGAAAACTTTATTATTTTTCCTTTATTTTATGGGTTTTATAGCATTTTTAAGTCTTATTAGCTAAACATGTATCCAGTTTTGCTCGCCACTGTATGTATGTATATTACTTTTTTTAAATTAGTTGTTAAATTATTTTTTTTTTCGATTATTTCAATAAAAACTATAAAATTTAATTTTATTTAGATTTACATATTTTTATATATTTTATGTTGGTGAGTATACAAATAGAAGACGAGAATTCTCATCTTCTAGAAGAAGAGAAAACTCATCTTCTAGAAGATAAGATAGGAACACTTCTGGAAGATGCGATAAGAACGCTTCTAGATGATACTAGGAAGTCACTCCAAGAAGTGACTTCCTAGTCCCATCTAGAAGAGTCTTTGGCAATACCTTACTTCCAAGATTCATCTCGAAGTTTTTTCTGCGGATCTTCCAGAAGTATCTTCCACGTTACGCTTAGACGTTCCCCAGCTCGGCAGCAGTACTTCCCGACTGGTGGTAAGAATTCGCAATATCGCTGGCGAGCCTTTAGCACGTTTGGAAGTTTCACACGGGTAACTTCCGCAATAGAAAATGTTTATAGGGTCCCTACAAACATTTTCTATTACGGAAGTTACCCGTGTGAAACTTACAAACGTGCTAAAAGCTCGCCAGCGATGTTGCGGAAGTATAAGAATTCTTGTCACCAGTCGGGAAGAACTGATGCCGAGCTGGGGAACGTCTAAGGGTAACGTGGAAGATACTTCTGGAAGACTCGCAGAAGAAACTTCTAGATAACTCTTGGAAGTAAGGTATTGCCAAAGACTCTTCTAGATTGAAATAATTGAAATTAAAATAGTAGAAAAAATAATTGATTTAACAACTAATCTAAAAAAAGTAATATATGTACATTAGACCGACTCACAAAAAATGGTGCTTGAGTTACCCCCCTCATAATATTCGCTGTTATGTAATATGATGTTACCCAAAATATTTTCGGTTAAGTGTTGTTCATTCGTGAGGTGGACAGTTTTAAAGAAAATATCGTATGGGAACACGATTCTTCATGTTAAATTCAATATTTTACCCAGCTTCAAAAAATCTTTGTTATGTTTTATAATGGTTCCCAAAATATTTCTAGTCTATCGATGGCCGTTCGTGAGCTGAACCGGTTACAAAAAAGTCCCTTTTTAGTTATTTTGTTTTAAATTATACAGCATTTCTTAAACAATATATATAGTATGTGGTATCATTTGAAAGGTTTTTTGAAGCCAAGTATAGTGGTGCGTAAAATTTGCAAAATTGTGCATACATTTTATTTTTCTTAGTGAAAACCTAACAATTTTAAACATTTTGGAATATGACAATTATAAGCAGACGGTTATTTATGATTAATACATCATTGGACGCGGCTTTAAAATACCTTTAAAACGATACCCCGTATTGGATATTTTGTCTCAAAACAAACAAAAATTAAAAAAAAATAATTCCAAAATACTTTTTTTAATTTGGTCCAGCTCACGAACGGTCATCCCCAGACTTAAAATATTTTGGGAATCATCATAAAACAAAGCAAGGTAAATTTTGAGAGGGGTAACAAAACACGTTTTTGCTTTCCATACAGAGTGAGTCGGTCTAATGTACATATGTATCAAAAATTTAGAATTATTAGCTTATAATAAAAAATCTGCATTAATATCCCAACTGCTGACTGGTGACCAAAAATTGTAAAACGTTGGACTCTAAAATATTTTTGTAGTTCTTCATCAATTTTATGATCAATCCATCAAATTGTAGGAGTTATATTTTGGAACGCATTAATCATTCAACGAAATAAACCAAAATAATGTTATAATTAATATTGAATATACATAAATACTTTTGTACTTATTGAAATTACCTGTTATACTTTAGGAAGCAATAAAAATAGGATTATCTTATGTCCAATACATTTACCATCAAAGTTTAAACTGTCACATCCATTTTTTACATTTTCTCCAAATAATCGACATTTTTAGTGGAACCGCGTGATGAAATAAGACATATATAACTTACCAGATCCCTTTTTTATACCCACCATCAAAAAAGATGGGGGTATATTGATTTCGTCATTTCGTTTATAACACATCGAAATATTGGTCATAGAGCCACAAAAGTATATATATTCTGGGTCCTCATTAAATTCTAAGACGATCTAGCCATGTCTGTCCGTCCGTCCGTCTGTCTGTCTGTTGAAAGCACGATAGAGTCCGGTTGAAATTTCACATAAATACTTTTTAAAGGTAAGGTTTGTTTGGTATTGAAAATGGGCAATATCGGTCCACGTTTTCGGATAGCCCCCGTACAAGTGGCCCCTCTAAAAGCAGCTTTAACAGCCATATCTTGCTTAAAAATACATATATAGCGAAGAAATTCGACATAAGTAAGTTCCTTATGATCCAAAATCACTATGCAAAATTTTATGAGGATCGGTCCATAATTGACCCTACCCCCCATATAAGGTCCCCTTCAAAATACTAGTATATAGATGAAATTCAACATAAGTAAGTTTCATACGAGTCAAAATCTATCTAAAAAATTTTGTGAGGATCGGTCCATGATTGACCCTACCCCCCATATAAGGTCCCCTTCAGAAAATTACTGCAACGCTCATTAATGGTTTAAAAATACGAGTGTAGCGGTGAAATACGACACAAATAAATTTAATACGAACCAAATTCTGTCTACCAAATTTTATGAGGATCGACCCATAATTGACCTTCCCCCTATATAAGGTCCCCTTCAGAAAATAACTTTAACACTTATAAATGGCCTAAATGTACGAGTATATAGATGAAATTCGACAGAAGTAAGTTCATTCGAGTCAAACGAGGTGTGATGGTGGGTATATAAGATTCGGCATAGCCGAATATAACACTCTTACTTGTTATATTTTAATTCGGTTAGAAGTATTTTAATAGGGGTACAATATTAGCTACTGCTTTCTAAAAAAATAATTAAAAATTAATTAATTTATTTATTTATTGTTTTGAATCAATAAAAACATTACCTTCCATGAACATTTTTTAAATAACTTGGAATTAAATCGTCTATAAAGATCTGAAATTACTAAGTCATGGATTATTTTTAAAATTATTTACAGTCACTAACGATAGAAACACCTTAACGACCCTAAACGGGATATTGCTTTTGACACTAATATTGCAATACTATTTTTTGTTTGATCTCTTCTAATTAAGGAGTTATACACGTCCAAAGACCATCTACTTAAGTTCAATATCTTGGGAACGGCATGCTCAATATTAAGAATATTAGTATCATATGATAGGTCATAGAAAGACCTGGTGTTAATAACTAAAAAAGTACCTATAATTAGAATAATTAAATCCAAAGCTATAAGAAAATTAATAAAATTGTATTTATTTAAAAAAGGTGGGTTTAAAAAATCTGATTTCAATATTAAATATCTTATATTTTGTGTCGAGTGACCCAAGTCAAAAAATAATTTATGTATAAAACAGTAGTATTAATTTCAATATAATGATTCCAGATAGCGTTTGAATACTTTAAGTAAAAATTTTAATGTATTTTGTTACGATAATGAAATACAAATAAAATTTTAGCTCAAAGTGATCATACGTAATCTAGAAACAGGACCTAAACGCGCAAATAGTTTAAAAAATATTGAAAGTTACGTTTTAACTCAAATAAATCTAAATAGGTTAAAAATGCAATGTTCATCAAATGAAAGCCGAAACGTACAACTTGAAAAAGTCTTTAAATGCTTATAACTCCTAAACCAATTAAGAGAGAGACGAAATTTAATATAAAAATATTTTTAATTAAACATATTAGACTTTGTTTAAAATTAATGGAAATGGAAGCCGTTTAGAGTGGTTAACATATTCCTAAAATAGTATTTTAATGTAAAATATGACAACTTACTTTTTAATTTTATTTATATAATCCTTGAAGATAATTTCTTTTTGATATATATTTAATAAACTTCGTCAATTAACAAAACATTCTTAAATGTTTATAAACAGTTGACTTTTAACACAACACTGTCATATTGTTTTTTATTACTTAAGATTCACAATATATTAATTACACTATTTTTCTATAAACATTAAATTCAATAACTCATTTAAGTTTTACAATGAATAATTAAAACTGAACATGACTGGACAAAACATAAAACATTACTGAACTTAGCAAAATTTCTGCATTATTTATTTTTAATTTTTTTTTCGTTCACGCTAAAAAATGGAGTATTTATATTTTTTTGTTTTTGTACTCTTTTTACTATCATCCGGAAGTAACCTAAAAGTATACTTCCAGACGGCGAAAACTAGAAATCAATGTATTTTGTTTTTGTAAAATGTGTGCTCTCGTCTGACAATCGTCCAGAAGTGACTACAATCCACACTTTCAGATGAATCAACAGTCATGGTTTTTTGTTTAAGCAAAATGGATGCACTCTTCTAACTATCATCCGGAAGTAACTTAAAAGTATATTTCTAGAAGACGAAAATTCGAGATCAATGTATTTTGTTTTTGTAAAATGTGCGTTCTCGTCTGACAATCGTCCAGAAGTGTTTCTGACGTGGCGTCGGGGGTGATGCGCAATAGTTTTGCTATCCATTTTCAGAATTGTGTTCGGTAGATTGTGTACAGGATATTTATGGATGGACGAACGGATAGATGGAAGGACGGACAAAAGGAAAGACGTACGAACAGATGGAAAGACGGACGGACAAATGAAAGATAAACGGACAAAAGGAAAGACGTACGGACAGACGGAAATACGCACAAAAGGTTGATACAATTGAAGGACAAAAATATAAGTTCATTATTGAAATTAGATGCTGGCAAAATCTATGGTACAAGCGCCCTACAATTAAGGCAGCAAATTCATCGCAAAAAAAAAGAATGTTGAAGCCCAAAATGTGAATGAAAAGAATACTAATAACACCTACAGTTCTAAGCAAACTTTGGGGAAAGCATTGATTCTGGAAAAAGAGAACAAATTCTTAATATATTGTATTAAATATATTGTACTTAAAAAAAAACAAATGGAAGAAGTAAGTAATTTTTACGGAAGTGACGATATTAGTGTCCAATGTGCAGGGCTGAAGGATACTCTTGTAGTTTATGGTGAAGTTATAAGTAATTAAATCTGACTGTGTCGGTACGTCCAAATTTTATAAATTGCGGCCAAAGCACATCCAATTGTCTACCAAAATGTCACATAACACTATGCATCAAAAATAAATACCTGGGAAGTGATACTATTTTTCTGAAAGGTGGACCCGAGTAGAACAAGAATCTGTTTCTGAAATTTCCCAAACACCTCCAAAATCTTGAGATAGGGTAAAAACCCGGTTTTTCATATCTTTAAGCACTTAAATGTCAGTAACTTAGTTGCATCTAAACCGATTTTAAGTTTCTGAACGGATTTAGGAAGCAGAAGCTGAGACCTTTATAAACATGTTTTTGATTTTAGCATTGCACCGTTTTTAAAGTTTGGAAATGTTTTTTCAAAGTGTTTTATAAAGGAACCGTACTATTTATTAATATTATAAGCCCATGTTTATTTAAGAGTAAAATGCAACTTTGTTTTTAAAAATCCGTTAGTAAATGACGACATTATTGATATTTTTCTTAATACAAAATTGTTCAAAAACTGATTTTCTAAAGGATGCTTTATATGGGGGATAGGGTTAAATAGAGTCCGATCCTGATTAAATTTGGTGGAATTTTTTATGTTTATATAAAAGTTATTTGTGCTGAATTACATCGTGATATTAACATAATTAAGATAAATACAATACAAAAATCGGCATAAATGAGTTTGATATAATCCTTAGTAATATTGTGACAAATTTATTGAACAGACTAACTGAAAATTACGTAGACTATTTTTCAAATTATATAAAATACAAAAACTACTCAGAATACAAAATACAAATGTTTACAAGTAGCAATATATGAATGCAGGAGTAAATTAATGATATTATTGAATTACATTCTTCTTCCCAACACTCTCCCTGTATGTAAATTTACTAAAGAAATATCTAAATTTTCTCATGCATTCTTACATAATAATAAAAAAAAAACAAAATATTACAATACACTTCATGAATAGAAATATTTGAACAAACAAATTAATTAAGACCAAATTTATCTCGAAAATATTCCAATTTTTGTGGAGTAACGGCTTTGGTAAAAATGTCTGCTACCATCTCATTTGTAGAAATATATTTCAATATAACTTCTCTAAATTCAGCTTCTGTTGACGACAAGGCCACCGTTTTTTGTTTTTTAGTATTCCATGATATAGCACCAGATTGATATATAAAAATGTACCCACTGGTTGATTGGCGATCATCTATATTACCAGCCCAATCAGCATCACAGTATCCTTTCATGTTATCATCAGTGTCCTTCTTGTATACGATACCTTTATTAATTGTACCTTTCAAATATCTCATTATCTTTTTAACAGCTTCCCAATGAGGTTTTCCAGGATTTGAACTAAAACGACTTAACATGTTTACAGCATAACATATGTCGGGACGTGTAAGTTGAGCAGCATACAAAAGGCATCCTATAGCTTGCAAGTATGGAACCTTAGACATTTGTTCCTTAGTTACGTCATCTGTTGGACACATACATTTTGTTAACTTTTGATTGTAATCAATCGGGGTTGATGTTGAATTGCAATCACTCATTCCAAAACGGGCTAAAACATCAGAAATGTATTTCGATTGATCAATTTTAATTGAATCTTTATATCGTGTTATTTTTATTCCCAGAATTGATGAGACATTGCCCATATCTTTCATTTTAAATTGATTGTTAAGTTTATTCTTTACTGACTTAATCAAATTTAGATTATTTGAAAATATTAAAATATCATCTACGTAAATGGCGACATATAGCATTTCCTTATCCATAACTTTATAGTAAATACATTGATCAACATCACTTCTAGACAAAGTATATTAATAAAGTAGCATCACTTGAACAACTGACTATTTTTTTTAAACTAGATAAATGAAGCAAGTTGTCAAAGTTTGTTTTGAAAATTGTTAACATTGTTTACGTCGCCATTTTTAAATTGTGTTTTGCTATTTGTTAAAATTTGTGAAGAGTTGAAAAAGTGAATTAAAAGTGGTTTTAAATTAGTTTAAAAGTGTAATAAATTGTATAATATATAATAATATAATTAAATTGTTAATATTTTTAACTTAAAAGTAATATTTTTTATTTATGTTTTGTTCACATTGTTGTTCAAGGAAATTTTATTTTGACACAATCTTAAATTATTCCAAAAACAAAATACATGTGGTTGTTGTAGATGTTGTTGTACAACAAGAGATGTCGCTACTTTATTAATATACTTTGACTTCTAGATAGTCCAATATTTATTAATTCTTTATTAAGGGTTTCATTCCAAACTCTACCAGATTGTTTTAATCCATAGAGTGATCTTTGAAGTTTGCAAACTTTATTCGTACCGTCTTCAAACATTTCTGGCTGTTGCATATAAACTATCTCTTTTAGTGAACCATTTAAATATACACATACCGCATCCATTTGATGTATATGTATGTTGTGTTTCACAGCTAATGCTAGCAAATATCGTATAGAGACATACCTGACTACTGGAGAAAATGTTTCGTTGAAATCGATACCTTCACGTTGCGTGAATCCTTTTGCAACTAGCCTAGCTTTCCAACGCAAAGGATTTCCATTTTCATCACGTTTTGTTTTAAAAACCCATTTTGATTTCACAGCCTTTTGACCAGGGGGAAGATTTGTTAGTACCCACGTATTATTTTCATTTAAAGACATCATTTCTTCTTGCATTGCTTGTTTCCAATTATTAGCATTTTTGGATGACATTGCATCTTTAACTGTTAGCGGATCATTAGAAATGTACTCCATCGCACAAAAGTTTTGAGAATATTGCTCTTTATTTGCTAAGCGTTCTGATCTCCGAACATTAATTGCCAATGGAATATTTCTACCTTGATGAGCCTTTGGTATCCAATCTTCATCCTCTATTTCGTTTGGCACTTGTATAGGCGAAGACCATTTTACCGAATCGTCGTATACACTATCATCAGATTCTTCATTATTACTTTCATTTATTGGTGAAACGTTAATTTCACATCCGGAATTTGCAGTATCATCAATATTATTAATTTCATCTGATTCTGGAATACTACCATCAACAAGAACGTCAGATGTCAATTCAATCTTACTGCTGATTCTTTAAATAATACGGACTTATTTGACCCTAGTCCCCATACAAACCTTCTTTCAGAGAATGACTTGAATTCCATAGTTATCCATTTAATATCAATATTACCATGAAATTCAGCATAAATAATTTTTATATAAACATAAATCCTCCCACCAAATTTTATCAGGATCGGCCCACATTTAGCCCTAAAAAGCATCCTTCAGAAAATCAGTTTTTGAACAATTTTGTATAAAGAAAAAGATTAATAATCTCGTCAATTGTTAACGGATTTTAAGAACAAAACTGCGTTTTTCTCATGAACAGACATAGTTTTCTAATACATTAATAAATAGTACGGTTCTTATATAAAATCCTTTGAAAAAATATCTCCAAACTTTAAAAACGGTGCAAAACTAAAATCAAAAAAAGGAAGAAATCAAGGCTTGTATAAAACTTAGTTGTGCGAACTTTCATCGAGATACATTTATATACATAATTATGGGCTCAAAAGCCCTTTTGGGGGGGTTCAGTTGTATGGGGGCTAGGTGAAATAATTGACCGATTTTAACCATTTTCAATAGGCATCGTTCTTGGGTCAAGACAAACGTGTATTCCAAATTTCGACTAAAAAGTGGTTCTGAGTCGATCGGTATACTTTAAGGTGGGTATAGTACTAATATTTTAATACGTTACAAACATCAGCACAAACACATAATACCCTTCCCACTATAGTGGTGTAAGGTATAATCATGTTTGCCTATGAAATGCACATATATTTTTGAAGGTAACTTAAACATCATATATGTCATTATAAAGGCCTCAGCTTCTGCTTTTTAAATCCGTGGAGAAAATCGGCTGAGATTCAACTAAGTTATTGACTTATAACTGCTTAAAGGTACGAAAAACCGGTTTTTTACCCGTAACTCAAGATTTTGGAGGTGTTTGGCAAATTTCTAAAATATATTCTTGTTCTACTCGGATCCACCTTTCAGAAAAATAGCCTATTTTTATCACTCGTCATACTAAAAATATTTAAACTTGTTCAGATTTAAATAACATTGCTACTAAATATTGCCGTTCTGTTTTTATGTTTAACTAAAAAAATTGCGACGTTACACTGCAATCTCTAGCAGCACGAATGAACAGTATTAATCTCTTGGTTGTTGTACAAGAAAAAAAATATATTTTTGTGCTGTAGCAGCGCACACTCAAATCTGTTAAACTAATATGGCTAGTATTGATGATATTTTTATTTGCGCTGAGTTTTTCATAGCAGCAATTAAATTTTATTTTGCAACTGCTAACTGCAAATTTATTTATTGTTTTTTTTTTTATATTTTATTTTATGAATAAACAGTTATACCACAATCTTGTTACCACAATCTTTAATTAAGGATAATTATTTTTCGCAACATAAAAAATAGTTTGTAAAATATACATAGTGACACCTCCCATATGAATTAAATACAGAAATCGCTTTTCTCGGAAACTATTAGAGTCAAAATCTTCTTATTTTGACGAAAAACTTTAACTTCATTATGAACATTGGGAAAAAATGGGCAGACTTTTATTAGGGGGCTTGGAACCTCCATATGAATTAAATAAATATGTATGTCATTGAAAATATGGCTACTCCATAAAACACAACTAAAATTAAAAGCATTCTTTAGATGTTTTTATTATTTTGTTCTAATGAATAAACATTTTTGGGCAATGTAGTTGTAAGATAATATGCTTATACTTATAACAATTTTATAACCAAATGATAGTTTTAAATATTTTTTGTTGTAGAAATTAATAAATTTATAATCACCTTGTATAAAACAGGGTGAACACACATAATTAAAATATTTTTCGTTGAATAATGAGCTTACTTTACAAATTATTCAAATCACACTGTTAAAATGTGGAAGATTATTATATAATTTTTTTTTGAAGAAGTGTAGTTAATATTATTTTGTAATACATTAAGAAAAAAAAGCAAACAAATATCAAGGTAGTATTTTCTGTATTATATCATACAGAAACTATGAGAATATTTAAACTATATTTTAATAATTAATATGTCAATCAGTACAGGATATTATAGGTCGAATATCATCGATATATGGATGATAATAAATATACATATTAATATCGACATACATACATATGTACATACATATGTACATACATACATACATACATACATACATACATACATACATACATACATACATACATACATACATACATACATACATACATACATACATACATACATACATACATACATACATACATACATACATACATACATACATACATACATACATACATACATACATACATACATACATACGTACATACATACATACATACATACATACATACATACATACATACATACATACATACATACATACATACATACATACATACATACATACATACATACATACATACATAGTACATACATACATACATACATACATACATACATACATACATACATACAAATGTGAAGTGTAATACTGAATTTAAGCTCATAAAACTGTCAGTGTACTTACATACATACATACCTACATATGTTTATTTACAAATTGCAGCATCAAAGTTAACACAATCAAGTATACATGAGCGGGAAAAATCTACACAAGGTTGTGCTGACGGTGCACACGCGCAAGCTAGTATGCAGGATCATATTTCGTCTGGAAGATTTCACAACGTGGGAATGGAATAAGTTGGATCAGCAGAATTATTTAGATTTAAGCATTTAAAAAATATTGTTAGAGTTAGTCTTACTTGGGAGGTTGACCAAAGCGGTCGTTGAATAAAATTGTAAACCAAAAATTAACGTGTTTCATTTATAGTGGACAAGTCGGTGTCCACTTAAAAATCATTTTTTTTAATTTCACATAACAAAGGAAGTTAACTGGCGCCCGAGCAGGGACGCGCCAAGAGAAAGCGGAGTCCTTATAAAATTAAATAAAAAATTAAATATATAAAATTAATAAATTAAATAAGTTTCTGCGATTCCCACGGGACCCTCCAGAAACTAAATAATAAAAACTGGAAAAGATAAAAAAGAAATAGTGAACCTTAAAATTTGTTTTGTGGAAAGAGGATCCACCTAAAGAAAGAACAGTGACAATTAAGTGAAATTTCGACCCCGAAATTGTGAAATTAAATAAGTTTTTGCGATTCCTACGGGACCCTCCAGAAACTAAATAATAAAAACTGGAAAAAATAAAAAAGAAACAGTGAAATTTTAAATTTTGTTTTGTGGAAAAGAGGATCCACCTAAAGAAAGAACAGTGACAATTAAGTGAAATTTCGATCCTGTGACTACCAGTGAATTAATTTGAAGAGAAGAGGGAGAATTATTGGAAGGCATATCCTGTAAGGGTGACTGTAAAAATATAGAGGGAAAAACCTGCAAAATATAGAGGGAAGAACCTGCAAATTCCTATGTATATGTGTATGTAAGTATGGAACATTTGCAAAGTAAGGTAACAGAGTTAACTGGCGCCCTAAACGCCATTCTCTGGAAACTCTAAAAACTCTGGATCAGAGAACGCAGAATTTGGAACGTAGGCCCAGTAATCCTCCGGTTGTTGAGGGCGAAAGTCCTCCTCCCCCCCTGCGTGCTCCAACCACAGAAACCGAATTGAACGAAATAGGAAAACTTTCCGACTGTGTAAGGGACTTGCAGTCTTTTGAGGGTGACCCCACGCAGTATGTATCCTGGATACATAGCGTGGAGAGTATCCTGAAGGACTATGAGATCGTCCGGCAGAAGCCGATATATAGGGCTATTGTTCAGGCTATACGCCGAAAATGTAGGGGAAAGGCTGATGCCGCCCTTACCTCCTACAACATATTCGATGAAGACTGGGCATCGATAAAGAACTGTCTTTCTCTGCATTATGCAGACAAAAGAGATGTTCGCACACTAGAACATCAGTTGACCCAACTAGCTCAGAAGAGTATGAGCGTAGACGAGTTCTACGCTACAGTAAATCACCAGTTCTCCTTGATCATAAACAAATTGAAGACGGAAACTTATTCTGAAGAAACGACGAACGTTTTAATAGAGACTTATAGGAATAGGACACTGGAAGTTTTCATAAGGGGTCTTAATGGCGAGCTGTCAAAGATGATAATGCTCATGAAGCCAAACACACTTCCCGAGGCATATTCGCAATGTTTGGAATTGAGAAATGCCAATTACAGGAGTCAGGTCTCCCTACATTCGGTTAATGGTCAGAATAGGGTCCAGGTTCCAATGGGATTTAATAACTTTCCGAATCACCACCCAAGTAAGACTCGAAACCAAGCTTCCTTCCAAAAATTTGTACCGAAAAACCGGTATCAACCTCAAGCGAACCCTTTTGTTAACCGACAATTTGAGCCACGGCGTGTTGCGCAACAGCCTGCTCCCCACAGACCAGAACCAATGGACATAGATCAGAGTACGCAATCTAGGGGGACCGGAAACCGACCATGGAATAACCACAAAAGGCGGGCCTTTTCGGAACAGGTTCGTCCCGGGTCGACACAACACCCGTTTAAACAACAGAGAATTTTTAACATGACACAAGAGGACAATGAGGGCGAACCGGCCGACGACGAAATAAATTTTCGGACTCGTGCCTTTCCGGCTTACCATACGTAAGCAATGAATTAAAGGATGGCTCAATAATAAAATTTTTAATAGACACAGGGGCTACAAAAAACTTTGTTGAGCCAGCCTTATGCCCCAGTTCAAAGAAATTAGATAAACCATTTTATGTTCGTACTGCCTCAGGGAGAATACAAATTAGTGAGAAGGTAAAGGGGAAATTCTTTGCCCCATTTGGTAACGATACGACAATTACATTCTATGTACTACCGGGATTCACATCTTTCAATGGTATAATCGGCGACGATACTCTACGTGAGCTTCAAGCTATAATAGACCACAAAAATAATACACTGACAATCTCGCCAGGGATCAGTATACCACTTAGAATTCAGACATTGAACGAAATTAACGTACTTCCATCATGCACTACATTGAGTGACCTTATAGCCGAGTTTAGTGACATATTTGGACCAATAAATAACGAATTGGCAGCAACATCTATTAGGGCAGAGATACGGTGTACCACTGATGAGCCAATATACTCAAAGAGTTATCCTTATCCAGCTTGTATGCGTGCTGAAGTAGACAGACAAATAGAAGAACTTCTGAATAATAATGTAATACGGCCGTCAAGAAGTCCTTATAATTCTCCCATTTGGGTGGTCCCAAAGAAACCTAAACCAAATGGAGAGAAACAATATCGGATGGTGGTGGATTTCAAAAGACTGAATGCCGTCACCATACCTGACACATATCCAATTCCCGACATAAATTCAACTTTGGCGAGCCTTGGCAAGGCGAAATATTTTACAACCCTTGACCTCACTTCGGGGTTTCATCAGATTTCAATGAATCCAAGGGATATTCCAAAGACAGCCTTTTCAACAATGAATGGGAAGTATGAGTTTTTGAGGCTACCGTTCGGCCTACGGAATGCGCCTGCTATATTTCAGCGTATGGTCGATGACGTCCTGCGAGGTTGTATAGGGAAAATATGTTATGTCTATATAGACGACATAATAGTATACGGGGGTAATATTGAGGAACACCTGGGGAACCTTAGGAAAGTATTTCAGCGTCTAAGAGACGCTCACCTTAGGGTTAATTTAGAGAAAACTGCTTTTATGAAAACCGAGGTCGAATTCCTTGGTTACGTGGTTACTAAGGATGGTATACTGCCTGATAGGAAGAAGGTGAGGGCAATCCTTGACATTGTACCACCCCAGACCCTGAAAGAGCTCAAGAGTTTTCTGGGATTAACATCCTATTATAGGAGGTTCATTAAATACTTTGCCAAAGTAGCTAAACCTTTAACCACTCTCACTCGTGGCGAGATGGCACAAGTCAAGGCTAATCAATCGAAGAAAGTTAGAATTATTCTCGGGGAGGAAGAGCTACAATCATTTAACGAGCTTAAGGAGTTGCTCACGTCGTCGGAAGTATTAGCCTTCCCGGACTTTGACAAACCATTTAATCTTACGACAGACGCTTCTAACAGTGCTTTAGGTGCAGTACTGTCTCAAGGGGAAATGGGAAAGGACAAACCAATAACCTTTATTTCTCGCTCTTTGAACAAGACAGAAGAGGCATATGCCACGAACGAGAAAGAGATGCTCGCCATAGTTTGGGCATTGGACAATCTTCGCTCCTACCTGTATGGAGCTAAGAAAATACGCATTTTTACCGATCACCAACCTCTGACGTTTGCCATGAGCAACAGGAATTATAATGCGAAATTGAAAAGGTGGAAGGCTAGGATAGAGGAATATAACTTCGAACTTGTATATAAACCAGGGAAATCCAATGTAGTAGCCGACGCCTTATCTCGCTTAAAAGCAGACTCAACCGACTCAGTGAAAGCTGAGCAGACTTCGAGAACTGCATCTACAGATTTATGTGTCCATCTTGCGGATGAGTCCTCCACTGACACTGCAAGTGAAGGTAGGGTAGGAAGTGAGGACTCAGATACCATAACAGCTAGTGAGGGTACGATAGGGAACGGAGACTCAGCTACTATAACAGCTAGCGAGGGAACCGTACACAGTGCCGAACAGGATGGCACAGATTTGATTCCACATGTCGAAGCTCCTATTAACGTTTTTCGTAATCAGATTATAATACGACAATTCCAATCAGATATGATTACACATATTAATCCTCATCCTGGCTACAACCGACACATCATATCTTTGGAGGAAATTAGCAGGGAAAATCTTACACGAATCCTGAGAGAAAAACTTAGACCTGATGTCTTAAATGGGATTAAAATTCCTGAACAGTATTTGTGGCTATTACAGGAGGTTTATTTGGAACACTTTTCACATTATAAGCTACGGATCACTCAGAGACTTGTAGAAGATGTAACTTGTCCAAATAGGGTCTGTTCCTTGATAGAAGA
Organism: Lucilia sericata; assembly: GCF_015586225.1. Classification (NCBI taxonomy): domain Eukaryota; kingdom Metazoa; phylum Arthropoda; class Insecta; order Diptera; family Calliphoridae; genus Lucilia; species Lucilia sericata. The sequence continues at coordinate 106,983 of NW_023994423.1, read as the reverse complement.
GGAGCACAGAAGGGCACATAGGAATAAGGACGAGAATAAACTACAGCTCTTGGAAAAATACTATTTCCCTAGGATGAACAGTCTTGTAGGAAGGTATAAGAGGAATTGTGAAATATGCAAGGCTAACAAATATGATCGGAATCCGCCGGTACCTAAGCTTCAGGCAACTCCGATTCCTTCTTATCCCTGTGAAATATTGCACATGGATATTTTTGTACTCCAAAATGAGTATTTTATTAGTGTCTTGGATAAATTTTCAAAATTTGGGAAACTTTTTCCTCTTAGGAATCGTTCAGCCTTGCAAATGAGGGAGAGAATTATAGAAATCCTTAATTACTTCTCGACACCACGTATTTTAGTGACTGACAATGAGCGAGGTTTTATCAGCCCAATAGTGATGAACGTGATTCGACAATTTGGTGTCAAGGTATATTTGACTCCAGTGAGGTGAACGGACAAGTGGAACGATTCCATTCGACCTTACTGGAAATTTATCGATGTTTAAAGGTCGAACATAGGGATTTAGGTATTAGGGAACTTATAATGCTCGCTACCGATCGATACAATAACACCATCCACTCTGTAACGAATAGGAAACCGGTTGATATTTTTTTTAATAGAGCTGAGAGAATTAATTACCAAAGGTTGCAGAACTTTAGGCGAAAGTTGAACAGGGAGGTGAAAAAATCGATAAAGAAAAAGCAAGAGGCAACCTTGGAGAGACATAATTCTAGGCATCGTGTCTTATCGAAGGATTATAAGGCGGGTGATACCGTTCATGTTAGGAATAAGCAGATCAGGGCAAAGCATCGACCGCTTTATGAGAAAGCGGTTGTTGATAGGAACAATCGGGTCACAGTGCAAACGAGCACTGGAAAAAGGATTCACAAGACCCACATTAAATCTTAAAGGATACCTATGGGGTCCTTAAATTTTAGTGGTATGCATATTTACGCAGGGGTTCAAATCCCCATAGACATGTGAATGATGAAAGGAGGGAAATGGAGATAAAGCTTCTACCTTTTTTAAGGAGAAGTGGAGGAAATGGGAAATTGGGTACAATACCCATTTTTTGAACTTAATGGTATCTCTTAATGCGATTTTCTTTTTTTGGGACAACGATTTGTGATAGTGATGTCTTCACTGTCAGAAGTCGTGGTAGATCTCCGTACCACGAGTAAGTTTCTTGCAATTAAACCATTAACGCTTGATGCTAAAAGGGATAACCCGGAATCTACGGTCCACACAAAAAATATAAGTAAATGGTCCCAAAACCTATAGTGGAAACTGCATGGGTGCCATAAGAGTAAGGAAATCGTACTACTGAGAAAACCTTGAACTGAATTGGGGCAAAAGATGAATATGAGATGAGATATTTTTTTATGGAAGCTTAACCGAAAGTATATTGAAAGTAATTAAAATAACTTGAATGAGGATCATTGCAATGGTGAAAATTTATTTTAGAGCAAGGGTGATCAATGCCAATTGCATAATGCAAAGGAAGTCCATGGCTTAAGAGATTATCATTTGCACTTCTTGCATATGGCGGATAATCACACCTAGTTCAAAAAAGAAAAAAGAGGGAATGTGGCCTTCAGTCTTAGAGATGAATACGATAAAATTTATGAAATGAAAACGGAAATGAAAGATAAAATTAGTTAAGATAAAGAGAAAACTAACTTAGAATAAGAATCTACTAACGAGAATGTGGCCTTCAGCCTTAAAGATGAATATAATAAAATTTATGAGATGGAAACGGAAATGAAAGATGAAATTAATTAAGATAAAGGGAAAACTAACATAGAATAAGAATCTATTAACGTTAAAACTTTATATAAGTGAAAATGTGAAGTAGGAATTTAATTAAATGTGAAGTAGAAATTTAATTGTACTAATCGTACTAACACTTTAACAATACAATCATACTAACACTCTAACAAACTAATCGTAGAGCTAGACAAAACGACATTTATCATTCCAGTCTCACATGGTTCACGGCCGTGAACAGTCTACAAATCTTCGAATACCACTCGCAGTTGGTTACATTCAAATACGGCAAAGGTTGGCTGGTTGATGGAAGGTTTAACCTAGTTCATGTTATCAACTTAGAGGAATACGAGCGCCTATTAGGCCAAACCGTGGCAATGCTGGAAAAAATTGCTGTGGATGAGAAAGAACGGATGGTAATTGATTTCCATGTTAATACAATTTTTTCCCAGTTAGATACGCTTAGGGGTAAATACAAGAAGCAGAAACGCTCTATCAACTGGATCGGTTCAGCTTGGAAGTGGTTGGCTGGCAATCCGGATGCAGCAGATTGGGATAATGTGTTGAGGTCTGAACAAAGCATCATTGAAAATAATAATCACCAATACGTGATCAACGATCGACTCTTTAAAGTGTCACAGGAAACAATATCTAAGGTTAATGCAATGGTGGCACGATTTCACAACGAGGTCAATGCAACGAACGTCGAAAAATTCATTAATCAAATCCTACGCCAAATAATGGTCATCAAAGAAGAGGTAAACGAGGTTATGAGAGCCGCGCAAATGGCCAAAGGTGGCATAGTCAACTCTAATGTACTCGACAGAGAAGAAATTCACCGCATAATTGACGAAATTGCAACACTCCCTTATTCTAATGAATTGGAGGCCATCGAGTACGCCGATCCAAGGGTATGCCCAAACGGTTCAATGATTCTCTATGTCCTTTCACTGCCCAAGGTAAGAGAAGTTGAGTACAACTACCTTATTGTCAAACCATCCATTCAGGAAGGAAAGGTTATAGACTTACCGTTTAACACGTTGCTGGTTAATGAGAAAGAGACATATGGCATCACCAAACCATGCATGCGAATCAACAACAATACCGTGTGCGAGGAAACGAGCTTGAGAAAACTCCCTGAAGATGATTGTGTTTCAATTCTCATCAAAGGAGTTGAAGCAAAATGTTCCTACAGATCCTGTGAAGAAGAGGTTGTCGAACTTGTTATGGAAGACACCATATTCATTACCAATTTTAGAGGTAATCTCCAGAGTGGTAACATTACTAAATTCCTTTCGGGAACCTACGCAGTGCGACTTAACAACGAAGAAGTGAAAATAAAAAACGTTACGTACACCAGCCGAAGCGAGACATCTATACAAATCCTACCCCAGATCGTCACAACCATCCTAGAAGAAAGGCGGCAGCTTGACATAGGATATCTTCACAATATGAGTTTACAAAACATAAAAAATTTAGAAAATCTAGACATAAAATACCACTACTCTATAGTAGCGGATTGCACTATTTTTTTGCTCCTATCATTCCTAGGCTACCTATGCTGGAAAGCTTTATACTCTCAAGTGCGTCTCCCTCCGCTGCAGAGCACAAGCAATGTGGCATGCAAACCCCAATCTGCGGGACGCAGATTTTTGGCAAGGGAGGAGTTAACACAATCAAGTATACATGAGCGGGAAAAATCTACACAAGGTTGTGCTGACGGTGCACACGCGCAAGCTAGTATGCAGGATCATATTTCGTCTGGAAGATTTCACAACGTGGGAATGGAATAAGTTGGATCAGCAGAATTATTTAGATTTAAGCATTTAAAAAATATTGTTAGAGTTAGTCTTACTTGGGAGGTTGACCAAAGCGGTCGTTGAATAAAATTGTAAACCAAAAATTAACGTGTTTCATTTATAGTGGACAAGTCGGTGTCCACTTAAAAATCATTTTTTTTAATTTCACATAACAAAGGAAGTTAACTTCAATATTACCAAAAAATAATAAATAAAACTACAACTGGCAGTAGCAAAACCAAAATAAAGTTACATTGCTACTAGGAAAAACTAAACGTAAACAAAAATAACATTAATACTCGCCATATTAGTTTAACAAATTTGAGTGTGCGCTGCTAAAGCACAAAAATATATTTGTGTTGGCCTGCAATTATGTCTGCCTGCTACTAGAAATTGCAAACACGAGTTGCAATTTTTATATTAATACGAATATATATGACTGCAATTTTTAGTAGCAAAGTGATACAAAAATGATAAATTTTCATATTTATTTTATAGTCATATACAAGAGAAGTGGTGCTAGTGCTGCATATTTAAACGCTGAAATAGGTATTTCGATTTTCGTTTATTTTGTCTCACTGTGTAATATGTGCGTATGTATGTATCATGCCAACTTTGGATTTCTTTTAGAAGGCTGCGAAAAATTACTATCATTTTCCAGTAATTTTCAAACATTTTTACAATCCGCCTGTTGTAATATAGAAATTTTGAACTTAAAAAAAGTCTTAGATCAGGAGACTTAGTACTACAAGTAGATTTCGCGGAGAATTATCGATTAATATACCAAAATGAAGCTTAGAGTGCGCACTTCAGCTATCGTCAAGTTACTATTTTTACATGCGTTGCCTGGTTATCTGACGGAACAAAATATTTAGTAAATTTGTCTGTGCCCTTGATCGAAAAATGGAAGCTGAATTGCCCTAATATACCGGGAATATAAAAAATACATTTCTGTTCGTGTGATGAACAATTACATATAATGAAAACTTTAACTGCATTCTCCTCTAGAATAAATATTTAATAAAAACCATTGTGTTCATTTAGTTTAGTTACGTTAAATATCAGTTTGTACGCATTATTGTTGTCTTGTGCAGGCCTTTAGTTTGTCCATATGTATATGCATAATTAAAATTAAAACCACAGAATTTTTAAAATTAAAGAAATCTAAAAATATTAAAATGTTTTTTTATTTTATTAATTAAAAAATCCGTAGAAAATTTTTGTCACATCATTTCATGTCACGTCACACAAAAAGGCCTGTACAAAAACATCCAAAAAGATATTTTCGATTCTGAAAAGCAATCTAGAATTATTATTATTAAGAATTATTCATTATTATTGTAAAAAAAGAAAAAAGGAACTTCTATTTTTGTCACATCACTTAAACTACTTGTATCTTATGACTATTTAGTTTGATTCGTTACTTTTTTTCCAAAGTATTAAGCTACTTAAGCTTTACATAAAAATATATGTAAACGATAAAAAAATATATTTTTTCGCAGTTTTTCACTTCATCAATGTGTACGAAGATCACGTTCGTCACTGAATGGAAATGCACATATGGGCATTTCCATCGTGACGAACGAGACGGTCGTACGTTTTAAAGAGATGAAAAATATATATATACATATATATTTTTTAAAAATTCTTGTATTTTTATATAGGGCTTCAATAGCAATATTATTGAAAATTAATTAGTCCATAGATTTATTTTGGACGGACATTGTTGAAAGTTTTTGGAATCGGAGAAATATTTCGACTATTTAATAACATTTTAGTTGAAAATAGCTCCCGTATAAGAATAATATAAGAATTAACATTAATTAACATAAAACTTTTAAAAATGCTTATATCACCATAAAATTCAACACAAATAATTTTGACATACACAAAAATCGTTCATCCTAATTTTTTTAAAAATTGGTCCATGATTAGGCATAGCTTCCATACAAAGCCCACATTTGATATACCCATAAACTTGGATATATAACTAAAATTTCGCCATCCTAATAATACAAACACACAAAATACTTTAAAATGTACAACTACTGACCCTTCTGATGATAATGCAATAATCGGTCATAACGCCCATATAAAGCCGATATCCGAAAATAACTTTTTTTTTCCATACATTTCTTAAAAATATCATTTGTTGAATTTCTGTGCTTTTTCTTCCACTTATCAACTAAAAAAATCATAACTATCACCTAATTGAATAAATTGCATAAATATCACATCTTTTTAAATAACAATATTTCACAATTCGAAGGTTGCACTTGAGAAAATTTATGTAATGTGACGTGACGTGACAGACTTTGAAATTCTATAAAAAATAACCCCGCTTAGAATTATTTTTTTGTTTCTTTTAAATTGAGTTCTATATACTAAACTTGATTTATATTCAAAGTTTTGAATACTTCTGAATGCCAACTAAAAAGTTATCGGGATAAATCCTGTTTCAACGTGACGAACGTGACATTTAAAAGTCTATGAAAGAAAACCGAAAATTTGCCTTTTAAGGATCTTTATCTTTTTATATTTGTATGTTTTAAGATAACTATTATTCCAACAGTGGCCTCCGGTAGGTTAGTGGTTAGTGTTCTAGACTGGTAGACCGGAGGTGGTGGGTTCGATTCCCACCTGAGGCACTGGTTAAGGAGCGCACAACAGGCCCGATAGAGGCCTAGGTGTATTTCTTCGGATTTGATGTATATACATCCTCCTTTCAAACTAACTAACTAACTATTATTCCAACAAATATTTTCCGATAAAAGTCCATTTAAATATTAGCCTTTAAAATAATAAAAACTATTAAAAGCAAATGCTGCTAAAGGTGCAAAAATATGCCTGAAATATTATTGTAACTTTTAATTCCGATTTCTCATCATAGTGGTTAAGTAAAGCTTTGGGGTCTTTAATTTAATAAAATTTGAATCTTTTTCTATAATAATAGAAGTTGAAATTTTATTTTTGATGACTTTTAGTTTTTGAGCCATGGTGTACTTTTCGGTGGAAATGCCCATATACATATGTATGTATATTATAATAAATTTGATTATATGATTTACTAATACCATCATTTGATAGAAAACACTCATAGCTTTCATTTATTTATATCATGAATTCCAGGAAAGAACACAAAAAAACTGTAAATTTTTGACCTCATGTTTTCCAATTTTCTTCATATTATCAGAAGAAAATCTGATGTAGACAAAAAAAATTTCAAAAAAAGCGATTTTTGTGGCGGTTTTAATTTGTTAGAAAATAAAAAAGGTATAAAACTTTGAAAATTCCAAAAAAACGCGAGTACGTGAAATGTTAAAAAAAAATCAAAAAGATATACAAATTTCCATATCTTTGAGAGTTTATACCGGATTTTGTTGATTTAAAACATTATAATATAAATTTTATATTAAAAAGTTTAAGATAGTGCATTTTTTATGGCAATGCACTTTTTGGATGAATTTTTGAAATCGTTCTCCCTGTTGAAAAAAGATATGAATCTTCAAAGTTTTTGATTTTTTGTACTTTTCGCGTACTTTGCAATTTTTAAGAATTTAATGTACATAGATATGTCTAATAGAGTATGTGTTTACAAAAAATTAAAGAAATCTGAAGACCATCGGTCAATTCTTAATGAGCTTTTTTTTTTTGCTCAAAAGAAAGCTTATACAATTTCCTTTAAGAACTTTATAATCGCTTAATAGGATGCGAGTTAATGGCACCAGGTCTTTCTATGACCTATCGTATGATACTAATATTCTTAAAATTGAGCATGCCGTTCCCAAGGTATTGAACTTACATAAGTATATAGTTTTTGAACGTGTATAACTCCTTAATTAGAAGAGAGCAAACAAAAAATTTTATTAATTTGTGCAAAATGTTTAAAAAGAAGTAAGAAGTCTATATTCGGCTTTGCCGAATCTTATATACCCTGCAATGAAACTAACAGACATCCAAACATACGAAAATAAATACACAAAAAAAAAAAACAAAATACACAACGCAATGAAACCAACAGCATCCACAAATACCAAACATAAATCTTTTTCTAATAAGCAGTTTATACCCTTCTCACGAATTAAAGGATTGGACGTAAGCGAATTTGGTACGTTCGTCCAATTAACAAGAATTGGTCATCAACCGTGTATTTTAAAAAGGTTTTTAAAAAATAAAAAGTGAGCATACAAGAATGACAAAAAATGTGTATGAGCTTTTGTTGTCTCTTATTAAAACATCGCACAGTTATTCGTTTTCATACATTCATTGGACAAAAATCGAAGGATTTATTGTAGGTGTTTCTATATGAACTTTTCATAAAAAAACACGGTTCAGAAGATTTTTGTTTTATAATGTTTATTTTTACTTTTAATTCACTTTTTGTTTGTTTTTATTTTACAATGTTTAATTTTATGTTTTTGTTAATACACTTTTGGTTCCTTTGTATTATTAATTCAATTTATGGATTAATTTTACTTCAATGTTTTTTCTTAGTTTTGCTTATTTTAATAGTGATCTAGCCTTATTGAAGGTATAAGATGCAATGAATACAAAACGAAATGACTTAACTTAAAGTAGCAAAAAAAAATTCAATAAGAAAAAGAGTAAAAGAAAAATATAACTAACGCTATTACAGTGTGTAACAAAAGAGGTCATTTATGGACATTTCGGCCCCCATTAATCGGTGTAAATTAACGTTGAGCTAAATAATTAGTCGGTCCGACAAAGGTATAACCCAATACGGTTTTTTGGACAACAACTTGACCCATTTGTAGGTTTATGGCACCATCTCTACGTATGAATGGATATACAGTAGTTTTCCGATTTAACGAACCCATATGTTGTCAGGCCTGTTCGTAAAATTGAAAAGTTCGTTATATGCAGTACTAACTAAAACGTGGGTTTTTGGTAGGAAAATAATTAAAAATAGGTACATAAAATATTTTTTAAATGTATTTTATAAAAATTAATTCTTTTTTTATAAAAATAGCACAAAACACAAAATTCCGAATCTTATATACCCACCTTCAAACCATATTTGTGTCGAATTTAATCGCTGTATTTTTAATTCAGTCATGAGCTTTAATGTTATTTCTCGAAGTTCATCGCTATACTCGTATTTTTAAGCGAGTAATGAAATGAAAATGAAGCTTAGAGTGCGCACTTCAGCTATCGTCAAGTTACTATTTTTACATGCGTTGCCTGGTTATCTGACGGAACAAAATATTTAGTAAATTTGTCTGTGCCCTTGATCGAAAAATGGAAGCTGAATTGCCCTAATATACCGGGAATATAAAAAATACATTTCTGTTCGTGTGATGAACAATTACATATAATGAAAACTTTAACTGCATTCTCCTCTAGAATAAATATTTAATAAAAACCATTGTGTTCATTTAGTTTAGTTACGTTAAATATCAGTTTGTACGCATTATTGTTGTCTTGTGCAGGCCTTTAGTTTGTCCATATGTATATGCATAATTAAAATTAAAACCACAGAATTTTTAAAATTAAAGAAATCTAAAAATATTAAAATGTTTTTTTATTTTATTAATTAAAAAATCCGTAGAAAATTTTTGTCACATCATTTCATGTCACGTCACACAAAAAGGCCTGTACAAAAACATCCAAAAAGATATTTTCGATTCTGAAAAGCAATCTAGAATTATTATTATTAAGAATTATTCATTATTATTGTAAAAAAAGAAAAAAGGAACTTCTATTTTTGTCACATCACTTAAACTACTTGTATCTTATGACTATTTAGTTTGATTCGTTACTTTTTTTCCAAAGTATTAAGCTACTTAAGCTTTACATAAAAATATATGTAAACGATAAAAAAATATATTTTTTCGCAGTTTTTCACTTCATCAATGTGTACGAAGATCACGTTCGTCACTGAATGGAAATGCACATATGGGCATTTCCATCGTGACGAACGAGACGGTCGTACGTTTTAAAGAGATGAAAAATATATATATACATATATATTTTTTAAAAATTCTTGTATTTTTATATAGGGCTTCAATAGCAATATTATTGAAAATTAATTAGTCCATAGATTTATTTTGGACGGACATTGTTGAAAGTTTTTGGAATCGGAGAAATATTTCGACTATTTAATAACATTTTAGTTGAAAATAGCTCCCGTATAAGAATAATATAAGAATTAACATTAATTAACATAAAACTTTTAAAAATGCTTATATCACCATAAAATTCAACACAAATAATTTTGACATACACAAAAATCGTTCATCCTAATTTTTTTAAAAATTGGTCCATGATTAGGCATAGCTTCCATACAAAGCCCACATTTGATATACCCATAAACTTGGATATATAACTAAAATTTCGCCATCCTAATAATACAAACACACAAAATACTTTAAAATGTACAACTACTGACCCTTCTGATGATAATGCAATAATCGGTCATAACGCCCATATAAAGCCGATATCCGAAAATAACTTTTTTTTCCATACATTTCTTAAAAATATCATTTGTTGAATTTCTGTGCTTTTTCTTCCACTTATCAACTAAAAAAATCATAACTATCACCTAATTGAATAAATTGCATAAATATCACATCTTTTTAAATAACAATATTTCACAATTCGAAGGTTGCACTTGAGAAAATTTATGTAATGTGACGTGACGTGACGTGACAGACTTTGAAATTCTATAAAAAATAACCCCGCTTAGAATTATTTTTTTGTTTCTTTTAAATTGAGTTCTATATACTAAACTTGATTTATATTCAAAGTTTTGAATACTTCTGAATGCCAACTAAAAAGTTATCGGGATAAATCCTGTTTCAACGTGACGAACGTGACATTTAAAAGTCTATGAAAGAAAACCGAAAATTTGCCTTTTAAGGATCTTTATCTTTTTATATTTGTATGTTTTAAGATAACTATTATTCCAACAGTGGCCTCCGGTAGGTTAGTGGTTAGTGTTCTAGACTGGTAGACCGGAGGTGGTGGGTTCGATTCCCACCTGAGGCACTGGTTAAGGAGCGCACAACAGGCCCGATAGAGGCCTAGGTGTATTTCTTCGGATTTGATGTATATACATCCTCCTTTCAAACTAACTAACTAACTATTATTCCAACAAATATTTTCCGATAAAAGTCCATTTAAATATTAGCCTTTAAAATAATAAAAACTATTAAAAGCAAATGCTGCTAAAGGTGCAAAAATATGCCTGAAATATTATTGTAACTTTTAATTCCGATTTCTCATCATAGTGGTTAAGTAAAGCTTTGGGGTCTTTAATTTAATAAAATTTGAATCTTTTTCTATAATAATAGAAGTTGAAATTTTATTTTTGATGACTTTTAGTTTTTGAGCCATGGTGTACTTTTCGGTGGAAATGCCCATATACATATGTATGTATATTATAATAAATTTGATTATATGATTTACTAATACCATCATTTGATAGAAAACACTCATAGCTTTCATTTATTTATATCATGAATTCCAGGAAAGAACACAAAAAAACTGTAAATTTTTGACCTCATGTTTTCCAATTTTCTTCATATTATCAGAAGAAAATCTGATGTAGACAAAAAAAATTTCAAAAAAAGCGATTTTTGTGGCGGTTTTAATTTGTTAGAAAATAAAAAAGGTATAAAACTTTGAAAATTCCAAAAAAACGCGAGTACGTGAAATGTTAAAAAAAAAATCAAAAAGATATACAAATTTCCATATCTTTGAGAGTTTATACCGGATTTTGTTGATTTAAAACATTATAATATAAATTTTATATTAAAAAGTTTAAGATAGTGCATTTTTTATGGCAATGCACTTTTTGGATGAATTTTTGAAATCGTTCTCCCTGTTGAAAAAAGATATGAATCTTCAAAGTTTTTGATTTTTTGTACTTTTCGCGTACTTTGCAATTTTTAAGAATTTAATGTACATAGATATGTCTAATAGAGTATGTGTTTACAAAAAATTAAAGAAATCTGAAGACCATCGGTCAATTCTTAATGAGCTTTTTTTTTTTGCTCAAAAGAAAGCTTATACAATTTCCTTTAAGAACTTTATAATCGCTTAATAGGATGCGAGTTAATGGCACCAGGTCTTTCTATGACCTATCGTATGATACTAATATTCTTAAAATTGAGCATGCCGTTCCCAAGGTATTGAACTTACATAAGTATATAGTTTTTGAACGTGTATAACTCCTTAATTAGAAGAGAGCAAACAAAAAATTTTATTAATTTGTGCAAAATGTTTAAAAAGAAGTAAGAAGTCTATATTCGGCTTTGCCGAATCTTATATACCCTGCAATGAAACTAACAGACATCCAAACATACGAAAATAAATACACAAAAAAAAAAAAACAAAATACACAACGCAATGAAACCAACAGCATCCACAAATACCAAACATAAATCTTTTTCTAATAAGCAGTTTATACCCTTCTCACGAATTAAAGGATTGGACGTAAGCGAATTTGGTACGTTCGTCCAATTAACAAGAATTGGTCATCAACCGTGTATTTTAAAAAGGTTTTTAAAAAATAAAAAGTGAGCATACAAGAATGACAAAAAATGTGTATGAGCTTTTGTTGTCTCTTATTAAAACATCGCACAGTTATTCGTTTTCATACATTCATTGGACAAAAATCGAAGGATTTATTGTAGGTGTTTCTATATGAACTTTTCATAAAAAAACACGGTTCAGAAGATTTTTGTTTTATAATGTTTATTTTTACTTTTAATTCACTTTTTGTTTGTTTTTATTTTACAATGTTTAATTTTATGTTTTTGTTAATACACTTTTGGTTCCTTTGTATTATTAATTCAATTTATGGATTAATTTTACTTCAATGTTTTTTCTTAGTTTTGCTTATTTTAATAGTGATCTAGCCTTATTGAAGGTATAAGATGCAATGAATACAAAACGAAATGACTTAACTTAAAGTAGCAAAAAAAAATTCAATAAGAAAAAGAGTAAAAGAAAAATATAACTAACGCTATTACAGTGTGTAACAAAAGAGGTCATTTATGGACATTTCGGCCCCCATTAATCGGTGTAAATTAACGTTGAGCTAAATAATTAGTCGGTCCGACAAAGGTATAACCCAATACGGTTTTTTGGACAACAACTTGACCCATTTGTAGGTTTATGGCACCATCTCTACGTATGAATGGATATACAGTAGTTTTCCGATTTAACGAACCCATATGTTGTCAGGCCTGTTCGTAAAATTGAAAAGTTCGTTATATGCAGTACTAACTAAAACGTGGGTTTTTGGTAGGAAAATAATTAAAAATAGGTACATAAAATATTTTTTAAATGTATTTTATAAAAATTAATTCTTTTTTTATAAAAATAGCACAAAACACAAAATTCCGAATCTTATATACCCACCTTCAAACCATATTTGTGTCGAATTTAATCGCTGTATTTTTAATTCAGTCATGAGCTTTAATGTTATTTCTCGAAGTTCATCGCTATACTCGTATTTTTAAGCGAGTAATGAGCGTTGAAGTAATTTTCTTAAGGGGGCCTGATATGGAGGGTAAGGTCAATTATGGACCGATTCCCATAAAATTTGTTAGAGATTTCGGTTAGTATAGAACATGTTTGTATCGAATTTCATCGGCGTACTCGTATTGTTAAGCGAGTATTGAGCGTTAAAGTCATTATCTGAAGGACGGACGGACATAGCTACATCGAACTAAAATTTAATAAGAACCCAGAATGTGTTACAGTTTTGGTTATAAAAGTACCGCTTAAAACAACGGTATAGTTTTTTGCTACAACTTAGGTTATTTGTTATTTTTGATAAATGTCATTTTATCTTCATTTAAATAATAATATTTTTATTAGTTCGTTAAACAGAGTACAAAAAACAAGTTTTGTTCGTTATTTAAGGTAGTCAATAGAAAAAATTAGCTTGTTCGTTAAATGCGATGTTCGTAGAATTGAATGGTCGTTAAATCGGAAAACTACTGTATATCACTTCCCAATTCGAGTTCGATTAAGGTATTCGAACGTGTGACGATGGGGTAAATCCCGCAAAGTGGCGATTTTTGTGTTTTTGAAAAATGATTTTTTTGTATAAAATTGGGTACCGAATAAAACAAAATTATGTATCACTAACATTAAAAATATTTTTTTTAAACCTTACTGATTTTTTGTACTGCGCTTTCAAAGTTGAACTTTTTTTTAATTTTTTGAAAAACCAAAAAAATTTAAATTTAAGAATTTTTCAGATTTAATTTGAACAAGAAAAAATTTCAAAAATAAATATTTCAAAATGGAACCATCAACTTCAGGTACTTGGCAATATATTTTGATAAATTTTATTAAACTCTTTGTTTTCTTAATATTTTTTGCATTTTTTTAAATAGTCTAAAATTAACCTGTTTTTGAACTTTAATGGAATGCATCTTAAAATGTTATAATTTGTTAGCTCTGAAAAAATAGGTAAAAATTACTACATATAGTCTTCTTTAATATTCCGAAAAAAACTGCACAAGATTGCTCCATTTTAAGAAATTATGATTTTAATAAACGTACCCAGCTCCTCTAATCATAATACAGGAGAACGAATTAGTTATGTTTTCGTGTTTATTGTCAGTATTTACATCGTTATTGTTTTAAATGTAGCCATAAAATATTTACATTAACATTGGTTTTCTTAGTTTTTTATTTATTTATTTTATTATTATAATTAAAATTGTTGTTTTTTTAATTTTAAGATATATAATGGGGTGCAATTTGTTGTACTAAAAAAATGAGAATTTCAGAAACTACGCGAATAATACAGCTAGATATTATGTTGAGAAGTATCCATGGTATTACATGTCCCCCACTCTGCATAATTTTTTTATTGCCAATTGGCCAACTTTCTGAAGAAGCTCAAGAGGCAAGAAACAAGGATTTCAAAAACTACAGTAGAGAAAAGACTACTACTAGTAGAGAAAAGACTACTACTAGTAGAGAAAAGAAACCAATGAAGACATATTTAATAGACTTTTGTTAAGCTCCGATCCTATAGTTTCAAGTATGAGCAAAAAATAGGAAAAGAAAAAAACTGTTCAACCATTGGATCTCCTTATTCTTTCAAATGACTCGAATAATAAGAATAACTCTGCAGAAAGTAGTGATGATAGTTTCGATGATGATAGTGAGAATGAAAATTACACTGAATAAGAAAATAACAGAAATAATTTACTACCCATTTTCAATTAATAAAAAATAAATTTTAGTTAAAATAATCTAAATAAATATAAAAATAGCTTAATACCTTATTTACACATACAAGAAATCTAGTAGATTTCATTTAAAATCCTTTTGCAAATCTAAACCGTTTACACTTACTCTTCTTAACATTTCGGAAGATTTAATTTTTTCTAATATTTCTGGAAAAAGTGTGTGATATGAAAAATTTATATTCAATTTATAAAATTTTGTCGACATTTTAATTTTTTTTTGTTTGTTTTGTTTTTCTCTTTTTTCTTGTGTAGCGTTATTATTTAGTATTATTTAGGGAAAACAGAGTTGCATTACTAAAAACTATTAGATTTTGAGTAGATTTTAACGAAATCTAGTTACGAAGTAGATTTTGTTTTGTATGGGAAATCTAGTTAAAATCAACTAGATTTGGCTCGAAATCTCATAAGTACTAGATTTCGTGTATGTGTAAATGGGGTATAAGAGATTTTATATCTTTGGTTAAATATTGGTATATTTTTTAAGTTATTAATGTTGTGGGTCTATTTCGGTTGTAATTTCTATGTGAACTAGGAGAAATAATGGACCAATTCAAACTAAACAATGCACGACACATACTTTATATAGGAACTATGATGAAATATGGACATACCATTTTGAATAGAAAAAAACATATTTAGTATAAGCTCTAAACCCATATCCGGAAGGTCCATTTGTATGGGAGCTATGCGAAATAACAGAGAGGTTCTCACCAAATTGAAGTTCCGCCTTTTTTGACCAATATAAACCTATGTGCCAAAGTTTATTATGATATCTTCAAAATTGTGACTTGCACTCATACAAACATATTTAAAACAAGTAAGAAAGTATAGTCGGGCGTGGCCGACCATATGTTACCCTACACCAGTTATGAATATTAAATGTGATTTATTTTTCATAATAAAGCATTTATCTTCAATATTCCCTTGTTCCGATACATTTAAGCAATTTATGGGTGAAAAACTAATTTTCTGAAAGAGGCTTTATATGGGGGCTAGGGGCAAATATGGACCAAGCCCGATAAAATTTTGTGAATATATTTATATTTATATTTACATAATATTTTATTGTGCTGAATTTCATCATTTGTGTTTAAGCTGCCTACACACTATGAGAGAAGTCGTTAGATTTTTATTTCATACTGCCAAAACAAAATAAAATTAAAATTGGTATGATTATCAAAAAAATCAAATAGAAAATATATTTTGTTTTTACACTATCAGATTTGAAATATAATGAAACTTCAAATTGAAAAAATTCAAAGAAAAAACGTAAATTTTCATTTTGTTTCTGTTTTTCTTTGAAATTTGTTTCGGTTTTTATGTCTTTCTTTGTTTAAATAAATATAAAACTGAATTGAAACGAAAAAATCCAATCGTTGTGAAATTTTTCAAAAAATTTTAAAAAATCATACGATTTTCAATTTTCCATCCGTATTTTCAGTAAGTTTTATTACATTTTGAAAATTTTGACATGTCGTTTTACTGAATAAATGGTGTGTAGCCAGCTTTATAAGTTAATTTGGGACATTCAAGTAATTTTCTGAAGGGGACTTTGTATGGGAGCTAGGGTCAAATGGGGCCCGATCTTTATGAAATTTGGCAGGGTCATCAAGACTTCTATAAAATTTAGTTGTGCCGTATTTTATCGATATATCTGTATATTTAACATAATCATGAGCTCAGAAGCCCTTTTCGAAGGGTTATGTTCTATGGGGGCTAGGTGAAATAATGGACCGATTTGAACCATTTTCTATAGACATCGTCCTTCAAATAAGTCGCGGGAAGACGGACAGACTCTAGAATAGCCTTAAAACAATTTTTAATTCCAAAATTTATTTTTTTACATGAAAATAAATAAAAAAAATACGACAATAACAATAAAAAATTAATTTTACCCTCCCCTGAATTAAGAGCCATTTTCGACGCTTTTACCCCAATGTGCGTGGGTCCAAGTCAGCTAAGGTGTCATCTGAAAATTCTTCAAAGGGGTCGACGAGGCAATTCATCAGTTATTAAGGCCAGAAATTGGTTATAAAATTTGGTTCTATTGTTTTTTGCTCTCAGATGCAAAATTGCAAATTGCCTTCCATTTTTTCAGTTACCAAGAACCCAATTTTTTTGCTAAGACTGCAGAGCTCTTATAGATGACCAGTTTTCAGTCTTCTCCTTTGAGGCAACCAGCACTGTAGCTGTTGGTATAAAAACATTAGTCCAGATAAATGGGTCAATATGGGTCGTTTGGGTCATTTGTGATCTTGTTGAGACCGTATTTCCAGCTGCAGCCCGTTGGTTAGTAGTTGGTTTTACACTCGTTGATGACATATTATCAGATTGAAGATATAGTTGATGATGGCTGGCGCTTGTTGAAGGTGTTGTTGGCGTGGAGTCTTGTGATCTTTTAAGCTGTGGAGCGTCATGTAAAAGAGTGTTGTGGCGTTTAGTGCAAACTCGGCATCCGAACTCGTTTGGACAGTTATTTACTAAATGGGATCTAGCCAAACAGTTGATACAATATCGTTGGATCACGGCCACATCATATCGTTCATCTGCACGGGCGCTTAGAAATCTTTTGCAAGTTTTGATGGCCTGATCCTTTTTGCACAAACCACACGGCCAATTACAATCATCGGGTCGGAATCGTTGATATTTTGATGCCATAACTATAAATACATACAAGAGTTTTATAAATAAGGATTTTAATTTTGAATCAGTACGACTATTTTTGTAATGGGTCGAGTACAATTTCCGCTAGCAGTACGAATGTCCACAACTCTAATATTTTTGTCCGATCCCAGATACGTTTTGGTAATACGACCTAATTTCTATTCGTTGGGTGGCAAGTTGTCATCTTTGAGTACTACCAAGTCGTTGACTTTAACATTTTCTCGCCGAGCTACATCGCAGATACAAATGGAAGCATTTGTATCTGCGATGTAGCTCGGCGAGATATTCAGTCTCCCATCTTTAGCAAAATGATTGGTAGATGATTTTAATGCGTTTCCAGCGGTTTGATAGAGCTCGGCTGGAGTCAAGAGTGGAGCACCGACAAGAAAGTGTCCTGGGGTCAATGGGTTCAAATCATTTGGGTCATCGCTAGCAGGACTTAAGGGTCTAGAGTTTAGGCAAGATTCGATGCGGGTCAAGATCGTAGCAAATAAAAAATGTAAATTTCATATTAGGGATCATCTTTCGTAGGTGGGTTTTGAACGATTTTACACCTGCCTCCCATAGTCCGCCCATATGTGGGTCACCAGGCGGTATGAATTTCCATTTGATGTTTTGATGACTATAATGATGAGTTACTTGATCTTGAAGGGTTTTTATGAATTCTAGACGGTCTTTTTTGATGAGTTCTGATGCGCCGACAAAATTTGTTCCATTGTCCGAGTATATGAGTGCTGGACAGCCACGTCTTTCTATGAAGCGAGAAAATGCAGCTAAAAATGCTTGGGTCGATAGGTCACTTACAGCTTCCAAATGTATGGCTTTAGTAGCGAAGAACACGAATATGCAAACATAACCTTTTGTAATGAGGCATGCTCAACCGGTGAAGTTTTTTATATTGAAGGTTCCTGCATAATCTACTCCAGTTACGGTAAAGGGTATGGATAATGTTGTGCGTTCTGGTGGTAGAGATGCAGTAATTTGACTTTGGGTGTGTTTTTTGTAGAGGACACACGTTTTACAATTGTTAATAACGGCCTTTACTAAGGGTTTTAGACGAAAAATCCAAAATTCTGATCTAATAATTCGGATCATTGGTTGATTTCCTCCATGCAACGTAATTTTATAAGTAAATTCTGTTATTAATTTGGCCAATTTAGAATTGTAGGGTAGCAGGATCGGACAACGTTCATGGTGATTGTGCCAGGCCACCATTTGCTCGTATGCTTCCCATTCGATCCATAAATGGTGTTAAGGTCAACAGTTTGCTTTTGGGGGAAAGACGATTTTTGTGAAGCAAAACGTTATACTCGTCGGGAAAAAGATTTTTCTGAGTCCAAATTATTAAACGAATTTTTGCTGTTTGGATTTCTTCTTTGGAAATTTCTAGAGTCGAAACTCGGAGGTCTTCTGTTTTTACCGGTATTTCTCCAAAAATGTAATGTATAAGCGATGAATCGATAAGCACGAGGTAGTGATGAAAATCGACTTAGTGGGTCAAGTGTGGTTCAAGTGAATTAGAAGTGTCTTTACCGTTTTTGATTCCAAATTTGTATCTTGAGTAACGATTTGTACAGGCCATTGTTGTTTTGGTAGTTTTAGCCATGGGGGTCCAATCCACCATAACTTATGTGATTCTAATTCACTGGGTAAGCAGCCACGACTTGCAACGTCTGCAGGATTATCTTTGGAGTCTACATGTTTTCAATTTGTTGTACCGACTTTTCGGAGGATTTCTGAAACTCGATTACCAACAAAAGTGTCCAGGTTGTTTCTTTAGCCAAGATAACACAATTGTAGAGTCAGTCCAGAAATGAGTCTTTAAGTTTGGAACTTGTAGGTTTGGCAACAATTCTGAGGCTAAGTTTGTTAGTAGTACAGCTCCACAAAGATCTAATCGGGGTAGCGACACGTTTTTGAGAGGGGCAACTCGAGTCTTCGATGCAAGGAGTGAAGTGTTTACGTTATTTTCATCGTTCTGTATTCTTATGTACAATACTGCGGAATACGCTTTTTCCGAGGCATCACAAAATCCGTGGATCTCGACTAGGCTTAAGTTATTGTAATGGATCCATCGTGGAATTTTTATTGTGTTGATGGTGGGACAATGTTTTATGAACTTTTTCCATTGTTGTTCGGTAATGGGTTTTAAAAGGTCATCCCGGTCAATTTTATCCAACCAGATCTGCTGCATAATGATCTTGACATCTACGAGGATTGGAGCAAGCCATCCACATAGGTCAAAAAGCTTCTCAATCGTATATTTAATCTCTATGTCTGGAGCGTTAAAGTTGAATGAGTCTGATGAAATGTTCCATTTTATGCCGAGAGTCTTTGTGCCAGAATTTTCGGTTAAGTTTAGCCAGTCTAGAGGTAAAAGTTCTCGTTTGGCAAGTCCTGGGTACACGTGGGTCATTAGAGGTCCATTTCATTAGTTTGAAGCCTGCGGATTTTAATATTGATATGTGTGATGCTAGTGGATGCGTCGATTTGGCATCTTCGGCTAGCTGAAAAAGTGTTCTGATGGCCAAGTATGGTGCGCTATTAACTCTAAAGGTAACTGTGAGGAGTTCAAAATCTTCTATGAGGTCATTTTTGATTCTCTGAACAGAATTCTTTGGTATTTTGTTTGAGTAGGGATCCAATTGACCGCATCGGTGTTTCCATGCAATATATTGATGGGGCTAAGTCGAGGCCTATAAGCAGGTCGATGGGTCGACTTTGAGTAAATTGAGGGTCTGCTAGTTCTAATTCAGCAGTCTCGCTAAGATGCTGCAAATTTAACGTTTGGGGCGGTAAATTAGATGGAAGGGTCTTTAAGACGGGGGCCCATACTTCTAACTTAAATGTTGAGTTTACCCTTGAGCAAAGGTTAAATATACAGGCTTTTGTAGATGTTTCCGAAACGGTTTGACTTAAACCAGTAACATGAACCAAGTTCTTCTTTGTGGGGAGTTTCAATCGGTTCTTCAATTCGTCGAAAATGAAGGTTGATTGCGAGCCAGGGTCGATGATAGCTCTCGCCTGGTATCTTTGACCTCAAACCTCAATTTGTACTACTGCGGTGAATAACAGGGTTTCTCTATCTGTTCAGTTTGGTGAGGATTGATTGTCATCTCGTAGGGTCAAGGAAGTAACGTTGGGAATACCTGTCGAGGGAGTGGACTGTATGATGGATGCTCGAGCTGCGGCACTTGTACTAGGGTGTCCGTCAGAATTATTTTGAGCTGAGCTAATAGACTGGGTCATAGTTGCCTTGTGCAACAGTGTGTTGTGTCTCTGTTTACACAGTCAACAGCTATATTTACTTTGGCAAATCCTTGACACTGGAGAGGCAATTGTAACAAGAATTAGTGACTCTTACTACTTATGTGGATTCGATCATTAACATTCTTTTCTAAAAATGCAATTTGGCACGTAATTGTTTCATTGCGAAAACTGTTGTTTGATTTTGTGGCAATTTTATTTTTCTGATTTTCAGATTTTGATAAGTTGGTCTGAAAAGAGTGAACACTTTTTCCTTTCGGGACATTTTTTACTGAGTCTGATTTGCCGTGTGTATACTTGTCCTTTGATGGTTTAATATTTCCCACTGACTCTGAGGTAATTTGTTTATATATTTTAGGAAGAGGTGACGAGATTTTAAATTTAATTTGGGCAAAAAAAAAAAAAAAGAAAAAAATGCCTGCTAGCGATTAAATGAGTCATGTCGTAAAAAACTGAGTCTAATATGTTGAATTAATTTTCCCCGAAAAATGTTTAAAATATGTTGAGATGACAACTCTATTTTCAATGGTTTAAATAGCAACAATATGTAAAGGGTCTATGTATATGCACAATTAGAAGATCAATAATTATCTTTAATATTTCTCTTTGGCTGTTAGAGTTGTTTGTTTCTTCTTGTGTTGTTAGTAGGTAATATTTGTTGTGTACTTACTTGCTGAGTGCATGTACAAACCAAAGCTGAAGCTACTGATTACTGCTACTGCGCTGCTTGTAGCAGGAAATAACTTGGACTGAATGTAAGACTTTCGCCTATTTATAAGTCTGTTGACTTATAACTTTCCATTTATGTATAAGGCCTCAACTAACATTAATTTTTTTGTAACAGTTCCGCGGTTTGTAAAAAAAACACTTATTTGATAAAAAAAAACGTACTTCTATACTTGGTGCCTCCTCCAAATAATCAAAGAACATTTATATTCCTTCTGTTCGCCCCTTTTTGTTTTGTTTTTCACTTTTTAATTTATTTGGAATAATTTTTGCCTCTATTGTTTTAGTTTCATTTATTTTGTTGTTTACAATTGACAGCTGTTTTAATGAGAGAATTGCAAACGCAATAACGCACCAAAAAAACTATACCATTTAAGTATTGCATGAGTGCAATGGTGTGACAATTGCAACAGTGTGTGTTTTGTTGTTGGATTACAATAAAAAGCTATGAAATTTTGCATTTGCTCTTTTACAAGACCATTTGCACTAAACACTGAACTCCGCTGTTGTAAAATGTAAACACCAAAATAAGTTTAACAAAAAGCGCACACAACAACAAAATCTTACAAATCAAACAACTCATCAAGTCTTTTCAGCCATACTATCCAGTCAAATTACGTCTTACTATCCAGTCAAATTACGCTACTATCCAGTTTTTATTACGTGCATAGTAAGAAAACGAAACCAAGAACTAAACTATACTCAAGCAGCTTACTCAAAAATGTTTGCACTGTTCAGTCGACGTGTTCAGTTCGGTTGAGTTGAAAAAACTTAACATGGCCGCTGCTTGTTTGTGTGGCTGCTGAAGAAAAACAAAATCACTTGCTAGTTATTGCAGCAGCATGTGCGCACAGTTGACTGATTTCAGTTAGCTTCTAAGGGAAAAATAAATACTTGAACATTTTTCAGTTTAGTCGGCAATTTAGAAAATAAAACTAAAAACTAAACATTAAACCCTGTATATAACCCAAAAAACACAAACTCTATCGTTTAATAATATTTTATGAAATAATGGTTTGAATAAGCCATTTTTATTCAATATCAGTAGTGGAATTCAGTAACTTTTAACGATTCGAGAATTGTTAAATATATCAATAATATTTCTTGTTTGCAATAACGACTAAGTGATTCACAAACTACGCTTTAACGATTGTTGATAAATTATTTTTTTATTAAAATCAAGTGGCAACTCTGCGTAAAGAAATATCAAAAAAGAGAAAAGCACAAAGAAAAATGAAAAAAATAAATAAATTACAAACAAAAAATTTAAAATTTTTCTCGATTTCCGTTATTTTGCTTTCTAAGGTAAGTAATTTAATATGAGTTTGTTATTTTCATTAACCACTTCTTTTCAGAATGATGTCCAATATTGCTTCCAAAAGAAGTCGTGCCACAGCAGAGCAACTAAGCCAAATGGTTGATTTTATGCTGGAGAACCCGGGATTGGCAGGAGGAAAATTTCAGAAGCTCCACGGGAAAGTAGAATGTGACAGAAAGTGGAGCGAACTATCTGGAATTTTAAACAGTCTTGGCGAAGCAGTAAAGACAGTTGAACAATGGCACACGGTATGTATAGTATACACTTTTTTGCAGTATAAATAATTTTTTTATTTACAATTATGTAGGTATGGAGGGACTTAAAAAGTCGTACTACTATAAAGATACGTGAAAAGAAAAAGCAGCAGGCAATGACCGGAAACCGACCGATCAATCAAGAGCCTATTACTGAGTTGGAGAAACGCGTAATTACCATTATTGGGAACGACTACATAGAGGGTCACGAGTCTGTTGCTGAAAATTTGCCCATGGAAGAGGTAAGCTGTCGTAAAGTGATATTATCCATTAATTACATTTCATACATTTTCCTCCGAAATAAGGAACTTCAACTGCGTCTTGAAAATGGTGAAGAAGACGTTATTGAACTGGCATTTGGTTCAAGTTCTCCCGAGTTAAGAAGTGATACTCCCAAATCGAATAAAAAGACACCACGAAAAAGTTTGAAGAGAAAGCGAATGGGTGATGTTGACGAAAAAGAAAAATTTTTGGAAATCGCTAGTAAACAAGCAGATGCTCTAAAAGTAAGTTTATCTAACCATTGTATAATGTTTCTTTAATTATGATTTTTCCATAAGATGCTGGCGGAATCAAGTGCAGCACATGTCGAAGTTGCAAAACAACAAGCAGATGCTTTGAAGGTAATGTTATCATTTCAAAAAATTAGAAAACTTGTTATCATTATTTTCTAACATACACATTTCTTTACAGATGCTAGCTGAAGTCCGCGCAGCAAGTGTGGAAGCCAACAAAGTGATGGCAGATGCTATAAAAGCTATGGGAGAAGGATTAAAGGTAACCGCGGAAGCATTTACTAATCTTACAAATGCTATTTACCGCATATGAATAATGTACAAAAATAGTTTAAGTGGATATTTATTATTATTTGATTTAGTTAACTTTTATTAATTTTTAATTTATTTTGTTTGTTATAATGCATTTATTTAATTTTAATTTCTTTTTATAAAATTGGATTGTTTTTTGTTTTGTTTGTTTCTAACTTTATACTTTTAGTAAATTTTAACTTAAAACACTGAATTGCTTTATTTTACTTTTTATTTATAATATACATACATATGTATTTAGTTATTTTATGCAACATATTTTAAATAAAAGACTGAAGAAAAACATTTTTATAATATTTTAGTGATAAAAAATTACAATAAAAACAAAACTATTTAACGTTACTAATTTTGTGTTTCAATGTTTGTTGTTTCTATTTAAGTAAAAAAATTTGCAATTAGCCTATCTTGGACACGTTTTGCTATTGAAGATGGTGTACAAGTTAATACTTGAATCAGGCTCTAAGACCTCATTGTTAGTCTCTAATCTTTGTTCATCCAAATTGATGTTATGCAAAACAATACAAAAATTATTGTCGTTTAGTTTACGACAACAGCTGATAAATCGATTTCGAATATCGTTTAAAAATTGTACTGAATACCAAAATCGACAATTTTGTTGTTTAGTAGTTTAAACAATTCGATAATCGTTAAAAAAATTACTGAATTCCACTACAGTTGACCAATGGAAGAAAGATCTTCATTCAAAATTATTCTTAATTTTAAACAAACTCTTTGTGTTTGCTGGGTTGGACCATCGGAAGTAATATTTCTGTATATAAGAGAAATACTTGTACCAATTTCTATATGGATATCTTAATTTAGTAATGAGTTATGCGCGTGTAAGTGATTTTCGGGAGATGACCTTGTATGGGAACTATGACCAATTATTGACATTTCTGTATATAAGAGCAATACTTATACCAAATTTTATATGGATATTTTAATTAAGTAATGATTTATGTGCGTTTAAGTGATTTTTAGGAGAGGACGTTGTATGGGAGCTATGTCCAATTATGGACCGATCTATAAAAATTTTTCTCTATATGAATTCTATTGACATAGAATTTTAATTTGTAAAATTTTGTTAAGATATCAACATTCTGAGGGAAGTTATTAACAATAAACTCATTTTCCGGGAATATGTACTTTCGTATGGGAGGTATAAGAAATTGTGGACCGATTCCGGCAATTTTCAACATGAATAAAGTTCTCATGTAAAAACAAATGTATGATGATTTTTATGGAATTATATTGCATAGTTTTAGTGAAAATTACACCAGAATGTGTAAAAAATGCTAATTTTTTTCGGAGTTGTTTTAAATTTTGATTCATAACTTTTCCCGATATAAACCGATTTTGCTCATTTTCAATACCAAACTGCCTAGGACAATAGGGAATATTCTGGCCAAATTTCAATTTATTTCATTTCGTTTTTACGTGAGCGTGTTTTACACAGACAGACATAGATAAATCGACTCAGAATTTCATAAGGACCAAGAATATATACTTTGTTGGGTGTTTAGACGGGTTAGGGGGTATGTGTAATAAAGGGAAAAATAAAACTTGTAATAAATAACAACACTTGGGTAATTTATTTTAAAACGTTATTTATAAATTTAGGGTAAGGATTCCAGTTTTAGGGTTTAATTCACAGTTTGGATATTTCAATTTATAGTAGGTTTTATTTTAGTCTTTTAACTATTTATTTTAGCCTTAAGTTTTAAATAGATTTTATTCTTTTAACTATTTATTTTAACTTTATGTTTTAAATAGTATTAAGTTTTAATTAGGTTTAGGTTTTAAATAGTTTTTTAGATTTTTAAGTAAGTTTTATGATTATCTGTTTTAGATTTGTTAACTTATTTATTAACATTTAGTTTTAAGTTTAGGTTTAAGGGTTGATATTGGTGCTTTTGGGTTTTTGCTTTCACACTGTATATAGGTTGTTTGTTTAACTTCTTCTCCTCTTTTTTTCTATCAATCGCAGTTGAAGTTGGCTGCAGTTCAATTCACCAGTGATGGGATGCTGAGGGTAAAGTGTTGGGTAAAATGGGTACTATTTGTTCACCGTGTGAACATTGGGTCTAAGATGAATATTTCTTGGTGTTACACACGGAATGACAAAGTTATATATACCTACCCTCAATCACTACTGCTGATGGTGGAGGGTATAATAATTAATTAAAAAAATTGTTTTACTCTTTTTTTTTCATGTCATTTCAAAATCTGGTCACCATATTTAAAATAGATGATTGTTCTCTAAAAAGAGGATGTATGGTCAGCTTACTTATACGCACAATATGAGACGCATGATTTCAGTTATTATCGTCATGTAAGAAGAACGAGGCTTGTAAATGACTCTATTCGCGACTTTGTGTGAGGTTCTCTTTTAGCATATTTCAGTGTTTGTATTGCTTGCTTAAAATTAGCAAAAGCACCAAAATATCTGCTTTGCTTACGGTGACCAAATGTTCTGTATTATACAGAACAGTATAGTATTTTGGAGCCATGTTCTGTGTAAATTTTTCTTTACTAAAAAACGTGAAAATGTTCTGAATTTTATTTAGTGTTCTGTATTTGTTAAATATTTCGTTATTTTTTCGGTTTTACATAAAAACGCATAAGAAATACAAAAATATTAAAAAATTGTGACACAAATGTAGGTAATACAGTTTTTTCTAACACAAAAAAAAAAATTAATACATAACTGGAATGAATTTGGTAATAAATTGTATGAATCGAACATGACTCTTTTCCCAAGCAATTTTTATTCAGAATATTAAACGTTCATAAAATGTATAACCTTGTACATGACGGTAATTTTTTGAATTTGTACTTTTTTCAACGATATTCATGAAATAATTGCATAAAAGTCCATTATTTACTATTCTGTTTACATAGTAACAGAATACTAATCCTATATTAGCGAATTTTGTATAATACAAAATATAAATTTAAATGTTGAAAAACAAAATCAAAAACAGGAAATCATCAGCAAACATAGCTAACATCCATTCTTCAACAAAGCCCGCAAATTACGCTCAAATTTCATCGATTTTAATTTAAAAATCATAAAGAAATAACAAATTTTACAATAATGTTTAAAACTTTATTGACAATTGAAATTTTGACAGTTAAAAATAACCTGATTTAGAAAATGGTGATTAGTTTATTATATTTTCTCCTGTTCTATATTTTGCTAAAAAAAATATGGTCACCGTACCTTTGCTTAAAGTTTTTCCGCAATTGTATCCAAAGCAAAGGCAGAAAGTAAAGCCAAAAAAGCTGCAGTGGCGCAGTGAAATGTTTTCTGCTAACGCAGTCAGTCACATCGATTAATTTCAAACAATCACTACTGCTTGAAGCATTTCAGCACTTCTATTTTTATACGGGGGGTATATTGATTATTGGTCATAGAACCACAAAAGTATATACATATATTCTGGGCCCTTATTAAATTCTAAGACGATCTAGCTATGTCTCTCCGTCCGTCTGTCTGTCTGTTAAAAGCACGATAGAGTCCGAACGGAACGAGATAGAGGATTGAAATTTTCCACAAATATTTATTATAAATAAGTTTCATATGATCCATAATTGACCGTACCCCCCATATAATGTCTACTTCAGAAAATGACTTAAGCACTCATTACTGGCTTTAAATTACGAGTATAGTGATGAAATTCGTATGTATGTATGTATGTATGTATGTATGTATGTATGTATGTATGTATGTATGTATGTATGTATGTATGTATGTATGTATGTATGTATGTATGTATGTATGTATGTATGTATGTATGTATGTATGTATGTATGTATGTATGTATGTATGTATGTATGTATGTATGTATGTATGTATGTATGTATGTATGTATGTATGTATGTATGTATGTATGTATGTATGTATGTATGTATGTATGTATGTATGTATGTATGTATGTATGTATGTATGTATGTATGTATGTATGTATGTATGTATGTATGTATGTATGTATGTATGTATGTATGTATGTATGTATGTATGTATCTTTAGTTTAAAAAAATGAAATATAAATTATTTCATTCGCTTCTGTATATTGTATGTATATAAGATTTTAGCTTTGTACCATTTTCCATAGGTAGTGGCCGTTTTAAAATGTTACTTAAGATCATCAAATACGAATTTTTAAACATATTTTTGCAGAAGAACAATTAAAATTGACATAAACAAAATATGCCAAAAAAATATTTGAAAAATGCAAAAAGGTGCTAGATGCTATGAGTTAAAAAAGTACTAAGTCTAGCACTAAAAGTGCTTAATTGGCGTCGTTCCAGGGAACAGGGATACTTTTTACCAAGTTCCTCAGGGTGCTAACACATTCGTGAGATGCCAATCTCATCAACATTACTCGCAGCTAAAGCTCTCTATTGGTTGTTTCGCCTTTGAAGCGATTGCGTGGTCCACTATCTTATTATTGTCCAGATCTTCTACCTTACTCTGCTGGTCTATTGGAATTTTGTCTGTCGGATTACCCCCTTGTCTGATAGCGTTTGTTTTCCCTATGGGGCGGCTATCAGGAGCATTCCATGAACATTTTCCCCTCAGTATGTCCGACTTTCCCTTGGAGAGCATGTCCGACTGGCAAAATCTGTAGCCATACACTTAACTGTGTAAGTCCGTCCGTTTACACCAGCGTCTGTTTCCCCAGTGGGGACGGCAGTTTAACCTCACCTGGCAGTAGGATGAAAATGCAACCCGTCCACAAGGACAAACATGGAAGGAAAGAAAGATATATGCCCCGCGTACAGGGGCGGTCAGGGGCTTCATAATCCCTGGGAGCCCTACTCAACGAGTCAAATTCGACTGTTACCCAGACTGTTACCTGAGGCCGTACCACCCACTGCCAAGTTCGGCAACCAAGCAACAATGACTCTGCATAAAAAACCATCCAAGCGGACTGCAACTACTAGGCGATCCGCCTTGAGAATCATTGAGTTACTCGGGTCTAAAATACCTGAGGAACTCACCAAGGAGCAAAATGCTTCATTCCAATGGGCTAAGGACCAAATCGAAGGCACAGGCAATGCTCCTCCTCCGGCTGAAGTTAAAACCCAATCTGGGACAAAACGTCCCAAAAAATCGATGACGCGCTGGTACGATATTTCTCCGAGTCTATAGCAGTGACTCCAAAGGCGATCCCTCTCCGAAGGTGGAGTGAGATGATGTAGATATCATGCAGTCTGAAGAAGGCACGGAAGGCAACCAATTTGCTGATCCTTCTGACAAAGAGGACGCTCGCTCAATCACCGAGATTATGAGCTCCCTCTTTACTCAGAAGGATGAGATATCGTGCAGTCTGAAGAAGGCACGGAAGGTAACCAATTCGCTAATCCTTCTGGCAAAGAGGACGCTCGCTCAGTCACCGAGATGATGAGCTCCCTCTTTACTCAGAACGATGAGGTGGTTGTTTTGACGAACTCCTGGGATTATCTGAGGATATCGTCAACGTCAAAGTTGAAGCAAAGGATGATGAGCATGACACAAATCAATCTTGACCACTCTAAAGCAGCATCAGCTGCATTGCTCATCCGAATGGTTAAAAAAGGGGAGGAGCTAATAAGACTCTAGAATGGGCTATTGATGTTCATTTGAGATTAACTACTCCAACGGAACGAATCTCTAATTCGCAACATGCATACACCAAAGGCAAATCTGTTGAAACAGCTCTTCACTCATTAGTTGGACACATTGAAGGTTCGCTACTGCATAAGGAGTATTCTCTTCTTAGATTGAAAACTTCGGATCACGCAAAATATATTGGCGTAATCTTGGATAGTAAACTATCCTGGAATCTGAATATTCAGAACAGGGTTAATAAGGCCAATGTGGCTATCTATTCATGCAAGAAGGCAGTTGGTACAACCTGGGGAATAAACCCGAAAGGTTTAACTGGATTTTCAAGGCAGTAGTAAAACCCATATTGTTTTATGGAGTTATAGTATGGTGGCAAGCAATGGAGCATAATTCACATTGAGTGCACTATGAGAAATATTGCTATACTTGTTACAGGAGCAATGAAGACAACGCCAACCAAAGCACTGCTAACCATGTTAAACTGGTTACCAGCTGACTTAATGGCCGTTCACCTTGCCCTCAACTCTGCGATCAGATTAAATGCCTGTAGCTCGTGGTTTGATTAGAATTATAAAACACTTCGAATCACTACATTTAAATGTTGACTATTGCATTACGAAGCCCTAGCCGGTGTCTCTACAACAAATAATGCCGGGTATCTCTAAATGACATAGCGAGGCATTCTAGGATAACGCTAATATGGGTCCTTGGTCACGATAAATGTCAGGGTAACTGTATAGTTAATGAATTAGCCATAAATGGCGCGATGTTAGATGAGGAAGAAATCGACGCCTTTACTGATATCTCTCTTTCGAACTGTAAGAAACTTGTTCTTAATGAACTGTATGAGAAAGCCAAAATCAGGTGGTTTAGTGAAACCACTTGTCATATCTCGAGGCCTATTTGACCTCTATATATGCTCTCAGATCAAGACTGCTTATAGGCTTTTGAAGAGAGCAGATAACGCTTGTAACAGGAATTACAGGACACTGTGTCCTAAGCACTCATGCCTGGAGACTAGGCCTTGTATATAATGACTACTGTAGAAGTTGTCATAAAGAGGAAGAAGATGAGACGATATCGCATCTACATTGCTATTGCCCTGCGTTCACTGAAAGCAGGGAACATCACTTTGGTGCTCTCTTCTTATCAGGCGCGGAGGTGCTTTCTGGGATAGGTTTGAAGAATATCATATGGTTCATAAATTAAACCGGTTGATTTAGTTCTGGAACAGAAAGTGATATTAGAACACACTCCTGCGACCACTAAGGTAACACAACAAGATCTATTTAAATGGACCCAAGTGAGCTACTTTTTATAGCAGCTGCCCTCGATACCTAACCTACCGCAATCGTAAACTACATAGCAGAGATCGTCCCAGAGTCTTCTTTTTTCAACTTTAGTGTAAGATATAGGCTCTTTAACTTTTTCAACGTCTAGCTTCTCCTTCCTCGTTTTTCGGGACTTCTTTTGAGATACCCTTACCTCTGAGGATGATTTCGCCAACGTGTTCGTCTTCTGAATATCTGGCTTGGCGTTGTCACCCTTACTCGTAGTATTGTGAATTTGAGTGAGGAATAGCTTGGCTTCGACTGTATATTATTCTTCTTAGGTTTATTCTAAGTTGTCAACTCCTTGGGAGACCTGATCCCCTTTACCTTACATATTGAGAGAGAATCCCATTTTTCCTTTGGAGTGTCGTGGGATTGACTAAATATGATTTCCTGAAATGTCTTTTTCAACGTCCTCCTCTGTGCTCCAGAAAGTCTTTCCTTAGTAATAGGTAGTATAGCTATGCTATCACTCACCTCTTCCACCATTTTGCACACCCAGTACAAAAGTGACACAACTCAAATTTTTTCAGTAAAGGGAACAAATTTTTTACAAATTCTTGAACAATTAACAACAGCAAAATACACCATAGACATATGTATATAATTACACATACTGAAAATTTTAGTATGCTTTGAAATAAAGCAAAATTATGGTACTTCAAACATAATTTTCAAGAAAAAAACCTTCATGAATACAATCCTTAAAGAGTACAGATCACGTAAGTTTAAAAAAAAAATTATAAAAAGTTCGATGAATCTGGATTAAAATCCCAAAAGAAGTAATTAACTTAAGTCCTCAAAATTATTTACACAATTTTTTTGTCTTTCAAAAGTATATACACATTTTTAAAAGTCGCTGAAAATCTTTTAAAAATTGTACAATTATTTTGGTAGTTTTCGAAAGAAAAACTTAAAAAACTGATAAAGTGGTAAAAATAATGGAAAATCCAGTCGAGACTGCATTTTGGGTTACGACGAAATTTTAAATTGGAACTTCACCATTATATTTAAAAGAGAGTATGGATTATGTTAAAATCAGTTCAAAATTAAATAAAAGAAAAAAATATTTACAAAAACCGATATTGATATTGATGGAAAATACTGTCGAGACTGCATTTTGGGTTACGACGAAATTTTAAATGGGAACTTCACCATTATATTTAAAAGAGAGTATGGATTATGTTAAAATCAGTTCAATATTAAATAAAAGAAAAAATATTTACAAAAACCGCCAATATCGGGTTCGATTCGGTCGATAATATGTGACAAGAAAAATGCACATAGATTAAATCTTTAAAATCCATTTAAGAATGATACCGAGATACAGGCCTAATTAAAAACTTTTTTGTTACAATTTTTCTTTCAGCTTCCATTTCTTTTTTAATCCTGATGAATTGAAATAAACAATATTATTTTGTAGCAGAGATTCTCAGCTTCATTTGATATTAATATTTATACCAAATTTTTTATATAAATTTAGAATTCCATCTTTTGAAATCGTATGTCCTTTAAACTTTAAGGTCCCTTTACAGAGGCGTAAGAGCTGATTATGAAAAACTGAGTACACAGAGTTAATACATAGGGTCCACAGTTTCCTGTACACACAGATTTTTTCATGTGTGAAAATGACTGTTGCACGGTGTAATAAGCATACATGATTTAGAATTATTTTGGAAATTTGTCTCATACAACGGATTTAGAGATCTGGTTTGAATTTTTTAGAACTGCAGATGCACGTACATGATTTTTAATGATGTTTTCTTTCTCGGTATCAACTAGGGTATTCAATTATTCGGGTTTTTCACCTATTCGGTTTATTTGACAAATAATTATTTGAGGTTTTATGTTAGCCGGTTAATAATCGGATAATTCAAAATTATTCGGGTAATCGAATAAAAGAAAAATGGATGTTTTTTATTAATTCTGTTGCTTTTTTACATTATTTTTCTTCCTATAACAAACAAAGTTATAATTTTCCACTTCTTTGAGTTCAAATCTATGTATATTTTTTAATTAAGTTCGTTCTCAAATATTCGAAATTATTTCTTTTCATGTGAATTTCTTTCCTATATAAAGAAATTAAGTTAATTAATTTTATGTTTTTGAGATTTTTCAACGAGTTCCAAAATTCATACGTTCCATTGAATTAGTGTATAATAGAGTGTGTCGGTCTCTATGGACAAAAAAAAAGTTGTGTCAGTCACCCCCTAGGATTAAAGATATGTTAATAACATTTCCAAAAATATAAAAAATATTTTTTTGCCACGCCTAGAAATACCGCCCTTTTTGTTTTTTATATATAACGTCGCCATTTTAAGTCCGATCGTAACATATGATATATCAATATTTATGGCTTGACTGTAGCTATATTTCACTCTTAAAAAATTTTTTAATTCGACGTCATATTCTATGCGTGACTTCTGATATCTCGGATCCTTCCCCAAAATCGAAAATTGTGGCTATACTGGAATAAAGTACATTGAATTATATGAACTATTAACTTTTAAAATGCTCACTTTTATGCATAAACACCTATTTTATAGATATTTAAAAATGTTCAAGTATTTATCAACCGTTCCCATAACAAACAATTAATTTGCCAGGAAAAACAGTCGAAATTTTTTTTAAATGAACTATATATAACAGAAATCCGTTTTATTTTTTCAGTTACAAACCATTTCAGATCCTACTTCCTTTCAAAATAGCAGAAAGTTAACTATGTATGTACTATATATCAATACAGCAATATAGTGGTTTTGCTATGTCCGTCCGGCTGTCCATCCATTTAAATCTTGTAATCAAACTACAAGTCGCAATTTTCCAGGCTTGTCGTTATTTCCCTCTTAAACATTTCCATTATGATGAAATTCTGCATATCTAACTCCTATATGAACATAAATCCATCCACCAAATTTTGATAGGATCGGTCTATAATTGATCCTAGCTCCCATATATAGGCTCTTTCAGAAAATTTGTTTTTCATCAATAAATTGCTTAAAAAGTAATGGACAAATTTTAATATAAATGCTTTATTAAAAAAGAAATCATGTTTTAGATATACTCATAACTGGTATCATATGGTCGGCCATTCCCGACTAATAATTTTTTATTAGTTTTTATTTCAAGAACTTCTTTAAAAATATATAACTATTTAAGAAAAGTTAATCTATCATTAAATAAATTTATTACATTTTATAAAAATTAGTATAAACATTTTTGAAAATTGTTTAAAAAAGAAGCAAGAGACATGCAAGTAATTGTATGGTAAAAACAAGAAATATTTTTATAAAATAAAATGTTTAGTTTTTATGTACCTACGTGATTTTGTTATTAATTAATAAAATTAAATGCCAAATAAAATTATATTCCTTGTGTTAAGATAAGGGCAGAATGAAATTTGTGTATTGTAAATTAATTTGAAAAAATAGTTTTCGACCATATCCCTAGCAAATTAATTGTTTGTAGTTAGAACTATACAGGTATTTTTAAATACCTGTTAAATAGGTGTTTATGCATAAAAGTGAGCATTTTAAAAGCTAATAGTTCAAATAATTCAATGTACTTTATTCCAGTATAGCCACAATTTTCGATTTTGGGGAAGGATCCGAGATATCAGAAGTCGCGCATAGAATATGACGTCGAATTAAAAAATTTTCTAAGAGTGAAATATATCTACAGTCAAGCCATAAATATTGATATATCATATGTTACGATCGGACTTAAAATGGCGACGTTATATATAAAAAACAAAAAGGGCGGTATTTCTAGGCGTGGCAAAAAAATATTTTTTATATTTTTGGAAATGTTATTAACATATCTTTAATCGTAGGGGGTGACTGACTCAACTTTTTTTTTCGACCCACCCTAGTGTATAACTATTGCTGAAGAACTTATTAGAAATTCTTAAAAAACACAACAATGTTCTTCAAAACTGGTTTCAAGAATCTAAAGTGTTTCTTTACGAATACATTCTAGAAGTAGGTAAATTAGAACAAATTCCTAAAATGTTTCTGAAGTATTGTTATTGAAATCATCAAATAAATTTTCTTCGTTATTGAAAATAATTAAAGAATTAATAAAGGAAGAAAATTTATTATAAAAATATTGAATTTTCTATAAAATATATAGCAATTTTACTGTTACAAGTAATTTTTCCTTAATCGGTTATTTGATAGAAAATATTAGGTTTATTTGTTATTTGAAATTTGGCAATTTTAATTTATTCGAACGATTAATCGTCAAAAATTGATCGATTAACCGATCGACGATTAATCGTTTGAATACCCTAGTATCAACCTTAAATGGACTTAGGTCTGCTCCGATATTTTAAAGATTTAAACTATATGCATTTTTCTTGTCACATTTTTTTAATCTAACGTGATCTGTACTCTTTAAGGATTGTCTTCATAAAGGTTTTTTTCTTGAAAATTATGTTTGAAGTAACATAATTTCACTTTATTTCAAAGCATACTAAAATTTTCAGTATGTGTAATTATGTACATATATAATTACTAGGCTTCGTTTCAAAAAACAAAATGTTTCCCGTTTTTGTGATATCACAACTTTTTAGAAGGTTTTTGTATCAGTGATTACTATGCTGTAATAATTTTTTCAAAATTCCAACTCCTTCCTCTGCATATCTGAGGCGGAAACCACTTATTTTGAGCGACATTTTTTACAGAGCAGAAACTGTAGAATTTATAGGAAATCATGCTCAAATAATTGATTTTATAGGAAAAATCAATAAGAATGAGCTTAATTTCACACTTTTATAATGCTTCAAAAGTGCATTTAGTATCATCCAAAGATGCACTTTTTTCAAAAAATATCTCAAACAATTTTTTTCTTTATGCATAATCAAAGTATGCTTTTTGCTGAGACAAATGGTGCAAAAACAAAAATTTTATCATTAAGTCTTTAGATGTGATGAGACTTTAAATTTTCAGATTTTAAACTTTACAACGCTATATATCGAAAACCACGAAAGTTATAAGCACCAAAATTTGTCATTATACAAGTTATTAATGAAACATTAATTGGATGGAGTTTTATTAAATTCGGAGATGATGATGAAAAACACCATTGTTTGATGGGAAATTATTAAACCACAAGCCAACATTATAACCATCATAACTCCTAAAGGGATTACAATAAATTAAAAATTTTAACACTATTTTTTTAAGGGCATTGAATATTATATTTACGAATGATAAAATCAGGTTTTGATTTTTTTTTAAATTGCATTTTTTCTTTTGCTCTTATACATTTATAGTGCATCTAAATTCTGTCAAATTAAGTTTATATATCTTAAATTTTCCTGTAGAATAGCATACTAAATTCAGATTTGAAATATGTACAGCAGTTTTCGGTCTATAAAAAAATGTCGCCCAAAATCGGTATTTTGGCCGCAGATATGCAGATGAAGGAGTTGAAATTTTAACAAAATAATTACGCCAATATTAGCGCTGTTCCAAAAACTTTCATAAAAGGTATGATATCACAATTTCAAAAATATTGCGTGAAGCCTAATATGCTTTGAAATAAAGCTAAATTATGGCACAAAATTATGTATATATATATGTAATATATTTTTTACACTAATATTTTTTAGAGATAAACAAGTATCTAGTTTAAGACTTAAACATAAAGCTTAAATAATATAAAAACGCAAACAAATTTTGAGTTGAGTCACTTTAGTACTGGGTGTGCGATTTGCTCTACTTCATCATTTTTGGGATATGCTGTAATGGTGTTGTTATTATCATCTGAGGATTCATAGTCGGAACCCTCACCTATATTTAAAAAAGCTTAGAGGTCTGTCCGAGTACATCCTTCTCTTTCACCTCTGTGTTTTTGCCAATGGTATGCTGTACACTTGACGCATTGTCCGCCACGGAGGTCAATGTATCCAGGATGACGACGACACGCAAGCAGATCAATATTTACCGCCGGTACTGGATTATTTATACCCTGCACCGTAACTTTTACTTTTTTATTTTCCGTTTTTGGTCCCGGAAAATACAATATTCCCAGGTGGTAGACAATAGTTACTATATAGCTATAGCTGGGAGGAAAAAACTGATAAACTTCCCCTAGAAAATAATGAGTTACTTTTCAATTCAATCATTCAGACCTTCACAAATTTACTTTAAGGCTTATTACTGAACTAAAAATATGAGTACAATGATGAAATTCGAAACAAACAAGTGTTATACGAACCGAAATCTATCTACCAAATTTTACGACAATCGGTCTATAATTGACAATACCGCCCTATTGTCCATGGTTTAAAAATTGGACAAAAATTTGGAAGTTATTTGGAAGTGAAATTCCAGTATTATAGAATACAACTAATTTGACACATTTAATACATAATCTAAAAAATAACATTTTTTAAGTCATAAAAATTTAAGACAATAAAAATATATCTTCAGCACTGAGAAAATAGAATTATTTTCACTTCTTTGGAAGTCATTAAATATCACTTCTGCAGGAGGTAAAAAAATTCACAGAGTGCTACTTTTGAAGTTGATAAATGTTATTAAAATGAATAATTAAATGTTTATTTTATGCAGGATAATTAATTATGTAATGATTTTCCATTTCATTTCTTATTTTTTTATTTTATTTAAAGAAGTAAAATTTACTCCATGGAAGTATTGAAAAATACCAGGGACTGTAAATAACAGTTATTCTGAAATTTTTAACTCAAAAAATCTCTATATTCGAGTCAACGTAGACCTATACTATTATATACCAATATAATCGTATTGAAGTGCTTTTTCAGAATATATATATCTACAAATAACAGTTATTTTTTAACGCAAAAATAAAAGTCTGATTGAAACAGTTAAAAAATGAGTTTTATTTTTCCGTCATAAAATAACAACTCCTCAAAGTTTTATTTTTTCCATCAGAAAATAACACTCATTTGGGGAGTTTTGTTTTCCCAGTCAAAAAATTAAACAATGTTTTTATATATTTTTTCAGTCTCTTATTTTATTGAGTATATCTGACCAAGTCCATTAAATAGTTGATTTGTACTGTCGTTGAAAACATCTGAATCAAAAACGGCAAATGGTAATTTTTCTTTTATGTATGAACACAAGCTTTTTTAATTTCTTCGGAAGGCATTATTATTGAAGATGAAATAATTAAAATTAAATTAAATAATTTTTATTTTATGACGGAAAAATAAAACTCTTTTTTTAAAAGTTTCATTTGAATTTTTATTTTTAGGTTGAAAAATAACTTTTTCAGATGAATTTTTAATTTTAAAGTCACAAAATAACTGTTATAAATTAACTTTTTTGGTATAACTTATAACTGTTACGGTCCATGAAAAATACCTTTTTTATGTCCTTTTTTGGAAGTAAAATTTTAGTACATATTACACAACTAATTTGACTTAAATAGTACATATTAACATTAATAAGAGAAATAAACACATTTAATACAAAATCTCAAAAATACGATTTTTAACTCATAAAAATGTAAGAAAAAAATCACAGCAAATAATAGTTGATGTCATCCTTTACAAACGACATCTTAATCACATCCAAAAATGCGATTACATATTTTTCACTTTTATAAACCAAATATTTCCTTACAAATGAAACCCCAGTTAAAAGTGAGGATAGAGATGTAGAAAACCCACTACAAATAATATATTCGAAGTAAATCACACTACAGTACATCAAACCAGAGAATTTACATAAGCATGCCAATGAAAGAATGTGGTTTATTTTTGACATCCAAATATCGAATTTTTACTGCTTCTAAAAATAAGATTAGATATAGTTCAAAGTTGTCAAAATTGAAGAACATCCCTCCAATGACACGCTAATGTAAAATTCATAGGGTTTTCAGCAAAATTGGAAGTACTTCAAGTATGTTATTTGTGGTTAAAATTCTACTTCTTTTTCCTCACTTTTTTTGCTGGGATATCTTCATAATTAAAAAATATAATTATTTTCGATTCTTCGGCTTTAAATTTTTGAATGTACCATTCTTTAAAATCATTCTTTGAATTTAAATTCTAAAGCTGAATTTCTTGGCTTTATATTCCATTGAATTAATTCCTAAGAGAATTCATTCTTTATAGGAATGAATTCAATTGAATGATCATTCATATTTGTTTAATTCCTTCTATTACAAATTGAATGAAAGGAAAAAATTGTAATTCAATTTTTAATATACAGAATGCTTTTGAATTATAAAACAAAACTTTCATTCAATCTATTTCAAATTAAATGGTTGAAAAATTTTTAAATTCAATTTGTAATAGATTGAATTCAAACAAAATTTATATCATTCAGAGGGAATTTAAAAATCAATAGGAATTGTTGAAATTTATTTTAATTCAATTTGTAACAGATTGAATGCAAACAAAATTAATTTATTCAGAAGGAATTTAACATTCTATAGGAATTAATTCATTAGAGAATTAATTCAACTACATCGAAAGCTTTAAGAATTAATTCTAGGAATTAAATCAAAGGGAATGCGTTTGAAGAATTGTTAATTCTTTAAAATATAACTCAATTTCAAAAAAATAATTAGGGAATGAATTCTTTTAGAGCTTTGCTTCCACAGAAAGCAAAAAAAATGCACTTAGTGCTACCTTTGAAATGGTGATAAATGATAAATGTTATAAAAATTAATAATTAAATATATATTTTATGCATTATTATTTTATTATTTATTAAAAATTTTTTATTTTAATAAAAATAGTTTTTCCTTTTAATTCAAAAATTATTAATTTAATTCATCCACAAACTGCGATGCAATATCAGCTAGTAAGTCATCTTCATTATCCATTATGCTAACATTGTTGCTGATAATTTCAGTTTGAACAGTTTGTAATTCATTTTTTTCCTCATTTTCATTATCAAGTTTTTGCTTTTTCGAAGTTGGTTCATCACTAATAAGATCGCAGTTTGACTCTTCGACACACAGTGTGGCAATATTAGTATCGTCATTAATGGTTAGTTCATCTTGAGATTTACTTATATTTTCGACAATATTTGAATTATTAATTGCTCTGGGCAAAGAATCATTACTATTCACTTGATCCATAGTAACTTCCAATTCATAATCTTCATTAGGTTGATCCTTAAGTGGATCTTCTTCATTCACGTTATGATTTTGAAGTGTTTGAGTGTTTGTAGAAATTATGTCGACATTTGTCTGACTTTTGTTTTTATACTCTAAATCATCTTGTGCATTATCATCATGTACATGATTATTTACTGATGTATTTATAAATTCCGAACTTGTAGTTTCGTTTAATTCTAAAACATCACTATTATTATTAGATGAGTTGTTGAAATCATATCTAAATTCTTGTAGTAAACTCTCTTGGCCCATTTTGATGAATGTATTGCGTATATCTCTCGCTTCGATTGTAAAAAGTAAACTTTCTTTTTGTGGATGAATTATTTTTTCTACATTTTGTAATATAAAACAACATCGGTTTCGAACTTTAAGACTATCATCTCGTGCGTAAGCTGTCTGAATAATTGTTAAAGCCATATCAGTTGGTGGTGGACATAA
This sequence comes from Lucilia sericata, assembly GCF_015586225.1. Lineage (NCBI taxonomy): Eukaryota > Metazoa > Arthropoda > Insecta > Diptera > Calliphoridae > Lucilia > Lucilia sericata. The sequence goes on along the minus strand of NW_023994423.1, from coordinate 66,618 downwards.
GTAATGTGGAGTCATAAGTATAGCATAAAGTGTATTATAGATTTCTATACGACAATCCTTATTATTATACAAGCACGTAGTTTTAGGGGGAAGTTCATAAAGTATAGCACAGATTTGTGATATACTTGTATGCATCATCTGTAATAAGAAAATATATGTATGTTTTATTAGGAAATTTGTGTAATATGTATAAATCAATGGAATAATATTAATAACATTACACATTACATATGTAGCTTCCAACATAGTTAAAGGCAATTTAAATTGTATGTCAGATGTAAAATACTAATTAAAAAAATATTTTTTTATTCTATTAACTCGTATTTTACAAACCTATTGTAAAGTGGCCGCGACCAAACTCACAGGACAAATGAAACTGTTGCATGTAATTGACACAGCACACCCACATTTTTTTTAAGCCATGTCCGTCTGTCTTTCTCTTTGTCGTCTGCCTGTCTCTCTGTTGAAATCAATTTTCAGAAGACCCCCCAGATATCTTTGAGATCTAAATCTTCAATATTCTATCACTCATACTTTCGAGAAGTTTCCTATTTAAAATCGGACAGGTATTCCTTCAAAAAGTTGCCCGCGGGCGCTTCAATACAGACATACTCATATGTATGTATTTAAAAAAAATAATAATAAAGTATTTTATTTACTTTATTTAAATAAAGCTTATCTATCGTTTCCTCGGCTCTACTACCGTTATCTCTAAAATATCGTTACCGAATCACCGTTATTTTATATCATGTTTAAATAATTTTTTCTTTTTTTTTCTTTAAATACCCTTTTCTTTTTTCCTTTAAAATACCTTTTTATCTCACTTCTATTACCGCTAAAATAACGTTACCGAAGTAATCCAAAAACCGATACCCTTATCTTTTCACTGCTTCAAAACTATTGCCAACCCTGATTTTATATAAGAGCTTTGTGGTCAATTAGTGGGATGCAAGGGGCATATGTAAAAAAAAAAAAATAATATTTTAACTTAAAAACATAGCTTTTTGAAAAAATAGGGGAAAATTAAGAGCCATATATTGAAAAAATCTTATTCTTAAGATAAAAAAAAAATAATTTTTTTTTTAAAGATATCCCACTCGCATCCCAATTTGGACTATAAAGCTCTTAAAGGAAATTGTCTAAGGTTTCTTCTGAGCAAAAACAAATGGGAGTTTTTTGAAAAAATGCTAGTTTAAAAAAAAAAATATAAAAAAATAATATTTAAAAAAAAATATTTTATTATCTGTTCGTCTAAAAATATACATTTGCACAAAATAGGAAGAAAAGAAAAAGTAACTGTTTTATTTTTTGTTTGTTTCTTTGTTTTGATTTTTTTTACTTTACCTACAAAATAATACCCCATTTACACTACAGCGAAATCTAGTACTTATGAGATTTCAAGCAAGTCTAGTTAATTTTAACTAGATTTCAAATACAAAACAAAATCTACTTCATTAGTAGCCTTTGCCAAAATCGACTCAAAATCTAGTAAAAATAAAAAGAAAACTCTGTTTTTTCCTAAATACATAATACTAAAAAATACGACGCTGCACAAGAAAAAAGAGAAAAATAAAACAAACAAAGAAAAATCAAACAAGAAAAATCAAATTTGAATAAATTGGAAAACATAATGAAAAGTTAATTTTAAATAGAAGATAATGTAATATTTAAATATCTATTTTTTATTCTAAATGAAATTCAAGTAAATTTTCCATATTTCCTTCGAATTTTTCATATCAAACACAACTTGGAGAAATATTAGAAAAAATAAAATCTTCCTAAATGTCAAAAATACGTGTAAACGGTCTAGATTTAAAGAAAGCTTTCGATTGAAATCTTCTGAATTTCGGTGTAGTGTAAATTGGGTATAAGTCATTAATAAAGAACTTAATGGTAATCATTGTAAGCAAAGATTTTGCTGGGATATTTCTAAGTTGCCTGATATGTTAAAAATAAAATTCAATAAAACATCGCGTAAACCATTTTTAAATTATTTTTTATTTTATCGGGAATTCCCGAGATCCCGGAAATGTGAATATTTTTCTCCCGATTTCCGGGAATCAAAAAACGTCGATAATTTGGAAACCCTAGGCGTGATGCAATTTATAAAATGCGTATTTTTTTTAATTAAAAAAAGTAAATGTTAAAAAAACTTTAAAGAATTAAAAATGCCATAATGTATAAGATTCACATATCGTCAGTATATTATTGGTTTGACCCATCGACCATTTTTACAAAAATTGAGTTAGGAGTGGATTGTATATAATTTGGACATCCTCTTTCCAATATTTGATACGATTTCCGAGATATCGGGTGTTAACTTTTTAGACACTAAATAAATATTGTTTTGCTCCATATGCCACTGTTTGGCGTATAGACCACAATTTTCATACAAAAATTAAAAACAAATTAATCACTATTGTTTTGCTTCACTGCCATAACAAAAACGTAGATAAAAGCACACATAACAAGGTGTTTTTAAAACTCTTGTTTACATTATTTGTATATGGATTTTGACAGATCTATTACACTGATTGTTATTTTTCAGCATACATAATTTGACAGTTTTTGTATACATATAAAATATGTGCTGGTCTGGTAACCCCATCTTACAAATTTAGTGAAAATTTTGCACATAAACAACAACAATTCATAAATAATTTGAGTGCCGAATAAAAAAATGCAATTTTCATCACCAGCTCCGTTTTTTTCCGAAGAAATTATTAATTAAGTAGTATTTAATTATTTGTCTGATATTTTGTTATAGTTCCATGCCATTAGGATGTTTGATGAAGATTTACTATCTATAAAAACACCATCAGAATGTTCATCCAACATAGCAGATTTCGAATGTATTATGGGATATAGAAATAGGTAACTAATATTTTTAGGTTTTTGGAATACTTATCGAAGGAGATTATCATTTTAGTTTGCGGTGCCATCAATTTCTAAAAAAGAACTTAATTTTCTATGGAAATAACTATTTACTGTAGCTGTGAACTCAAAATTACGCTCTGCATCAAGAAAAATTAAAAAAAATCTTGGGACACCGGTGTCCCATATAGGTACATACGGGAAAGAGATATAGACCAATATTCAAACCATTTGGTTGAAACATTTTGGTTACTATAGAACGTTCTTATTTCGATTTTCATCATTATAATGACATTTTTAAGCCTATAGTTAAAGTCATTTTTGATGGAGACTATATATGAGGGGTAGGGTCACTTATGGGCCAATCCTCATAAAATTTGGTAGTGTTTGTGCTTTCTATAAAACTAGTTTTTGTTGAATTTCATCGCTATACTGGTATTTCTAAGCCAGGTTTGACTATTTAAACTGTATTCTGGGCGGACACTTATGTATGTATATGGGGCTATGGGTGAAATTGTTGTCCGATACTGTCCATTTTCAATACCAAGCAACCTACATCAATAAAAAATATTTGTGAAAAATTTCAGCCTTCTAGCTGTTTTCGTTCGGATCTTTTTCGATGGTGGTCATAAAAAAATAATCATTTTGTATGGATATAGACTCTAAAAAGGGAAAACAAAAATAAAATCTTAATAACTTTTTTCAATTTTACATAACGGTGTGTAAATCTATAATTTTGTTCAAAACATATGTCAAAATCAAGTGTGAAAATTAAAAAAAAATCTATCACGTAAATTTTGAGAAAAGTTTATCTAAACCTTCTTATTCGTTTTTTTCAATAACAAGTGTTTGGCGTATGGGTCAAACCAATAATATACTGACGATATAGCACTCTTACTTGCTAATAATAAAAAGTTACTTTTCAAGTGAAACGCCACACCCACTAAACTGAAAATAATCCATGCCTAAAAATGTCGTACATTGTACGAAATGCTTAGTGGTTTCGCACCACGAAATTCTTTCGTAATATATACGAAATTGTACGAAATATTTTAGTATAATGCAAAATAATTATATGTATATTACTAACTAATTTTGTTACGAAAAAATTCGACTTTCGTTAAATATCGCATGCCTTAACGAAATTATTGTTTTAAAATAAAACAAAGTTTCCTTAATACATACGAGAAAAGATAATACGATAGGTTTTCGTACTTTCGTAAAATTAGAATAGGGGTTGAGTAAATAATATTTCGTATTGTACACGAAATTTTCGTATATATTACGAAAAAGCATGGATTAGTTTCAGTGTATATATTGCGCTAATATTTAGGAAGTGCCACTCTCACTATTTTAATTCCGCTAATTTTTATATAAATTACGTAAAATGAAAATGAAATTACTCGAGTACAATTTTGGGACAAGATTTATTCTAGATATTAATTAACCCTTTCAGGGTCAAAAATAATTTATGTCTAGAAAAAAACTTGAAAACTTATACATATTTAAGATAATTTGAGTATGCTGAATCCGGGAAAATTTTTTGAATTTCAGTTTTCCCTAGTGAGTTATAGAAGGTCAAAGTTAAATATCGAATATATTCGACATTCGAAAAACAGTCTCCAAAAAGTACCACCAATATTTTTTATGATTTTTTTGTAGAATGTCTTATTAAACTTATTTCAATACAATACAATTTAAATCTGTATAGTCCGATCTACTAAAATACATTTTTTTTGTCATTAAATGAAGCTGTTTTTTAAACGTTGTTAAAAAGCACTTTTTAAAAAGTAGTCATAAGTGACAATTTCTTAAAATCTAATTTTTAAATACTTTTAAAATACGGAAGATCTTTCAAAATCTCAATTATAAATATAATAAAGTCTTCATTTTCATCTAAAAGAAAAAAATTAAAACTAAAGTTAAATATTATACCCAAAAAATGCTAAAAAAAAACAGAGTCTATTGTAATGTCGAATATATTCGACAAAACCACGGAAAGGGTTAAAAGTACTAATTTTAATAGAAGATACACACTATTCCGATTCCACCCATATTTATTTCTAATTAATTAAAAAATAGTCAATAATAAGAACTGCCATTCCCACTTTATGACCCCGTCCATTTTTATTCCAAATACACATAATTGCAATACATAGTATAATAATTACAAAAGTTTCATATTTTGATTACTTTGGATGTTAAATTGTATATTCTGGAGTGTGTATCTTTAAAGTTCAAAAATTCAAGATCATGCGCGCTTTTATCTAAAAGTTACAAGCACTCAATATTGAAAATATAGAAAATTAAAAAAAAATTAAAAAGAAAGTTTATATTTTTTGATTGCAAGCAATCCGCATAGGAACTAGCTTCCCCACCATCAATACATTACAGTGAATTTATTTAAAAATTGGGGTTGAAAGCACGATAAGAAACTCTTTAACTTATTTGAAAAAATAATAAAAATCCCAAAATCAATTTTTAAATTAAATTTGCAAGTGCCCGTGCATTTAAAACTGAATACCCTATTCTGTTGTTTTTATAAACAACAAAATGGAAGTTGTTTATTTTGTTTTTATTTTTTTCCCTTACAACTGCATTTAGAGTTGGAAAACAACCATCCAAGTGTAGAAAGGAATGTAAGAAAAAATAAACTCACTGTTATTGTTGGTGTTTTGTCAAAACTTTAATGTTTTGTGAAAGATGCGTTTTGAATTCTTATTGAGTTTAAAATAATTCTTTCATAAGACATTTCTAGTTTTCCTAAAATATTGGGAAAGGTTTCCTGATGAGCTGGCTTAAGCAACCGGCGAAATGCGCATAGGAACTAGCTTCCCCACCATCAATACATTACAGTGAATTTATTTAAAAATTGGGGTTAGCACGATAAGAAACTCTTTAACTTATTTGAAAAAAATATATAGTTTTATTTTAATCGCTCATTTACTGCGAACATAATAAGCACGATAAGAAACTCTTTAACTTATTTGAAAAAAATATATAGTTTTATTTTAATCGCTCATTTACTGCGAACATAATATGCAAGAAGCATATTTTGGCAAATTTAAACAGTTCAGAGCGGTTTTTATTTGGAAATAATACTGAAGCTGAGGTGTTTTCGAGTTAAATTAAAAATTTTTTTTTTTAATTTTATTTATTTTTCATTGAATCTTTCTTATGTAGAAATTTACAATAAGTATTAAAATCTTAACCTAAATTATAACTAACGTTGTTATTGCCAATGCAATTTCAACCAAAGTTCTCGCTAATTTGATTATCTGGCAAAATCCAATGTTTCCGTTCTTCTCAGTCGTCTATGACCCTCAAATGACAGCAACTCCCTGGCAAGGGGATTTGGGTGATCCATTAGTTTCGACAAGTAGGTTAAACAAGAGAATTTGATCTCCTCGCGTATTATGGGGACATTGAGATCCCTATGAATATTACTATTGCGAATGTACCACGGAGCACCTGTTATTGACTTTAACAGTGCTGACTGCTTTCTTTGTAATTTTTCAACATTAGATGTGGAGGCTATTCCCCACAGTTGAATGCCGTATAGCCATATCGGTTTTATAACTGTTTTGTACAAAAGCACTTTGTATTCCAAGTCTAGAGCTGACCGTGGTCCAATTAGCCAGCACATTTGAGCTGACTTTAATTTTATTTGTGTAACCTTGGCTTCAATGTGGTGAGTCCATGTTAAGCTGCGATCAAGGTGGATACCAAGATATCTCACATGGCTTTGTTCAGGAATTTTTATATTGTTTATCTGTACGGGAGGACAATTTTCTCGTCTTAAAGTAAATGTAACGTGAGTACATTTTGTTGCATTGACCTTTATTTTCCATTTGTCCAGCCACTTTTCCAATTCGCCGATGTGAAGCTGGAGTTGTTCAGAAGCTACTGAAGGGTTATCATGTATGCTTACAAAAGCGGTATCATCCACAAATGCAGATGTGTGAGTCAGTGCGCTCGTTGGCATATCTGCAGTATATAAAATATATAGGAACGGACCTAGAATACTCCCCTGGGGTACTCCTGCAGATATTTTTCGATGTGAAGAGATCACATCTTTAGATCTGATTTGAAAAGATCTTTCATATATATAATTTTTAAGCAGTTTGTGATCATTCGCAGGTAGTAATGTGATAATTTTGTGTATTAGTCCATCGTGCCAGACTTTATCGAAAGCTTGAGAAATATCTATGAATAATGCTGAGCAATATTGCTTGCTCTCGAAGGCCTTCCGAATAAGAGTAGTTATTCGATGAACCTGTTCGATACTGCTGTGCTTTCTTCTGAAACCAAACTGATGGTCGGGAATAATGCAATTATCGTTAAGGTGTGGTATAAGGCTTTCAAGCAATAACTTTTCAAAAAGTTTTGAGAATATAGACAACAGGCTAATGGGACGGAATGATGTCACTTGAGTGACATCTTTTCCCGGTTTTGGTATCATAACAATTTCGAATACTTTCCATGAGGTAGGGAAATATCCAATACGTAGCATCGAGTTAAAGATGAACAAAATAATTCTCAGCGCTGAATTGGGCAGGTTACTTATCATCTTGGTAGTAATTTTATCTATACCAGGTGATTTTCCTGCCTTTAGACCTTTGATTGTCGTCTTCACGGTAGAGAATCGGAATTTTATTGGGCGTGGAACCACATTATTTATAATGTTAGCACTAATAGAAGAATCTGTATCATTTTCAGTAAACACATTCTCCAAGTGATTGGCGAATGCTTCAAGTTTTTCTGACGTATTTTTTGCCCATTGACCATTCTGGAGGCGTATGGGTGACTCATATGCAATAGGGCATTGCATATGTTTAACAGCTTTCCAGAGACTATATTCTGTTTTCTTAGTAGGGTCTAAGTTTTTGAGATAATTGTTCAGATTAGATTCCTTATTATTTTTTAAGGCGATGTGAAGTCTTCTTTGTCACTGATTATGTTTAACCTTTATGTTTGGAGATCGCGATTGTTGCCATTGACGCCTGAGTGTTCTCTTTTCTTTAATTAGAGACTCAATGTTCCTAGGACATTTCGAATTTTTGTAGTATCCCAAGGTGACTGGGGGTGTAGAAACTTTGACAGCATCTTGTAAGATATCCGTAAATATATCGACAGCGGATTGTATTTCATGGTCATTTTTCAATGAAATGTTTTGTGGCAAGTGTGAGCTGACATACATTTTATACTTTAACCAGTTCGTCATCTTGTTAGGGAAACAAGAACAATAGTTTTCCCAATTTATTTGGGGTTTCTAATAACGTTGAAACTGTAGTGGTCTGAGTGGTCTGACGAGAGGTCCATGAAGGGATCACTGAAATAAATCCGTTAATTCTGAAACAATTCTTTAGGGTAAAGTGTGTTTCAGAGACGAGTAGTACGTCAATTTCCTGAAGTAGCAGGAAATGTTCAACTTCATTCTTGTGTTGGCTAAGGCCGTTAGCATTCCAAAAACAAATTCTTAGGGAATTCATTTCTTATTTAGCAGGATCTGCATGAGCATGCTTCGATTCTGCATTAATTGTTGTTCATGGTTTGAATTAAATTCTCAATAGAGCTTTGAGAATTTGTTTCGGGTGCGGGTACACCCTCTTTTAATGCATGTGCATATGAAAATAACGTGGTATTATTTTCATTATTTGTTTGCAGATTTTCATTATTTTTATTTGTAAGACTTCTATATTGGGCACTAGAAGTTTGTTTTGCATTACTTTGGGTAACGGAACCCTCGATTTATTCTGATTGCTTTTATTTGTGATGCTTCTATATTGAGCACTAGAAGTATTAGGAAGACTTGGGAAGTTAGAAGCTTTATATTGAGCATATAAAGGTCTTCTGGCCTTATTTAATTGTTGCATGTGTATATATACTGGACATCCGCGATAGTTAGCAGTGTGATTTTGACCACAGTTACTGCATTTTCTTTTATTGTTATCTGTTATTGGGTGGGGACAATCTTGGCTTTTATGGATGTCTCCGCATCTCACACAAACAGATGGTAATTTGCAGAAAGTTCTGGTGTGACCGAACTCTTGGCAATTTAGGCATTGAGGAGGACCTCTGCATTTAATGGGTTCCTCTACAGTTATTTTGCGATTAAGAAGATATCTTAAACTATATATGGGATGAGTATCACCCTTCTTCTTCTGCATAAAGAACATATATTGATAATATGAAGGAAATTGAAGAAATTGTCAGTTTTTCTGTGTTCTTTTCTGGAATTCTTGATATATATTATTTATATTATGTTTCAGTAAAAATTCTAAAAACGCAAAGCACTAGAAAACTGATAGCGGTGGCCTTTTAAATTTATTTCAATCTATCTAAACCCAAAAATTTGTTCCGATTTTAAAAAATATGCATATTATGGTTTTTAAAATTTTTCGTAAATGGTGTTTACACAATAGGTCTAATATATTATTTATATACTAAGGATTAATCCCCAAGTCCTATGTTTTTATTAATACTAAATACTTGTATACAAATTCTTTTCCTGCTCGTCATTCGTACTATCGAATAGAAACATTGTGCTTCTATTCGTACTATAGAATAGACAATGCAAATATTTTGCCTTTTTTTATGTGGAAGCGAAAATTTTAAATAATTTTAATGATCTTTGAATGATCTTATTTTGAATAACGTTTAAAGTACTTTTTACTAGACTTTGGACTAATCTAATGACTTTTCTATTATGTAGTCTATAAATAGGGATGTTGCGAATGCGAGTTTAGCGGATGAAAATGCGAAAACGAATAATTAATTTTATTTTTTGCGTATTCAAATGCGAAAGCGAATACAAATGGTATAGTTACTGTTAATTAGTCTAGGGGCTAGTCTCTGAATTATTTACCGACTATATTTATTATCTAGTCTTTAGAGTCTAGTCTATAGACTATTCTATTATCTAGTTTATAGATTACTCGAATATGTCATTGGACTAATATTCATACATTCTATTCTATAAACTAGTTAATACACTACTCTGATATCTAACCTATAGTAGTATATAGTATATAGAGTAGTCTATTGTCTAGTTTTAGAATACTCTATTGTCTACTTAATATATTAGTCTATTAGCAATAGACTGTCTAGTCCATTGACCAATCTGGGACCAAACGGACTATTTGACTAGACAAATCTATGGGCTAATACAAATGAATGTTAATTTTGAATTGTATTTGGTACAATTGGAATCAAAAAAGCACAATTTTTAATGCAGATTTGTACACTCATTTGTTTTAAATAGTTCCATGTACTGAATTACTAAATTGGTTCATATGGCTCGTTTTATGCGATTGTATTCATAATCGAAAAAATAAGCAATGAAACCGTTTTCTATTACCAAATTCATCAAACTTGGAGAATCGTGGAGATTTAAATAAAGATTACTTACCTTTAATATAGTAGGTTTTATAAAATTCGAAACTGATAAAAGAATTTGTTGAAGACAGCGTAATGCAGCAATGCATAATTCCTTATTTCTCTCTTCTGAAAAATGTCCTTTACGACTGCTGTCATTAGAATGGGTGTGAGCCATATTGGATTTCTCATTTTGGGCATTGTGAAGCTGACGCCTTGCTTTTTTAGACATATGTTTTCGAGCACCACTTAAAACCTAAAAATACATATGTTACAAAAATTTAATTCATATTATATACATATATGTATTATATTTCAGGAATTTACTAAATCTCTTTATGCTCCCCATACAAGTGAACCGTGAATGGTCCACTGCATCAAAATACATGTTGTAGTAAATTTTTAGAACTCTATTGTCAAAAACACCGACTTTATTAACATGAAATTCAAAAGGGCGTAACAACAAATTAGTCATTGGCACTCGTCAGAAAATCCTAAAAAGCAACATAACAATAGATAATGGTTGGCGGTACTATTGTATTATAATGTGTTTATTGATGTTATAATACACGTAAGAAAATGTAATTTTCATAACAGTAATATTTTCATTTTATTTAGTTTATTGTCTCTCCTGGAAAGTTTTTAAAAGTGTTGATATGCTCTTCTGCATTTCAGGTGACGATATGTATGTAAACAAATGCTATTATTTGGACCAAGATATTTGTAACTATAATGTATACATAGGCTGCCTAAGGTAATATTATAACCGAACAGAAAAGACTGACAAATGCTTAAGGAAATCCGAAAGGCTTTTAGGTGGCTATACTAAACTTACGTGACTGAAACTATATAGCAACATTTGCCTATTTAAAATTTTAAAATGCCTTATTTATTATTTTATCAAAATAAAAAATCTTCTTCATGTAATCATGTAATCTGTAATTTGTTTGCGGTGTATTTATAAACCCTCAAAATGCCAGGTTATCCCACATTGGTTCGGAGAGAGCCCTCCAATCGACCTATACCTTTATATATGAAGTTGGAGTCTCACTCGTCTCTGTCGAAAGCTTGGGAACAAACACAAGCCTGATCGTCCTTAAGAAATAATGGCGATTGAATTGAATTGAATAACAATTTTATTCAGAATAGGGCTTATATTTAACATACCTTTAATGTAAATTCACTTTGTGTGGGAGTAATATCACTAAGAATCTCTTGAAAAAGGTATTCAGCAACAGTTTCACAGCGATTTCCACTATTAAATATTTCACACCACAATGAAACGGTTTCATAAACTTGTTTACGTAAAACCCTTAAATAAAAAGAAAAATATTAATTATTGATTTCGCCATCATCACTTTTAAAAACAAATATACATACATACAAATAAACTTACTTTTCACAATGAAAACGAGCTACTAACTAACTTGCTGTTACCTTATTCATTAAAAAACTAACTTATTTGGGACGAGGCAACAATGGCACTCAATTTCACACTTAATACTGTTGATACATTATAAAAAAACTAATATTGCACCACTTTGCACCACTATTGCACCACTCATAATTATGAATATAATTTGAAAAAATATTGCGGACATAAACTTTGAAGTAAGGGAACTATTTCCACAACCGGCTTATTTTTTTTTTTTCGATATTAAACAATGTACCCCATAATGATTTTACTCCTTTAAAAATTTAAAAATGGCTACAAAATATTTAAAGGTGAAGTTTGATCTTAATTGAATTTGGTGGAAATATTACTCTAAATATGTAGATTGTGATTTTATTTTTCCCGCCTCTACCATTACTTTAGCAATAACAAAACAATAGCCAAACGAAGCAAAACACCAAAAAATAAAACCACAAAACACAAAGCTCAAACCACAAAATACACAAAGCATTTTCGGATTTTCGCCCATATCTCCGTTATTTATGGACTTTTTTTCTGATTTTAAATGGGGAACTTCTCGAAAGCTTGCCTGACATAATTATCCGCCATCTATAAGGATCCAGAATATATATACTTTATAGGGACGGAAAATTATATTATAGAAATTACAAACGAACTGACACTTATATATGAATGTATACTAGGGAGGAATACCTCTCAACCGATGAGTTTTAATGTTCTTAATTCGAGAAAATTAAAAAACAATTTTTTTGAATTTTTTTGCCTAACTGCGATTGAAAATCTTGATCTCACTACAATATGTTAAAAAAAAATCTGTAATCTTTTCGAAATGGGTCTCAAAAATTGCGTAATTTTGAGCCTATCACGTGAAAAATAATTAAAGTTTTTGTTAGTGTATTTCTGGTCCGAAAAACGACTTTTACTTTATTATAAGGGGCATATAAATTTCAAAAAATTCTAAAAAATTCTAAAAAATTCTGAAATGGACCAAACAAAATGCTAAACTATTTTTTAAATATCTTTCTGTAGAAACTAAAAATTTCGACAGTTTTGACAGCTATTTCTATAAAAAAACGAAAATAATATGGCTCTCCAACCCACTAAAAATAATTTTGTGGGTTGGATTTTAAGATTTTTTACCCTAATAAGCTTAAAATTTCGGAATTTTTGAGACCCATTTCGACCCATTTTTAAAAAATTATACTGATGTCAGGATTTTCAATCGCTGGTAGGAAACTGAAACTACTATGATTTTAATATATTATTAGTACCAATATATCTAAAATTTGTATTTTAAGAAAAAATATTGCATACTATTTCCAATTAATATTAACATGATGAAAATTTTTTAACGATTTGCAGTACAAAGTGCTTTCGTAATTTGCAATGAAAAAGTAATTAAATATTAATATACGTACAATAAAGTTTTTTGATCGCCATGTGCATTTTTAGACGACGTCCATTTAATTGCGTCAATTATGAGACCTAATATGAGTTCGGAATAAGGACGCAGATGACCACGTAATCTGAAAGAAAGGTGAAATTTAATTAAAGTGATAAAAAATATATTTTTTAAATTTACATTAACACTGCGACCTTAAGAAGTTCAAACAAATCAACATGTAGCTTCGGCAAAAGAATGCTAAGAGCAATATTATCGGCAATGGGATTTTGCTCTAGCATTAGGCAGTTCACACCTAAGCCTCTGATAACCACGTTTAATATTTTCTTTACCAGTATGGGTTTTTCCACAGGGAAGGGTTCTCTATAAAAGATTTCATCATACATATTACACAATATAGATACAACAGTACATTTATATAAAATCTAGAAGTTACCTTAATGCTATAAGAAGATATCTTATCATGTTATGGCATCGTGTATACATTTGCGCAGCCTTTTTTACTGGTTCAGTGTCAAAGTTATGCTGTTCTCCTTCCCACGGCAATTTCATTTGTTCTATTTTCTCTTCATACATTTCTACACAGTTGGAAAACATTTCATTATATACGGAGTGAATACCACCCATAAGTTGAAGTTGATAGTTTTTCCACTGTGTTTTATGATTAACTCCTTGCACTCCTCCACCTTTTACTTGTTGAAGTAGGTGTAAACACTTGCCGCAATTTTGTACGACTTCGCCATCAAGATGATCCACATTTTTCCACAAAAAACGCTCTATAACACCCTTTGATGGACCACTCGACCCAGGATATGTGCGCAAACATGTCTCAATGCAACTCAAGGCATATTTTACTTGAAACTGTGAAACTTTTGTAAGATTTTCATAAACCTTACTTATATGAGTACTAGCAAAAGATTTTGCCAAATCGGGAGAATGGAGAGATCTTTTAATGATCTTACCTAAACGGTTTTATAAGATTTGTAAGATAATAAAAATATATGCACTTAAAGCTATAATTACCCAATACTTCAAATATAAGAGCATCACAATTCAATTCTTGACTGTTGCACGCTTTTAAAACCAATGTTATCCACAGATTACCTTTCTTTTCAAACACCTCAATAGGACAGTGGTCGATGTACTTAGTAAGTAAACGTAATCCAAGCGAACGAGTTGTTGATTTAGTCAATAAGGAACTAATATTTTGCACAATTTCAGCTCCTTCATTAGACTAAAATAAATAATCTTTATCTTATTCAATGGTACATATTTATGTATTGTAATTATACCAATTTTACCTGTATACCAAATTTGCTATGATGATCCAAACCATCCAGATAAATATCTAAAAAGGTGCCTTCTGTAGATAATATTCCTTGAAAAATTGATAAATAACTTTCCATTTTTACAACTAAGCTTATTCAAGTATAAAATAAACAATATTTACAAAACATGTGCACTCATTTTTATTTACCAGATATATTTCAACTGAAATATGAAACAGTTGAAAAGATATGGTAGCTCTTTCCGACTATATTATCATAGTAAATCATAGAGTTCTGTAGTAGATACAAAAAGTCGACATTTAAACATTTTGCCATTTTTCAAAAATCGATTTTTCGACTTATAATTTTGAAATTGTCGACTATACAAAATACGGTTCTATAAAACGACATTCAAATAATCAATAAATCGACTTTTTGTAGGAAAAGTTGATAAAAGTTTTATAAAATTGAAGCTGGTCGACCATCTGTTATATGTAACATCTTTTTCTCCTCGTATAGGAATCCTCACTTTGTTCCCCACAGGATATTTAGATTTTTTTAGTAGGGCTTTTGTCACAGGATCACAAGTTATTGGAAGAATTGCTGGCAGCTAAGACTATATTGGCCCGAATCACAACGCCAACTCCAATTTATTTGGTTTTCCACCATAGAGCGTGTGCCAAATAATAACAAAGTTCTATGGTGGATTGTAATTTTCCTATGGTGGGAACATTTTTACATTTTGCTGTTCCAAACGATATCTTTTTTGATTACATTAAATTTATACAATTGTCACTAATTTCACAAGAAAATCTGCATTTATTTTAATAAATGAAACACTTTTATTGATTTTTTTATTATTAAAATAAATTTCTACAATCACAAATGTATTATAAACTAAAATTATAAAATATTTCATTTTTTGTATTTTCAAATTTTTCTTTTCATTTGTCAAAAATTTATATAGCCCTATGAGCTAGTAAAATTTTATTCATCTCATATCTATCAAAAATTTACACTTTCAAGTAAATTGTTACCGATTGGCACACACTCATAATCAAAATTAAAAACTTAAGGACCAAATAGACTACACAAGCGGCTTGACAAACATACCAATATTTTACGTTTGAGCAAGACTGTTGTGTAGTGTATGAGGGTGTTTCGTGTTTGTGCAAATGCTTGCTGTTTGTTTGTATAAAAATTAAAAAAATGATTTTTACACAAACATATTGAATTTTTTTCAAACCGTTTGTATTGTTTATATTCATTAATAACAAATTTTTCACCAAATTTAGATTTCTAAGAAAAATTGACATCTATATCTTTGCAAGCCCACAAAAACGTGAAAAAATCGGAGTTTGTACGAGCAATGTTTGTGTAGTGTGTGTGCGAATGAAAAAAGTATGTTTGATAAGCCGCTTGCGTAGTCTATTTGGGCACTTCGAAAAACCATAACTATATACAGCTATTTGATGTCACACATTTGTCCAATGCGGTTTTAAACGTAAAACTCTCGAAGGCAGAGCAAAAAGCGATAATGGCAATGACGCACGAAGGTTTTCCTCCACCCAGAGCAAAATTACGAACCCGTTGTTCTGGTTATCATTATCCTTACCTGAATTTATTTAATTTGTCTATTTTTTTAATTTTGACTTACTTATTTTCCTTTTACGGCTGGGAAGCCCATTTGATAGTATTTTAATATTTAAACCGTGTTTTTACAATTAGGTTTATTGTATTACTATGTAATATTATTTTGGCTAAAATGGCTTATTAATTTACTGTATACATATGTATAAATAAATAAATGTTGAACTCGACTTTTTGTTCCAACTAAGTCGACAAATCGACTATCTTGTAAGAAAGAGTAGAAAAAGAGAAACTCTAAAAGGATTGAAAATTCGATAAATCAAAATAAATCGACAAGTCGTAAAAAATCGAAAAATACCAAAAATTTTTAAAATTAACTAACTAATAAAAATTTAATTATAATAAAAAATAAGTACTAAGTTTGGTACTATTACTATGTATTTTTTTTTTTTAATTTTTAGAGAAAATTGTTTGTATTGTTATGGTATTAATAAAATCTCCTAAAAATCGTTATTAATTCATTTTCAATATCGTTTCCTAAAGCAAGGCATACACGTTACAACCAAAGTATATTAATAAAGTAGCGACATCTCTTGTTGTACAACAACATCTACAACAACCACATGTATTTTGTTTTTGGAAAATTTAAGATTGTGTCAAAATAAAATTTCCTTGAAAAACAATGTGAACAAAACATAAATAAAAAATATTACTTTTGTCAAGACGGCTTTTGTAAACAATAAAAAAAATAATACGAGGATTTATTTAACTCAAAGAAAATATATTTATTAATTTAAAATAAACAATACGAATATTAATAAAACAAATACGGTCGCGCACGCGTCTATTCTCTTGCGAATTCAGTTCTATATTAATTTCCTGACTAACTCAGAAACAAAATATATTAAATATAGAGTCGTATTCTCAACACAGGGTGACAGCTCGGCCTATCCTGCTACCAAATCGTCCTCGATTTCGTTGTCGTCATCTTCGGAAGGTTCATCCAAGGTGGGACAGCTATTACACCATGGTTTCATCTTATCTGCTGAATACACAGAAGAAAACTTTCGGTTGGTGACCTGAATTCCCGGCACGTCCTCTATTAGATACCGGTCATTTCCAAGGACTTTAGCCACAATATATGGGCCTCGAAATTTCGGCTCAAGTTTACGTGAGTCTCCTGTGGCGGGTGCTTCGTTTTCCAATACAATGATGTCGTTTTCGGCATACTGCTTCGGGGCGGCGTGTTTCGCATTAAAACGCTTCTCCCACTTTTCGCGCTCTTGTTGAATATTCTTAGCAGCAATGTTTCGCTTCTCGGTTATTGGCAACGAATCTTCATCAATGTCGTCATGTATGGCTGCGACCAGATAATTTTGCACTACATCCCGCAGCTTGAAGTCGAAAACTAATTCATTAGGTGAGAATCCAGTTGTTAAATTTATTTGCGAATTTACAGTCCACTGGAGCTCTCGTAGTGTTAAGTCCCAGTCCTTCGGGTTTTCAACGGTTGTTCGGATATAGTTGAGTATTGATTGGTTGGCACGCTCAACCTGTCCATTCGCTCTCGGTGTTCGTACGGCTGTCTTTACATGTTTGATAGAGTTGTGAGCACAAAATTCCTCAAAAACCTTTGAGGTAAATGCCGTACCACGATCGCTAATGATACGTTTTGGAAGGCCAAAATACGACGTCACTTCATTTAAGGTGTTGATAACGGGTAACGATTTTGTACTACGGACGGCTTTGACTACCAGATATTTACTGAATGCATCAGATATGGCAATTATGTAGCATTGGCCCCGTTTACTTTTAGTAAATGGACCCAAATGGTCAATGTGTATTGTCTGGAAGGGAACTGGTTCGACTTCATCATAGTGTAAACGGGCTTCTGACTTCCCAGCGTGAGCCTTATTATAGCAACAATTTATACAACTGGCGATGTAGTCTTTGGTGTATTTTCTTATTTTAGGAAACCAGAACTTCTGTCGTATCCTTTGAATTGTCTTCTCCAAGCCGAAATGCCCCATATCGTCGTGCGAAAACTTTACGATTCTCCAACGGATGCTCTTAGGCACTACCAACTTTGGACCATCTTCTTCTTTGTGATAAAGTCTACCGTTGCGCATGCAGAATTCCATCTTAATCTGTTTATCCTGGTCGGTTTTCCGATCTCCACGTAAAACGGAAATAATCATCTGTAGTTTTTCATCACCCAATTGCATAGTGACTATCCAGTCATCCAAGTCGGCAGTAATTTTCATTATATAGTCTGGCTCTATTTCCACTGGTGGCATATCGGGAGCTCGGCTTAGGGCGTCTACATGTAACATGCGCCGGCCCTCACGGTGTATTAGAGTGAAATCGTACTCTTGTAGTCTTAACCACCACCTAGCTTTTTTGGGTTTAAGTTCTTTGTCATTCTTCACCTTCGCGACAGCAGAACAATCAGTCACGAGACGGAATGGCTTGCCAAGCAGATAAATACGAAAGCGATCAAGTGATTCCACCACAGCCAGGACTTCAAGTTCGTAACTATGATAGCGGCTTTCAGCATCGGTACAGTGTCGGCTAAAATAGAAAACGGGTTTCCAGTTGACATTATCATCGGACTGCAATAAAATACCGGCGAGACCCAAACTGCTTGCATCGGTGTGAACTTCGTGTTGGGATTTGGTATTATATAACGCTAGTACGGGTTGACTCGTAAGTATTCCGATGAGTTTATCAAATGCCATTTGTTGATCTGGTGAATCAGGTGAAAACAGTTTCGGTTTTCCGTAATAGTTTCGTGATCGGCTTAGTTATTAACGAGTAGTCTTGGACAAACTTTCTGAAAAACCCAGTTAAGCCCAGGAATCTTCTAACTTCCGTGATATTGTTCGGTACGGGAAAATTTCGGATGGCACTTGTTTTAACGTCGCCTGGTTGGATACCATTTTCATCGATTGAGTGTCCCAGGTATGAAATTTTCGTCGCCAGAAAAATGCACTTATCAAACCGAAGCGTAAGACCAGCTTCCACTAGAATTTCAAAGAATCGTTCAAGGCGAGAAAGACCCTCTTCTACGGTTTTGCTTGGAATGACCACGTCGTCCAGGTACGCTAATATCTCTCCATTGCCCATCTTCGAAATAAGTTTGTCCATAATAGACTGGAAAACAGCCGGGGCATTGACGAGCCCGAACGGCATGCGGTTATACTCAAAATGTCCGTCGTGCGTAACGAACGCTGTGAATTTTTTTGAGTCCTCGTGAACTTCAATTTGATGATACCCCATTCTTAAATCCAAAGTTGTAAAATATTTGTTGTCGGCCAGCTGGGCGAATTGTTCATCCATGATAGGCATAGGGTATGGCATCTTATTCGTGATTGAGTTGAGTTGGCGGTAATCGACACACATGCGATGCTCGCCATTACTTTTGGCCACTAAAACAACAGGTGAAGCGTAAGTTGATTCCGACGGTCGTATTATATCGTGTCGTAGAAGGTCATTCGTTATACCTGTTAAAATGGCACGTTTAGCAAATGGAACACGATATGGTTTCATTTGAATTGGTGAATCAGATTTCAGGTTAATTTCCAACTTGGCCACGTTACACCTACCAATCTCGGAGGTATTACCAGCAAAACATTCATGATATCTCAAAAGCACGAGTTTGAGTTTTTCCACCTCAGTCGGTATTAGTGTAGGAGAGTGGTTGACGTTATCTACTTTCTCCAATCGACAAGCATCGTCCTCTATAATCAACCGTTTACCCTTTCCACACAATATGTCACAGCCCAACAGCACGTTCTCATTCATAAAATTGTCGTCTACAACAAGTAGATTACTTACAACACTATTCCCATCAATTTCAACGGATGCCTCAATTTGTCCGGTACATACATATTGACCACCAGCAAAACCTTCCAGCAAAATGTGGGTATCCTCAATATTACCCACTATGGCGGCATAAGATTCCCCAACTAACGATCGGTTACTACCAGGATCAACAAAAGCATTTGTCGTGTTTCCATTGATCTTCACTCTCTTAATAATCACGTTACTTTTACCACCCACAAGTTCTGGTGTAACATCATCAATCTTATTCACCGTTCCCTTTGGTCCAGCTTTTTCAGGGCACTTATCGGTTGCATGTGTCGTTCGTTTGCAATTGTCACAGCGGGGCTTACGTTGCGGTTCAGGGCACTTTACGGAGTAGTGGCCTAATTTAAAACAGTTGAAACATTTCACATGTTGTTCGCCCTTAGCATCGATATTCTTCTTATTGGTTGGTGTAGCCACCACAGGTAAAATCCTCCTTGGCACATTGGTTGCATGTTTAATCTCATTATAATTGCAATAAATAATTATATCCTTCAATAAATCGTTGCACGTCTGATAGTTGTTGGATATTTTTCTCTTAAGATCGGGATCATTTATTCCGTTTATGATATGACGTATTATTGCAGATTCGGGAAGATATGCCTTAGACCCTATAGCAACCATTTTATAAAAGTAGTCCTGCGGAGATTCATTATTCCCGCGTTTGGTGTTTGCCATTTCGATATGGACATCGGCCACATTTGAAGTAACTGGAAAATCTCTCAAAAATTTCGCACAAAAATCGGCCCACGTAACAAATATTTCCACTGTGGAATCAATCCAGTATTTTGCAGGACCACTTAACTTCTGTTGCACTGCAAACAATAATATTTCGTCATCCCAATTATAGGCTCGCTTAAGACTATCAATTCGTCTAATAAACTGTTGAGAGTTCAAAGATATTTCAACAGATGGGTTGAAATCCGGTAACAGACCAATTATCCCGTGTACATTGTTATACGGGTTATACGACGAGTACCGGATCGGTTGTGTTGGCGGTGGTGCGGTAAACGGTGAATTACATGTAGGTGCCATAAACGCAGCATTAGTCGGTGGGTTATACGTTTGTGTTGTAGTCGGAGTATACGGCTGTGTTGTAAAAACTCGAGTAGTCGGGTGATACGTTTGTGTTGTAGTTGAATTATACGGCTGTGTTGTAAAAACACTTGCGATCGGGTTATAAGGTTGTGCTGAAGGTGCACACGTAGTCGGGTTATACGCTTGTGTTGTAGAAACACACGAAATCGGGTTATACGGCTGTGTTGTTGCAACATTCGTGAGTGGGTTATACGGCTGCACTCTAGAAGCACACGTAGTCGAGTTACTCGTTTGTGTTGCAGAAACACACGAAATCGGGTTATACGGCTGTCCACTAGTAGAATATACGAGAGTAGTTGGTGATTCCAATGAACATGGCAAGGAAAAAGTAACAGTCGGGTGCACATTATCATTAACCTGTGGTTGAGTAACATGTGTAATGCTGCTTATTGGTGAAAAAACATTTGTACACGTTGCTTGTACATCAATATTCTTAGTCGTTGTTGCCTTTGGCGATGACACGATGGCAGGATAAAAACCTTTATCACGTAGTTCGACTAAACTCTTTTCCAAAGCATGTACCCTATCCAATAATTGCGATCCATTGGTAAAACTGGAAAAATGTTCTTCTGAGTAATACTCCTCCAGACGTTCGATTAGCTGTTGTTTATTACCAGACGTTGGTAAGCCAATTTGTTTGCACCGTTTCTTCAATTCATCGACTTTCATTTCTTCAATATTACGACCAGGTGCCATGAACTGTACTTATTCAATAAATTCGTTTTCCTTTTTTCCAACGAAATTTAAAACTGCTTCTCTCTAATTTATTGTCCGTTACAGTTTTTCCACGAAACGACGTCTACTGCGGCAGAACAAAATGAAAACGTAGAGACAAAACAATACATACAAACAGCGACATGCATATACAAAATTCAACGGAAATTTTGCAAACACCCAACAACAGCAACAATGAAGCAATTAAAGTTCTCCTTCACACGTTTATAAATCGCGAAATTAATTGTTCATCCCACTTCTGAAAATTGTCAAGACGGCTTTTGTAAACAATAAAAAAAATAATACGAGGATTTATTTAACTCAAAGAAAATATATTTATTAATTTAAAATAAACAATACGAATATTAATAAAACAAATACGGTCGCGCACGCGTCTATTCTCTTGCGAATTCAGTTCTATATTAATTTCCTGACTAACTCAGAAACAAAATATATTAAATACAGAGTCGTATTCTCAACACAGGGTGACACTTTTAAGATAAAGATATTAACGATTTAATTATATTATTATATATTATACAATTTATTACACTTTTAAACTACTTTAAAACCACTTTTAATTCACTTTTTAAACTTTTCACAAATTTTAACAAATAGCAAAACACAATTTAAAAATGGCGACGTAAACAATGTTAACAATTTTCAAAACAAACTTTGACAATTTGCTTCATTTATCTAGTTTAAAAAAAATAGTCAGCTGTTCAAGTGATGCTACTTTATTAATTTACTTTGGTTACAACCGCTGATCCAATGTGAGAAGGTTGTTTACAAAATTGCAGTGTGTAGAGTTGCTATATGAAGTTTTGAGTTGGTTGTACGAAAGATCAAAATGTTTTGAAATTTTTGCAAGTTCTACAAACATTCTATTTTACTCTTCATTTTGTGGTGACCGCAAAGGAAGTAACATCGTGTGTGTATAAAAAACAATCAAAAAAATGTAAAGAAAGGAAAAACTCAGCTTAAAAGCGCAGTTTTACTGCGCATTTTATTTATTATAAAAAATAAGAAAAAATCGTGTATGCCTTGCATATAGACTATGTAAAATAGCCCATTCAAAAATTTCGAAAAAAGTCGAAGAAAGTGGAACCGTCTGAAATCTGAAAAGAATCGAAAAAATTCAGGAATATTCGAGAAAAAGAGAAATCTTTAGACAGTGCTATAGAGTCTATCAAAAAAATAAATAAACAAAACAAACTAAAATACATAACACTTAAAACGAGATAACAACAATGAGATAACAACAAAAACATTCGATAAATGTAGATTACAGAGTTATAATGTATAAAATATCGTATAAGAATGATAGTTAACTTACGTTTTATGTACTTATGTATGTATATTAGGGCGGGTTTTTCAGATAAAGATAATCTACATTCTTTGTTTAAACCTAGTTTAATATATCGAGGGACTATATTCAATAGTATCTATCCGTCATTTTCATGAAATAAGATTTTGATGGCAAAATATCCAGCAAACTATCCCGCATCAGTTACATAAATTTCAAATGAAAAAAATATTTATTGGCAATTTTATAGCAATTTTTAAATTTCTCTATCTTATAAAAAGTAAAATTCAGAATGCAAAGCTCTCTATCTTATCCAAAAATTGCTTCAAACTCTACTATTTTGGATAATTTTCTGTTGCAAAACAAGTATTTTTACTAATTTAGACATGCTGAACACAAATCTGCAAATTGAAATCGGTTTAATAGTTTTCGAGATATCGCTCATTATGATACTAAATTGATTAATTTTATTGCCGTATTTATCCATATAACATCGATTTTGGACCAAAACCTTATAATCTGTTGCTTTTTCAACAATTTGGTTTATATTACTTCATTAAATTGCATAAAATATAATATTTATATTTACCAAATAAAAAAATATATCGTAGAAAAAAAGCTCTATCTGATATAAATTTGTGAATAATTCTGCAAATAATGCAAAATTTTAAATTCTTTTTATATAACGATTTAGAATATGGTCTTAAATTGTAAATATTGTAGAAGAAAACATTCAAAAATCTACACGAACTTGCTAAATAAACCGTTTTTTGCTCTCCTATTGAATATAGTCCCTCGATATGTTTTTTCAGTAAAGCCCCCTTCACACGAGCACACAAGTAATATGATCTGTCAGAATTTTGTGTAGAAGAGAACGGATGGGATCGTCTAAACGCAATATGTAACGAAATCATCACCCATTGAGAGAAAATACGGATGCAAAATTTGACAGTCGTATGGCTCTTTTTATTTTTTGAAATGATTCAAAAAACAAGCAAGTCGCATTAGATCAGGGATGTATTTTTATGTAAACACATACAAAAAAAAAAGTGAAACAGCTGTTTCCATTTTACTTTGTTATTGTTTTATACTAATCGTGTAAACACAAAAAATATAAATCATACGACTTTTATTCTCTTTTTTGTCATACGGATGGAATTTCATTTTACTTTTTCATCAGACTTGTCGTACGTGAAGTGTGATCGTCTGAAGGGCCCTTAAACAGTAACGTTACTTATTATCTTAGTTTAACTGAGTATTATTGGCCAATTTAACTTAAGTTATAAGTGAGAACAAAAACAATAAAACAATGATTCCGGAAGAACAAAAACTTAATATTTTAAGTAAATTGCAATTTTCTGATTTGTTTTGTTTTATTTATTATTGTTTTAAATGTTTATTTAACATTTTTCCAAAATTTTTCATTTTACAAAAGTATTATATGCAAAAAACAGCTGTTCATTGTTTATGTTTTTCAGTGAAAAGTTGGCAATACTAACAAAGTTTACTGAACTTAAATCCATAACTGAAAAACACAATCATCGGTTAAAGTCCTCCTAAATTTGTTCCGAATTTAATCTAACTGCAAGTTAAGCCCAGTTTAACTGAGTAGTAAGAAACCCGCCCTTATACCCCATTTACACATACACGAAATCTAGTAGATTTCATTTAAAATCTTTTTCAAAATCTAGTCCGTTTACACTTACTATTCTTGACATTTAAGATTTCATTTTTTCTAATATTTCTTGAAAAAGTGTGTGATATGAAAAATAAGAAGGAAAAATGGGATATTTATCAAAATATATATAAAATAAAAAAGTAGATATTTAAATATAACATTACCTTTTATTTTAGATTAACTTTTCATTCATGTTTTTCAATTTATAAAAATGTTGTCGACATTTTAATTTTTTTTGTTTGTTTTGTTTTCCTCTTTTTTCTTGTGTAGTGTCGTATTTTTTAGTATTATTTAGGAAAAAACATAGTTGCATCACTAAAAACTATTAGATTTTGAGTAGATTTTAACGAAATCTAGTTACGAAGTAGATTTTGTTTTGTATGGGAAATCTAGTTAAAATCAAGTAGATTTGGCTCGAAATCTCATAAGTACTAGATTTCGTGTATGTGTAAATGGGGTATTAGTCAATTCCATTTACGAATACAAAACGGGATGAGTTAAGGTCCAAACACATACAATACTTTGCGACGAACTGCGACTGATAGCTACGCCACGTAAAAAAAGAGATGCCCAATCGTCGCGCCGATAAAGTATGAAAAAATAATTAAATATATTTTAATAATAATGTTAAGAATTTATTTAAGAAAAACAAGTAAGAAAGTATAGTCGGGCGCATTAATTGTGATTTATTTTTCTAAATAAAGCATTTTCTTTAATATTACATTGTTCCGATACATTTAAGCAATTTATGGATGAAAAACTAATTTTCTAAAAGAGGCTTTATATGAGGGCTATAGCCAAATATGCACCAAGCCCGATAAAATTTTGTGAATATATTTATATTTATATAATATTTATTTGTGCTGAATTTCATCGCGATTTTTGTGTTTATAAGTTAATTTGGGACATTCAAGTAATTTTCTGAAGGGGACTTTGTATGTTAGCTAGGGTCAAATGAGGCTTGTATAAAACGTACAGACGTACTGTTTTCAGCAGTACGCGTACTTTTTTATTAATTGTACTTTTAACTGCATAACCCAGTGTACACTTAATAAGGTAGCCTCGTCCACACAGCTGATCATCAGCTGTTACAATCTTATCTGTCAAAATTCCTGTTTGTTTTTAAATAAGAAAAAATCGCAAAAGTTGTAAAAATTTTTAAAAAGTGAAGAAAAACATGCTTTTAAATTAGTTTTCTGGGTCAATTGTGATTAAATGTCTTTGTTGTCCTCCTCCCTTGATAAAATAAGAAAATCTTTTGCTCCGGCATACGTTCCAAATCAGATTCAACAATTTGTAGCACAACCAATTACTTTTCACAAAAAGCACGTTTTATTTGCAAATTTTATCTTCCCAATAGTTATAGTTATGATTTTCAGGCATTCCACGTTTAATTAATTTAATATATTAATATTAATAGTTAAAATTTTAAATATTTGCTAAAAACTCGTATTTTTATTGTGTTTATTTGTTGCTTTTTCACTCTCCGCATACAGTTTATTTTGACAGAAGGGATTATTTCACAATAACAAATCGCCTGTTGTTTTTGTATTGTTGTATTTGTTTTAGCGACGAGGCTACCTTATTAAGTGTACACAGGCATAACCTATAAAGAAGTACGCAAATGTACTTCTTTTTGTACCTTTTTTTGAATTTTACCATATTTTTATAGGTGTATTCATGATCATAGACAAATATTCTATGGAATCGCTATTTAAGGACTTCAAAGAAAGTTTAAAAGTGGATTCACTAAGCTCAAAAAGGCAAATTCTATTATAAGATGTTTCGATGAATTTGTCATGCCTAAAATAGTGCGTTTATTCAAAATACTTTAAAGTCATTAAATTTTGACTAAGATATCACTGTAATGAAAGTTTTTGATGAATTTTCGGCATAAAAAAGACTGCAAATGTGAAGGACATGTTTAAATGTTAAAATGGTCCATAATGCTCCGTCGTGTAGGTACCTATTCGAAAGCTTTATCCAGTCCCGCTGTGGAACGATTTTTAAAAAACAATACTGCCATTCTTATTTTTCGTAGCAGGGTGGCTAATTTTTTGAAAATGAAGTGTCTGAGGATGTTTGAAGAATGACAAATTTGAACAGAGTAAAAGTTGTAACGTTTTTGTAACAGTTAGAGATAGAGAATTTTTTTTACTGGATATTTTTTCTCCATAAAAAGATATCAAACATACATATGTTCACAACAAATGGTTGATATTTAAAAATGTAAACAAACCAAACGAAACAAGAAATTGAGGGAACTTTACATTTTTTAAAGAAAATATATAAATTAATAGCACACTAATATTAAAAAATGATTTGTAAATGGATTAATTTTATTTGTAATAGATTTGTTTTATATAAGTTTTTTGTGAAAAATCATAGCAACCAATGCCAATCTAGCATTTTTAAAACAATTTCCAACATTAGCACCAACGTCGGATCTGATGGAACTGGTTAAAGAGGCACAAAGGAAAATAAGAAAATTGTAATAGGTTGTGATGCAAATTCCCACCATGTAGCTTGGGGTAGTACAAACACCAATCGCAGGGGATTGGAAAGTTTCGGACGAGCACTCCTTTTCTGTCCATCGGTACATAAGATTCAAAATACTACGGCCGCCACCAAAGCCGATACAGTTTCGGAATAAGTCTAAAACTAATTGGACAATGTTCGGTTCCTTACTAAAGAAACGTTTATGTCAGGACACTTTTCAATGTCGAAATAAAGAGGACATAGACGCCAAAGTAGAGACGCCCACCAGTGCCAGGGGAGGCTAACACGGAAATTGTAATTACATCTGATATGGTTAAAGGGGCAATCAAGAGCTTCGCTCCCTATAAAGCTGCAATATTTATACCTAATAATATTTATACCTACACCAGGGAAACCTAGCTATTCGACACCTAAGTCTTATCGACCGATAAGTATTACGTCCTTCCTACTTAAAACCTTGGAACGGATAGTCGATAGTATGGTTAATAGCAGAATACCCGACAAAGACCTAAAATTTAAGCAGCATGCTATTATGTAAAGGGACGATCGGTGGAAACCGCTTTAAACGAAGTTGTCCACTACATAGGTGAATCCTTCGATAGCAAACTGTATACACTGGCGGTATGTATTGACATCTAAGGCGCCTTCAATAACGTGCACACTGATACTCTTATTCAATCCCTAGACCAGTTTTATGTTGACCGGGTGCTCCGTAACTGGATCAACCACATGCTAAGGAACAGATGGATAAGCTGCGAGGTGTACGATATAACTATCAGGAAAAAGGTATTTCGCGTTAATCCTCGACCGGAAATTAAAATGGAGACACCACAAAGAGGATAGGATCAACAAGGCACATCGGTGCTGGGCGATATGTAGGAGAACTATAGGCATGAAATGGGGTCTTAGTCCTACTATGACAAATTGGCTTTATAAAAGTGTAATTAGACCAATTCTAGCTTATGCTTCAATAATCTGGTGGACTGCTTTGGACAAAAAGTGAAATATCAAACTACTACAGGGAGTTCAGCGTACATGCTGCTTGGCTATAAGTGGTGCCATGTGTACTACTTCAACCAAAGCTCTGGAAACGTTGCTAGATATTCCACCCATTGAAACATATTTAAGATATGAGGCGGCGCTTACAGCCGATCGGCTCTTTACTTTAGGCGAACTGGCCAAAAGCGGTTATAGGACACGTCATCAATGTATACTGGACACATTGGAAGGTTATACACAATCATCGGACGTGCCTGATCGTATACTAGACACAGAATATGTCGGAAACTTTGAAACGCTGGTCCCAGATAGAATGTCTTGGTCAAGCGGAACATTGGAGCAAATACCAGTAGGAATCCGTTGTTATACGGATGGCTCTAAATTGGGGGACAAAGTGGGGCTGGGGTTCTATATTGAAGACCCAGAAACAGAAATATACCACCGTTTACCAAATCATAACACAAGCTTCCAGGCAGAAGTACGAGCAATAACGGAATGCGTAAATTGGATTAGAATAAATATGGCGCCCACAGCGCTTAATATATTCACCGATAGCCAGGAGGCAATTAGGGCGATATCAGGCGATAGAACTAAATCTAAGACCGTATTGGATTGTAAGAATGTTTTAACTGAATACTCTCCCAGAGGTAAGGTTCACATCAATGGGTAAGAGCACACTCGGGAGTAGTAGGTAACGAAAGGGCGAATGTAACAGCTTTAAAGGGTAGGGAGCTCGAGGCAGTTAACCTGACAAACGCGAAACCATTCGACGCAACAAACGCTGAACTAAAAATCTGGGTGAGAGAATCCCATAAGGCCTCTTGGAATAATGAAACGGTGGGTAGAACCACGAAGATCCTATGGGGTGACCCTGATGAGAGCAAGACGAAAAATCTCCTCAAAATGAGCAAGTCTGAAGTTAGTATGATGGTACGTATTCTGAGTGGACACACAGGATTACGAGCACAAAATTGGACGTGCGGATTCAGACGAATGTAGAGCATGTGGAGGGGACAGTGAAACTCTGGAGCACTTTCTTTGCAACTGCCAGGCATTCGTCGAAGTTAGATCCAAGTATCTTGGAAGTGATGTTATTCCGGAAATAACATTCCTGACTAACACTGATTGGAAGATTCCTAGGAATTACATTCAGGAAACTGAGTTTATGAACACTGAAAAATAATTCATTCAGTTCCCTTTTTTATGATAAGGAACGCACAACAGGCCCGATAATGGCATAGGTGTATTTCTTCGGATTTGATGTAGTATACATCCTCCTATCAACCTACCTACCTCCTTAATATAACAAATTCTATTCTTTCAGAGTCATTTATGTGTATTAATGAATTCCAAAGTTTAAAAGTCCGATTTTACTGAAGATACAAATGAGCAGCAATATTTATTTAATCTAGAAATAAAAGTATTTTTTTAAAAGTGTGTTTTTTATTTTTCATAAGTTTTTAGAGTTATACTTCGACGGACCGGTTATTTAACCCTACTGCAATACCAGTCCAATGGACAAGCTACTTGGGGACACTTGATTTTTCCCTAGGACACGCCAATGGCTAGTAAAGTAACTAGTAAAAGAGCTAGTAATATGACTGACTCCCAAGAACCCATTTGGCGATTACCATCCATTGACTACTTTTGACTACCTTTTGACAGTCTCGTTGTAGACTGTAGAATGACGATTGACTTGCTCGTAGGAAAAGCCAATGTTAAAATGGTTGGTCACTGGGTATTCGGGTGGCTAGGGGCCACCATAAGTGGTATATCAATTGGTTAGTTCGGGACTGTAAGCCAAACTGCTGCGTAATCTTTATTCTACACAAATGAGATAGAAATGAGCAGTAATATTTATTTAATCTAGAAATAAAAGTATTTTTTTAAAAGTGTGTTTATTATTTTTCATAAGTTTTTAGACTTATACTTCGACGGACCGGTTATTTAACCCTACTGCAATACCAGTCCATTGGACAAGCAACTTGGGGACACTTGCTTTTTCCCTAGGACACGCCAATGGCTAGTAAAGTAACTAGTAAAAGAGCTAGTAATATGACTGACTCCCAAGAACTCATTTGGAGATTAGCATCCATTGACTACTTTTGACTACCTCCTGACAGTCTCATTGTAGACTATAGAATGACGATTAACTTGCTCGTAGGACAAACCAATGTTAAAATGGTTGCTCACCTGGGTAGTCGGGTGGGTAGGGGCCACCATAAGTGGTATGTCAAGTGGTTAGTTCGGGAATATCCCGCCAAACTGCTGGGTAATCTTTATTCTACACAAAACAAAATATAACCCTGATTAACTGTCAAAGCGTCAAAAGTTGAAAGGAACTTTTCTCATAATCCCGTGTCTATATTAGACAAATATTTATCATGCTAAACGTTAAATTGTTATCATGATAAAAAATTAGCAGGTACAGACGGCATTTATTAGCGTTATGACTTGTTGTGTTGTCTTGATAACAAACGTCATTTTATTGTAAAATTTGTTTAGAATTTTGTTTTTGTGCAATTAAAATTTATTTTTAACATAAGTTTTAGTGAAATTAGTGTTTATTTACAAAATTTGCATATAAATTTAATTGTTTTTATAAAATATAGCATTATTTCAATAAAATTATCTGTGAGTTGTCGTGATAAAATCAGCATTAATATAAACAAAAAACTGACAATTTTTCAGCCGATTCGTCAAACTGTGATTTCGTCAAATTTCTATAAATTAAAGTGCCTTTAGATATGAGACTTGCGTACGACTTTACGTTTCAAATCAAATCAAACGAAATTCCATACGTATTTTATACCAAGTTCAAACGAGCAGTTGAATTACTTAACTCGGCCTCTGAATGACGATTAACCCTTTTCTACTACACATTCGTAATTCGTTTTGACAGTTCATCGCCATGTTTTTTTACATTCATTATTTTGTAATTTGTTTGGAATATTAGTGTGTGTGTATGATACAAAAATAAGTTTGTTACATTATTTTAACAAATTAAGTTATATATTTTAAATTTACTTGAATTTTTTTGTGATTTTATTTTTTATTTGTCTCCAGTCAATGAAAACAAACAGCTGATTATGATAAATACCCGATAAGAATTAGAGATGACACTCATTTTCGTAATTCATAGGTAATACAAACTGAATTACGTACAGGTTGTGTAATTCGCAGTTGAAATTTTGTATGGCCAATCATGTCATTCAGTATGTAATTGGGGGTTGAATGATGAATGAGAGCGTGAATTACGAATAATTGCATCATGTGAACGGGGTATTAGTATAGAGAATAAAAGTCGTTTGATACGCACATAAAGAAAACAACCCGACGAAAAAGAAAACAATCCGTAACAGCTGTTTTATCAAAATAAAATTTTTTTGGTGTGGTGAGTTATTTTTGTATACAAATTTGTGTTTCTGCACGTGGAAAAGATTCAAACAAGTTGATTTTCATGATTTACATTACAAAAATTAATTTTTTATCAATTAAAATATGTATATAAATGTGAAACGGAACAAATCTTGTAAAATATAAATATATTTGGGATTATATCGTTACAGAATGCCTTTTAATAAAAAGCATTAAAAAAATGTTACAATGTCAGTATATAGAAGATTATATATAACTGCTATCGGACGATCTTGTGCACGATAAAAACCTATATAGAACTTTAAGTTGGTAGTGTGGAAATCGGATGGCATAATTTTTTTTTGTAGATTTCATCGTTATATGGTGTGTACTACAACAAAATTTTTTTTACAAAAAATGTTTCTATGACCGTATATAGAAAATGATATATAACTACCAAAGTATATTAATAAAGTAGCGACATCTCTTGTTGTACAACAACATCTACAACAACCACATGTATTTTGTTTTTGGAATAATTTAAGATTGTGTCAAAATAAAATTTCCTAGAACAACAATGTGAACAAAACATAAATAAAAAATATTACTTTTAAGTTAAAAATATTAAAGATTTAATTATATTATTATATATTATACAATTTATACACTTTTAAACTACTTTAAAACCATTTTTAATTCACTTTTTTAACTTTTCACAAATTTTAACAAATAGCAAAACACAATTTAAAAATGGCGACGTAAACAATGTTAACAATTTTCAAAACAAACTTTGACAATTTGCTTCATTTATCTAGTTTAAAAAAAATAGTCAGCTGTTCAAGTGATGCTACTTTATTAATTTACTTTGATAACTACTATCGGACGATATTGTGCACGATAAAAAACTATATAGAACTTTAAGTTGGAAATATAAAAATCGGATGGCATAATTTTTTGTGGATTTCATCGTTCTAAGGTGTGTACTACAGCAACAAAATTATTTTACAAAAAATATTACTATGGCAATTTATTAAAAATGATATATAACTGCTATCGGACGATCTTGTGCACGATAAAAACCTATATAGAACTTTAAGTTGGTAGTGTGGAAATCGGATGGCATAATTTTTTTTTTGTAGATTTCATCGTTATATGGTGTGTACTACAACAAAATTTTTTTTACAAAAAATGTTTCTATGACCGTATATAGAAAATGATATATAACTACTATCAGACGATATTGTGCACGATAAAAAACTATATAGAACTTTAAGTTGGAAATATAAAAATCGGATGGCATAATTTTTTGTGGATTTCATCGTTCTAAGGTGTGTACTACAGCAACAAAATTATTTTTCAAAAAATATTACTATGGCAATTTATTAAAAATGATATATAACTGCTATCGGACGATCTTGTGCACGATAAAAACTTATATAGAACTTTAAGTTGGAAATATAGAAATCGGATGGCATAATCTGTTTGCGATTCTAGGTAGGGTCAACTGTGGACCGACCCTTACAAAATTCAACAGATAGATTTTGTTTCATATAAAACTTGTTATTGTCGAATTTTATCGCTATACATATTTTAAGTCAGTTATGAGCGTTAGACATTTCCCGAGGTCGGCCTTATATCATGGATAGGTTAAATTATGGACCGATCCTCATAAAATTTGACAAAACGGTTTTGTCTCCTTGTTTACGTTTGCTATATTGACATTTTTATTACAATTATTGTTTTTTATATCTTTTTCTGAAAGGGGACTTATATGGGGTAGGGTCAATTGTGGACCAACACAGAACCCAAATAAATCTTTTAAAATAATTTTCTGAGAGAGACATTATATGAGGACAGTGTCAAATATGAAGCGATCCTCATAAAATTTAGCAAAAAGATTTTAGTTCATATAAAACTTGTTTTTGTCGTTTTTCGGTGCTATACTGGAATATTGAAGCATGGTCTGAGTGTTAAAGTCATTTTCTGAAGGGGACTTTATGTGGGTAGGGTCAATTATGGACCGATCCTCATAAAATTTTAGTTTTTATAAAACTTGTTTATGTCAAATTTCATAGCTGTTCAAGCTAGTTATGAATGTTAAAATCATTTTCTGTGGGGGACCTTATATGGGGCCAAAACGATTTTTGCTCCTATAATTATATGAAATTTTGTTACTATACGGGCATTTTGAATCATATTATTAGAGTTTCAATCATTGTGTGAAAAGGACGTTATATGAGGGGTGGTGAAATCAACGATATAGTCAATTTTCAGTAACAAACTCCATCTACTAAAATTATTTTGGCAAATATTGGCCAGATCGTCTTAGACTGTAATAAGAACTCAGCATATTCTTTTATGTGTCCTAAACTAATATTTCAATGTTATAAACGCAATAAAAAGTACCTTGACTCCCTGATGAGTGTAGTGTCTTCCAAGCGGTGATCCAAGCGATCTAGATAGCGACGGAATCACATTATTCGCCGGACTCTGGTAACACTTTAGGTGGATAGTCACTTAAGGTTGATGGCCACACCTCAACATTTGATCAAAACTTGTTTATGTGTTAGTAATTTATTCCAGCAATCATTGAGGAAGAAGATGCATAAATTTCATTTTTATTTAGATTTTGCGACGGTAACATCATTTTTTTTACCGCATAGTGATAAAAAATGTATGAAAACATTTTATGCGTCTATACTGTTACATATAAAATTTTTACCATTATTATAAATGTAATTTTTGTTATAAAAACAATTATTTATTTTTTGAAATTATTTTTTTATTAATGAAAAATTGTTTTATTAAAAAACTGGATATTTTTCTTTGTAAAATCAAGTAAAATTTGGTACTGTGCCTGTAAATAAATTCGAATATGATTTTTTTTCATCCATATTTCATTTACCTTCAATGTATGCTTCTTCTGCTTCAATTTCTGTTGAAAATCGAAAGTGTTTTGATTTTCATCAAACCAGTGCGTGTGAGTTTTTTTCACTAACACAATCAAAAAAATCCTGTGTGTGTAAATATGTTTGATCATTGCCATCACCCTTTACCCCATGTCTATATTAGACAAATATTTATCACGGCACTTGACAAAACGTCGGCAGAAAAATTTTCAGTTTTTTTGTTTATGTTAATACATAGGGGTAACAAAACGCTGATTTTATCACGACAACTCACAGATAAATTTATTGAAATAATGCTATATTTTATAAAAACAATTAAAATTAAATGCAAATTTTGTGAATAAACACTAATTTCACTAATACTAATGTTAAAAATCAATTTTATTTGCACAAAAACAAAATTCTAAACAAATTTTACAATAAAATTACGTTTGTTATCAAGACAACGTTGTCTAACCCCGTGTCTATATTAGACAAATATTTATCACGGCACTTGACAAAACGTCGGCAGAAAAATTGTCAGCTTTTTATTTATGTTAATACATAGGGTTAACAAAACGCTGATTTTATCACGACAACTAACAGATAATTTTATTTAAATAATGCTATATTTTATAAAAACAACTAAAATTAAATGCACATTTTGTAAATAAACACTAATTTCACTAAAACTAATGTTAAAAATCAATTTTAATTGCACAAAAACAAAATTCTAAACAAATTTTACAATAAAATGACGTTTGTTATCAAGACAACGTTGTCTAAACAATTGTTTAAACATCACTGTCATAACGGCGTTATAACGCTAATAAATGCCGTCTGTACCTGCTAATTTTTTATTATGATAACAATTTGACGTTTAGCATAATAAATATTTGTCTAATATAGACACGGAGAAAACAATTGTTTAGACAACACTGTCATAACGGCGTTATAACGCTAATAAATGCCGTCTGTACCTGCTAATTTTTTATTATGATAACAATTTGACGTTTAGCATAATAAATATTTGTCTAATATAGACAAGGGGTTAAAGCATTAATATGTCATAGATCTTTTCTTGCCTAGTAGTAGAAAGAAAAAAATATCAATGTAAGTGTTGGGTACCAGGACCCTGCAATGTACACAAATGATGCATCTGGAAAACCGACAAGATGAGGCTCTATGCTTGACCCACATGAAAGGCGTTAAAGCCACCACATTGTCATTATTATAGGTTGGCCTCCGATAGATTCCGTGGCACTAACAATCAGTCTTGGAATAGTATAATGACAAGGCTTAATGCGAATGCAAATGGGATTATTATTGGGGTAGATGGAGTACTCCTAGACCACTGACTATAAAAATTTTATGTATTAAAATACATATATTTTTTTAGCACAAAATAAATTTGTCTAGTAAATTGTTTTTGTTTCATTTTTTTATGATTTACAGAGACTCACCACACAACAATAAAAAACAATTGTTAGGGTTTGCTGTTTTATTAAAAGGTTGTTTTGTTAACGGATATTCGTATGAATTATATTTTGTGCGTTTACACTTTTGGTATAATACAATAACAAAGTAGAATGGAAACACCTGTTTCTTTTTTTGTTTGCGTTGGTATTAAAATACATCCCTGGTCTGTTACATTTCTATTTTTACTAGATTTTGAGTAGATTTTGGTGAAATCTACTAATGAAGTAGATTTTGTTTTGTATGGGAATTCTAGTAAAAATCAACTGGATTTGCTTGAAATCTCATAAGTACTAAATTTAACTGCAGTGTAAATGGGGTACAAAAACAGTATTTAAAGATGTACATTATTATAATAAGTAAAAATATGTTTTTCCCCTATCTTTTGAATTCGAAGTTGTAGGACTTGTAATTGTAATTTTTACATATAAAACGAAAACCCTTAACAAAAATTTGTATATGCGAAAAACGATTTTTAGCGAAGCCTATGTTGGGAGAAGTACTCTGTTGGGAGAAGTACTCTGGGAAAAGTACACTGCGAATGGCTCTAAAAAGCTTTTATACAATAAAAAAAATTAGTTTGAGAAATGCAACATTGCGCTTTACATTGAATTAATCTATGCGCTTTTCAGCAAACATTTTATTTTGTAATTTAAAAACGCTGAATTAGCACGTCGACATATAATATGAACTTGGCATTACTTTTTCTCGTGACTGTTTAAATTGACGTACGTCAGCTGACCTAGTGAAAAATAGTCCGTGTTTGTAATTTTTTCAATAAAAACTTCTAAAAATTATAACGTAAAAAATGGCTTTACACTCTGCAGTTAAAGGAAAATTAATTTCTGTTATTGGTGATGAGGTATACATAAAATTTTTGTGTTAAAATGAAATACGAATAAATTTTTTTATAGGATACTTGTGTTGGCTTCTTACTCGGAGGAGTAGGTGAGATCAATAAAAATCGTCACCCTAATTTTATGGTTGTAGATAAAAGTAAGTAGTATACATTTTTGCACATTTATTATTACTTGTTAATGGCGTTAAATATTTACAGATACTGCTGTAAGCGAAATTGAAGACTGCTTCAAACGATTCCTTAAGCGAGATGATATTGACATTATTTTAATTAATCAAAACTATGCTGAACTTATTCGTCATGTGATTGATGCCCACACCTCCCCAGTTCCAGCGGTACTGGAAATTCCCTCAAAAGATCATCCATATGATGCTAGCAAGGACTCGATTTTGAGACGTGCTAGGGTAAGTTGTGTATGAAATTGAATAACTAACGTAATACCAAAAAAACGTATTTTTCATTCCAGGGCATGTTCAATCCTGAAGATTTAGTTCGCTAAACAGTTTTCAGTATTTTCGTTAAACAAATTATAAAAACCAAATGTTGTTGTTGTGTATAATTTGTGTGTATATATTTGTTTTCATTCCTAATGCTGCAAACATAATTTATAAACCGGCATTCAAATATTTAAACCATAATTAGAAAAAATAAAGTGTGTTAATGTCTTAAAGCTTTTGAATTACTTTACTTTTTAGTAAACAAGTAGTAATATAGTGTGAATGTTGTTTTCATGGCCAGGGAAACCAAAAATCTCTAAAAAAGTGTTTTAAGCGAATTAAATAAAAATATGCTGTTAAAATGTATAAAATGCTCTAAAAATACAAATTTTCAAAATTTAACATTGAAAACTTCAAAAGAGCTGATTATTACGTTCTAAAATAAACAATAAAATGTCTCATCCCTGCAGAAAATGGAATTAGTACCAAACTAATATTTTACTAGTACAAAATCACCAGTACTAGCTCCCAATTGTAAATTTTCACTATTTATACTCTGATTTTAAAGTGAATGTTTGTAAATGTCGCGAAATGTGTTAAAATTATATTTTAATAATTTTTTCCAAAAATTCAAATAAAAATCTACTACTAGTACTAGTATTTTTTCATAAAAACTCTAACCCCGTTTGTTTGGTGTTCTAGTAAAAGTACTACTGGCTTTTAGACATCGCTTCAATTGCCGCAGGGATTGTTGGAAGAAGTAAATTTTTAAATAAATATAGTCTAAATTAATTTCTTAAAATTTAGTATGGTTCCATTTTACGTTCAGATAACCCATAAAAACATGAATATTGGCAACATTTGTTCCCTAACAAAACAAATTCCAAACTTAAGCTTAAGCTACTATAAAATTTTGAAATAAAAAATTAACAAAAATAACATATTGAAAAAATTTATATTTTTAAAATAAAGCATTTTATATTTAAGCTTTATTTTTTTTTTAATTTATAAATATATTATAAATAAATATGCTATTAAAATTATATCATGCAAATTTATGTTTAAAACAAAAATGCATACATAGAGTATACTTTGGTTTCCCTGTTCATTAAATTACAAATGGGAAGAGATGGGGAGATGAAAATGTTTACAAATGCTTTTCAATTTTTCTTTGCATCTACTGTTTCAATTTTATATATCAAGAAATTTTTTTTTCAAAAATTTTTAGTTGTTCTTTTGAAAAATAATCTCTAGACTTAATTTTTTGTCTTGTTTAATTGAAAAATATATCAAATTAAATAAGTTTGAGATGGCCTGCAGCCTACATTATAGAAGCATTTTTAAATGTATTTTTACAATCAGTATGTGTGAAAAACTTGGTGTAATTGCTGAGTAAAGCAACATGTAAACAAATGTAGACAAAACAAAGAATTTGCAAATTTGACAATTTTTGAAAGAAAAAATATAAAAACAAATAAAAAACATGCGAAAAACCAATAACACAGTGGTACGCCGAAAAAATATGCAGGGGTTCTCATATACCAATGCCATTTCGATGTAGTACATATAGTATGAATATACTAGGGAGATCGACTCGGTTTTTATCGGTTTTTTGAACATTGGTGAACTCGGTTTTTTGAAAATTGACAATTTCCGAATATCGAATAATCCGGGTTTTTAATGACAAAAAACCGGTTTTTATATATTTTTCTCTTTTTTGTACATTACATACAATAATAGACATTTTCAAATATGTTTATAATATTAAGGTTTTTATTTTATATAAATATTTGGCAAACATACGCATAAGCCGGATTTTTAAACTTTTTTTCAAAATTAAACAAGTAAGAGTGCTATATTCGGCTATGACGAATCTTATATACCCATCATCAAATCATGTGCCATAAATTTCAAGTAAATTATGAGCTTTATAGTAATTTTCTGAGGGGGGCCTTATATGAAGGGTAGGGGCAATTATGGCCCGATCCGCATAAAATTTGACAAAGAGTTTTATGTTCCAATAAAATTTGTTAATGTCGAATTTCGCAGCTATATAGTAATATTATAGTCATTTTCTGCAGGGGGCCCTATATGGGTCGTAGGGTCAATTGTAGACCGATCCTCACAAAATTTGGCAAACAGATTTTGGTTGCTCTAAAACCTGTTTATGTCAAATTTCATCGCTATATACATATGCTTTTTTAACTCAGTTATAAGCTTTACAGTTGGGCAGGTGAAAAAACAAACTGCATCAACTAAAAATATTTGTCCAAAATTTCCGCTCTCTAGCTCGTTCCGTTTGGACTCTACCGTGTTTTCAACAGACAGACAGACGGACGGACTGACATGGCTTCTTAGAAATTTGAAACAGAATATATACCTTTATGGGTCTTAGTCCAATATTTCGATGTATTACAAACGGAATAATGGTGGGTAAAAAAATAGTTTATGTGAAAGGGATTTTAACTATTTTTTATATATTTTTAAAGATCTATTATTGAAAATTTTTAAAATTTATTAATATTTTTTTTTTTTTGCATTTTAAATAATTTAAATAAGCTTAAAGTACATTATTAATTATAATTGAAATTCGATGTACACCTTCATATTTCTTAGACTAAATGAATTTTAGGTGCATTTAAATATTTGCATCTCAATTCTGATCAGTTTGTTATAAATTATGTTAAATGCATAAAATATTAATAAATTTTAAATTTTTTTTTTAATTTAGAACGTTTAAAAAATTCGAAAAAATAGATGTAATGCCCGTGACAAAATGTATTTTTAATATTATGCATAAAAAGGTTCGAAGGTTCAATCGACTTGTGCACTTTAAAAAAATTAAAACGGGTAGAACAATTTTTCTATGAAGGTAATTAAGCGACGTGACCTCAAAAATTTTAGTTTTTCTGTGTTCCTGGAACGCATATTCTATTGTTTTTATTTCTTTTGAATAAAACCGGTTAACCGGTTTTAAGAAAAATGATAAACCGAAAACCGGTTTTTTGAAAATGCCATTTTCCGGTAATACCCTAAACCGGTTTTTGAAAAAAGTCGAATAATCGATGTCCCTAGAATATACTTTTGATTTTCCCCGTTCATTTCGTTTAGTTACTTTTTAAGAGCAAAATATTTGAAAAAGTGCTATTTTAAAATTAAATTTAACTTGAAAACAAGTAAGAAAGTATAGTCGGGCGTGACCGACCATATGAAACCCTACACCAGTTATGAATATTAAATGTGATTTATTTTTCATAATAATGCATTTATTTTCTATTTCCTTGTTCCGATACATTTAAGCAATTTATGGATGAAAAACTAATTTTCAGAAAGAGGCTTTATATGGGGGTTAGGGGCAAATATGGATTTTGTGAATATATTTATATTTACATAATATTTTATTGTGCTTAATTTCATCGCGATATTTGTGTCTATAAGTTAATTTTGGACATTCAAGTAATTTTCTGAAGGGGACTTTGTATGGGAGCTAGGGTCAAATGAGGCCCGAACTATATGAAATTTGGCAAGGTCATCAAGGCTTGTATAAAACTTAGTTGTGCCGCTTTTTATCAATATACAGGTATATTTAACATAATTATGAGTTCAGAAGCCCTTTTCGGGGGGTTCTGTTGTAGGGGGGCTAGGTGAAATAATGGACCGATTTTCAATAGGCTTTGTCCTTGGGCCGAAAAAGGAGTGTGTGCCAAATTTCATCCAGACGGACGGACAGACGGACATAGCTTAATCGACACAGAAAACGATTCTAAACCGATTGGTATACTTTAAGGTGGGTATAGAATGAATATGTTACAAACATCAGCACAAACCCAATATACCGTCCCCACTGAAGTGGTGTAGGGTATAAATATACCTATAAGTTTGGGGGTTTGCAACTGATTTTCAAACTTGATGTTTTGTTTTAATTTTTATCCAAATTTATGGTCAAATGTCTGAATTACGGCTAATTAAGTAAAATAAACTCACACTTTTTACACAATCTTTAATTTTCATAATGTTCTACGTTGGCCATGAAGCAGTAAAATCAGCTTTTTTATAAAGAAGTACATTAAGTTGGGTTTAAATGCTGGTCAATTTATAAAAATCGATGAAAAAAGTAATGAGTTGTGTTAAGTTTTAAAAAAATACTATCTAAAACCCGGCGTGATTTGCTACTCCTGTCGATATAAAATAAAAAAATATTCAAAATATATTGAAATACATTTTTTGTTTATATCCCATTTACACATACACGAAATCTAGTACTTATGTGATTTCGAGCCAAATCTAGTTGATTTTAACTAGATTTCCCATACAAAACAAAATCTACTTCGTAACTAGATTTCGATAAAATCTATTCAAAATCTAATAATTTTTAGTGATGCAACTCTGTTATTTTCCTAAATAATACTAAAAAATACGACGCTACATAAGAAAAACGAGAAAAACAAAACAAACAAAAAAATTAAAATGTCAACAAAATTTTAATAAATTGAAAAACATGAATGAAAAGTTTATTCAAAATAGAAGGTAATGTTATATTTAAATATCTAATTTTTTATTATAAATGAAATGTTAATAAATATTCCATTTTTCCTTCTTATTTTTCATATCAAACATAATCTCAAGAAATACTAGAAAAAATTAAATCTTCATAAATGCCAAAAATGGTAAGTGTAAACGGTCTAGATTTTTAAAAAGATTTTAAATGAAATCTACTAGATTTCGTGTATGTGTAAATGGGGTATTAGGAACATTTTATTAATATTTGTTTGCCACGATCCAAAACCATAAAGTAATAAGACAAAAAAAGTTTAATATTTAAAGTATTTTATTGATTAAATGACATAAATATCATTATTATTGCATAATAATTATTTCTTATTTCTAAAAATAAAATTTACAGAATATTACAAAATTACTACAATATAATTGACTTAATACTTACAATTGAAATTTTTCTTAATAATTATTTCATATTCTAAAGCCTCGTGATATAAAATATTTTTCGTTTTCCCCTCAGGCGCGTAGATATACAAATCTGAAGGTTTCTCAAATCGCAAGCATGCAACATAAAGCTGACCATGTGAGAAGCATGAATTTTCGAGATTTATCCCACACACTTGCAGGGATTGACCCTGAGATTTGTTTATTGTCATCGCGAATGCCAAATGTATAGGAAATTGCAACCGTTTAAAGTCGAATGTTATTTCCGATGTTGTCATTGTGATCCGAGGTAGTAAGACATCCGTTCCTTTATATTGGCCAGTTATAATCGTTGCTTCGATTAAGTTGTTCATTAATTTTTTAACTTTTGATTGAGTACTATTTTAAAGACACTGTAGGTCAATAAAATAATTGGAACGCCAATTTTCAACTTCAGTTCGTGGAGTGGAAAGCCTGGTAAATCAAGTGTATTCAAAAATTCTACAGGATAATTGACGACATCATCATTATTTGTAACAGTATCGATGGATTTATATGTTTTTAAAATACCATCGATTTTATTCAAAATAATATTATTGATACAATTAACGTCAATGTTTTTGGGTACCTGTAAAGCACGCTTACATAACCACTGCCTTTTTTTGAAATTACGTTGAAGATTTGGAAAAACACAATTTATTAACTCTTCCTTTGATTGTGTGATCCTGCAAAAGTTTTTATTCAAAATAATATTATTGATACAATTAACGCCAATGTTCTTGGGTGCCCGTAAAGCACGCTCACATAACTACTGCCTATTTTTCGTAACATTAATTGCATAATCTTTAGAAAATTGAGTTTTCAATGGTAATTTGAGTGCAGAATACGCAGTTCTGCCTCCATCTAAAAGTGTTGCTGCAATACCTGATGACGCAATGGCTAAGGCAATATTCTTTTGCGATCGAACTTTAGCTAAAATCAATGAGATGAGAAAGGGTTTTCCGGTTCCTCCTGGCGCATCAATGAAATAAAATTTTTTGGTTTGTAATTGTTGACGTTATTGTATTGTATGCCATTCTCTGCTCTGGTTGTAGATGCGGTAAATTTTCTGCCACCAAATTCTCTAAATCTTGTGGATTGTAACCCATTTCACGTTGCAGATCATGGTCATTTGCTCTAAATAATAATATGAATACTTATTACAGTGACTTTCACAAAATTTGAGACTCCAGCTGTTTTAGTTTCCAAGATACATTAATTTAAGTATTTTCTTTATCTTCATATCTCTAATCTATACCAAGTGTGTTTTGCTATCCTAAAGTTACAATAATTAAAAAACTTCCTTTACGATTTTTGAAGATTCTAGCTCTTACAGTTTCCCAGATATAG
The DNA here is from genome assembly GCF_015586225.1 of Lucilia sericata. Classification (NCBI taxonomy): domain Eukaryota; kingdom Metazoa; phylum Arthropoda; class Insecta; order Diptera; family Calliphoridae; genus Lucilia; species Lucilia sericata. The sequence continues at coordinate 23,203 of NW_023994423.1, read as the reverse complement.
GAATTTTTGCATTTAATTTATATTAAAGGTGCCAAGCCCCTATTGAATGTCAGAGTTCTTCGTGCAAAATTGAGGATTCTAGCTCTAAAAGCTTTTCAGATACACGAATTTTTGTACTTAATTTGATACTAAAGTTCCTCCGAAAAAAATGAGAACGCTGTTATATTTTCTCAGATATACTAATTTAAGATTTTCTTTATATGGGAGGTGTCACGCCCACTGTAGCTAGGCTGCTAATTTCATTTCCATGTATTCATATGGATGTTAAAGTTGTCCATACAGAATTTGAGGACTCTAGCTCTTACAGTTTCTGAGATAAGCGACTCTTAATACTTATTTTGTAAATGGGCGTGGCACGTCGCCCACTTGAAATTTTGAAGTAAAAAGTAGCATATAGTTCCTTCCAGACGTACAGGAAAACACTATGAAAATTTCAGAAAAATCGCTCCAGCAGTTTAGCTGTCTATAAAGTCCAAACAAACAAAAAAATAAATAAACGTACAAACATACAATCATTTTTATACATATAGATCCGTATAGGAGGTACCAAAACCCACTTATGAAAGTCCACCCATTTTTCTCATAAATATTGACGTGGATCAGGGATGGAAAATGAGATTTTGTTTCAGTATCAAAAAATATTTCAGAGGGTACTTTTTGGATCTTAGAGTACTAAAATATATATTTTTTTTTGCTGAAAGTTGTTAATTTTTTAAATACACCTTCACATATTTAGACATTTTTAAATAATCAACAACAGAAGTAGAAAAGGTATTATATATACCGTAGGGTGATCGATTATTCGACATTTTCCAGAAACCGGTTTTCGAGTAGTTCGAAGTGTTGCCATTTTAAAATGTAAATAAAAACATCTAGTTTAATTTGAAAAAAAATTATGACCCGAACTGATTTTTTAAATAAACATTATTTCTTTAATGTAAAAAATTGGGAAGAATCATAATCCTAGTTTATTCTAAAGTCCCTGTTTAGTAAATTTTCATAGGCATTCCAACACTGCTATAATATTTCAGCGGCAAATTAATTATTGTAATTGGAATATAATCTTAAGATTGATAAAATTTTATCCAACAGTTATTCCAATCAAAAAAGTTTAACCAAAGGTGCTTTAGAAAAATATACTCTAGTTTCTTGACTCGAATATTTTAAAATATAGGCAGGCTGTATTATTATTTATTTCAAAATTTAATTGAAGTAATCTATGAATACAAAGCAAATAAAAGTATTCGAAACCGGCTTTTAAAAAGATAAAAAACCGGGTTATTCGATATTCGAAAAAAATCAACATTTAGAAAAAACCGACTCTGGTAAATCAGAAAAAACCGGTTTTAAGACCGAAAAACTGAAAAACTGAATCGATCAATGTTAACCTTTTAGATATAATTTGATGAACTTCAATGTCCATGGTATCATATAGCTACCATACAAATATTACCCAGATATTGTACTTCGTAAATATGTATATTAAAATCAGTCATGATACAATTTGTTATATTTTAATAAATTCTGTCTTAAAGAAATTCAGGCCACATTTGGCCCTACTCAAGGATGAATTTAGAAATTCAACTTATTTATTTATATTTATAATTATTTTATATTTACAAAGCAAGCGTAATAAACAAGTAGATATTTAGGATAAATTGTGTTACTATGTTAGTTAAACTGAAAAATTTGATTGATAATAGAATGAAACCATAAAGTGTTATATACCATTGTAAAGCTAATTACGCGTATGCTGATGTACATATTAAGTATGTTAGATAAATAAAGCTAACAGAATACCTGGGACAAAATAGAGTTTAAAATATTAAGATAAAATACAAAACATAAAGAATTTCGAAAAACAGAAAAGACCATTTCGGTGAAATTTAGGTGAGGTGAGGTTTACAATATAATAATTTCAATTAATTACATTATATATTTCTATGTAAAAATATGAAAAACTTACAATTTTTCTGAAAAATTACGACATTTGTAATCATTCTGGTGTTGTATACAAATTTGTGTATGTCATTGAAATCGTCTCCCAAGGACCTTTCATATGATACTAAATTTGCATATGGTTTACTTGTCAAAAATATGAAAAAATTACATAAAAACCCTAAAAAGGACCTTTTTATCCTTTGATCCAGCTCCCCAAATATTGACGTCAGGACAACAATTTTGAGAAATGGTATCTTAGAATGAACTAAATTTTCATTTTCGGTGGGAACATCAGCAATTTCCATTTTTGGGCCACCCTAATATACATATGTGTTATTAAATTAAAATTCGATGTACATATGTAGGTGTTTATTTGTTAAAAAATCAATAGTCATATCAAATTCTACACATGAGACCATACATAAGACCATCCATGACATGAAACAATAATTTGCTTTAAAGTCCAAATAATTTTCACCAAAAATTTCTCTTATTATCTATGGTTGAATTCTTAATTTCAAAACATATCGTTTTATATTAGATAGAAATTGAGTCCTTCGAGCTTCTATCATTTGGAAATAATTTGTTTTAAAGTCAAATATTTTTTCAAAATTGAAATTTTTGGTAATTTTCTCATATAATATTAACAATGGAATTTAATTAGATTAATATTCATATAATGTCAATGAAGATAAAAATTCGAAATGAGCTGCATTGGTTATTTGCAAAACATACTTCTAAAAAGTGGCTTTTAAAACGAGATTTCAAAACATTCTTAGAATTTCAAATTTGAACTTTTAAAGCTACTTTGACCCCCATTTTCTCATTGTGTGATTATGTTTTATCATAACGATAAATTGACATTTTACATACAAAAATTATTTTAACCGGCAGTATATCCACCTGTTAAACGATAACCGGAGGTTGAGATACTGGCCCTGAGAGTATCAAATAAGACTCGGAAGTATCACGGTACTTTTGAACATCAAATAGTATCAAAAAAAGTACCACCGTACCAAATTTGCCATCCCTGACGTGGATGTTAAAGGTCTGAAAAAATAAGATTAATAGTTTCCCAGATCAACGAATTTTAATATATATCTCATATGGGAGTTGGACCCCTTTAGCTAGTCCGCACATTTTATGTCCTAAACATTTAATTTGATACTAAAGTTCCTCCGAAAAAAATGAGGACTCTAGTTGTTATATTTTCTCAGATATACTAATTTAGGATTACCTTTATATGGGTGGTGCCACGCCCACTATAGCTAGGGTGCTCATTTTATTCTCATGTGTTCATATGGATGTCAAAGTTTTGCATACAAAATTTGAGGACTGTAGCTCTAGCAGATTCTGAGATATGCGACTTTGAATACTTATTTTGTATGTGGGCGTGGCACGTCGCCGACTTAAAATATTGAAGTAAAAAGTAGCCTATAGTTCCTTTGAGACATACAGGAAGAGACTGAAAATTCCAGAAAAATCGGTTTAGCTGGCTATATATATATATATATATATATATATATATATAAATGAATGTGTGTTTGTATGTTTGTTTGTTTATACTTTATAGACAGCTAAACAGCTATATATAGATTATAAATGTAACAAAAAGTGGCGGAAAAATAAAAAAAAATAACACATAAATTTCATTTGATTAAATTGACAATCTGAATTAATTTTAAAAGTTTTAGGCCCATAATCTCAATCTCTGGTTATCGTTTTTCGGAACGATATACTGCCTGTCAGCGCAATTTTGTTTTCTCAATAAAATTTTATTATTTATACTATCGTGAAATGCTAACCGGAACTCATCATACATCATAATAATTTATCGATACAATAAATTGACATAACTGTTACTTTTTTCAGTTTTAAAAAACAAAAAATTTTTTATATCCACAAATAAAAATAAAATAATGAACAGCAGAGTTTTTGAATTAATCTCAATGGAAGAGGAATTTGAAGAGATTCAGCCTCAAGAAAATGCTGAGAGAATCTATAAAAATAGACCAAACTACCTTGAGGATATGGATGAAGATAATTTTAGAAAGAGGTTCCGAATTTCCAAGTCAACATGTAAATATATCCTTAGCAGGATTAGCAAACAACTATTATCTAAAACGGAAAGGTGAGAAATAGCATAATTCAGTGATAATGTGGTTAATATTTTTTTTAAAGAAATTTTGCATTATCACCAGAAACCAAACTTTTGTTAGCTCTGCGTTTTTACGCTAGTGGTAGTTTTTTAATAACTGTGGCCGATTTTTGTGGACTGAGTATATCATCAGCAGGTCGAGCAGTTAAAGATGCTTCACAAGCAATTGCTTCACTATCTAGCGAATTTATTAAATTCGATGCTATGCAAAAAAATATTAATGAGTTTTATAAAACTGCAAAATTTCCGAAAGTAATTGGTGCGATCGATTGTACTCACGTTCGCATACAATCTCCTGGTGGTGATAATGCAGAACTTTTTCGAAATCGAAAAGGATATTTTTCCATTAACGTTCAGGCTGTGTGCAACAATGAACTTATTTTTCAAGACATTGTATCAAGGTGGCCCGGATCTTCCCATGATAGCACAATATTTAATAACAGCCGTTTAAAATTTAGACTTGAGAATAAAGAATTTAAAAACACCTATATTTTGGGTGATAGTGGTTACAAGGTATGTGACTATATGATGACACCACTGCTTAACCCTATAACAAATTGTGAAAAGTTGTATAACGAGTCACAAATAAGAACTCGTAACGTTATTGAAAGATGTTTTGGAGTATGGAAACGTCGATTTCCAAATTTATCAATGGGGATGCGAATAGCTGTTAACACTGCAATGACTGTTATCGTTGCCTGTGCGGTACTTCACAATAGAAGTACTCAACGAAAAGAACCCCTTCCTCTTGAAGAACATCCCGACATTAGTAATGAAATTATTGAAAATGATAACGAAGTTCATGAAAATGCAAATAATAGAAATTCAAATGCCAGAACCGTTTTAATAAACAGTTATTTTGCAAGGTAGTAGTATTTTTTTGATATATTTTGGTCTAATAAAACTTATATTACAAATTTTATTTGAGTTTATAAATCATTTATTGCGAATATTTAATTAACAAATTCACAATGTAAATAAAAATATACAAATGATCAGATGCGTTGTTTTTTCTCTTTTATTTCATTTTGGATAAGTTCATTTTTTAATCTTATTGATGTAATTTCGTTTTGATATTTTTCCATTTCGAGCTTGTGCTTTTCAGCAGCTCTGGCATTTTCATCCCTATAAAAATCCTGCTGTATCTTTATTAGTTTTATTTTTTCATCTTCTAATTTGGTTTTTCGTTGATTAAACTTTTTTGTATTAAGTTTACTTGAAACCTTTTCCTTTAATATTGTAGGGTTCCATTTAGACGATGATGGATACATTTCTTTATCCACCTCCTCGTCGATCTCTATTAAATTTACGAAATCCTAAAAATAATTTAATATTAGCATTGTTAAACTGTAAAATCTTTTATTTTACCTCTTGAATGAAATCATTAATATCATCAGTTTTAGATTGTAATTCTTGTATGGAATCATTAACATCTTCAGTTTTTGATTCAAGTTCAGTATTAAATCCTAAAATTTAATTGAAAACAATTAGAATCGCTTACGTAGCTTACATAAAAAAGAGGCGACAAAACTGACTATAGAATATAATATAGACTAGACTATAGACTAGACTATAGATTAGACTATAGACTAGACTATAGAATATAATATAGACTAGACTATAGACTAAACTATAGACTAGACTATAGATTAGACTATAGATTAGACTATAGACTAGACTATAGAATAGAATATAGACTAGACTATAGACTAGACTAGTCTATAGACTAGACTATAGATTAGACTATAGACTAGACTATAGACTAGACTATAGACTAGACTGTAGACTAGACTATAGACTAGACTATAGACTAGACTATAGACTAGACTATAGACTAGAGTAAAGAATAGAGTATAGACTAGACTATAGACTAGACTATAGACTAGACTATAGACTAGACTATAGACTAGACTATAGACTAGACTATAGACTAGACTATAGACTAGACTATAGACTAGACTATAGACTAGACTATAGACTAGACTATAGACTAGACTATAGATTAGACTATAGACTAGACTATAGACTAGACTATAGACTAGACTATAGACTAGACTATAGATTAGACTATAGACTAGATTAGACTATAGACTAGACTATAGACTAGACTATAGACTAGACTATAGATTAGACTATAGACTAGATTATAGACTAGACTATAGACTAGACTAAAGATTAGACTATAGTCTAGTCTATAGTCTAGTCTATAGTCTAGTCTATAGTCTAGTCTATAGTCTAGTCTATAGTCTAGTCTATAGTCTAGTCTATAGTCTAGTCTATAGTCTAGTCTATAGTCTAGTCTATAGTCTAGTCTATAGTCTAGTCTATAGTCTAGTCTATAGTCTAGTCTATAGTCTAGTCTATAGTCTAGTCTATAGTCTAGTCTATAGTCTAGTCTATAGTCTAGTCTATAGTCTAGTCTATAGAATATAGACTAGACTATAGACTAGACTAGTCTATAGACTAGACTATAGACTAGACTAGTCTATAGACTAGACTATAGATTAGACTATAGACTAGACTATAGACTAGACTATAGACTAGACTGTAGACTAGACTATAGACTAGACTATAGACTAGACTATAGACTAGACTGTAGACTAGACTAAAGACTAGACTATAGACTAGACTATAGAAAGACCATAGACTAGACTATAGACTAGACTATAGACTAGACTATAGACTGGACTATAGACTAGACTATAGACTAGACTATAGACTAGAGTAAAGAATAGACTATAGACTAGACTATAGACTAGAATAAAGAATAGACTATAGACTAGACTATAGACTAGACTATAGACTAGACTATAGACTAAACTATAGACTAGACTATAGACTAGACTATAGACTAGACTATAGACTAGACTATAGACTAGACTATACACTAGACTATAGACTAGACTATAGACTAGACTATAGACTAGACTATAGACTAGACTATAGACTAGACTATAGACTAGACTATAGACTAGACTATAGACTAGACTAGACTAGACTATAGACTAGACTATAGACTAGACTATAGACTAGACTATAGACTAGACTATAGACTAGACTATAGACTAGACTATAGACTAGACTATAGACTAGACTATAGACTAGACTATAGACTAGACTATAGACTAGACTATAGACTAGACTATAGACTAGACTATAGACTAGACTATAGACTAGACTATAGACTAGACTATAGACTAGACTATAGACTAGACTATAGACTAGACTATAGACTAGACTATAGACTAGACTATAGACTAGACTATAGACTAGACTATAGACTAGACTATAGACTAGACTATAGACTAGACTATAGACTAGACTATAGACTAGACTATAGACTAGACTATAGACTAGACTATAGACTAGACTATAGACTAGACTATAGACTAGACTATAGACTAGACTATAGACTAGACTATAGACTAGACTATAGACTAGACTATAGACTAGACTATAGACTAGACTATAGACTAGACTATAGACTAGACTATAGACTAGACTATAGACTAGACTATAGACTAGACTATAGACTAGACTATAGACTAGACTATAGACTAGACTATAGAATAGAATATAGACTAGACTATAGACTAGACTAGTCTATAGACTAGACTATAGACTAGACTATAGACTAGACTGTAGACTAGACTATAGACTAGACTATAGACTAGACTATAGACTAGACTGTAGACTAGACTAAAGACTAGACTATAGACTAGACTATAGACTAGACTAGACTATAGACTAGACTATAGACTAGACTATAGACTAGACTATAGACTAGACTATAGACTAGACTATAGACTAGACTATAGACTGGACTATAGACTAGACTATAGACTAGACTATAGACTAGAGTAAAGAATAGACTATAGACTCGACTATAGACTAGACTATAGACTAGACTATAGACTAGACTATAGACTAGACTATAGACTAGACTATAGACTAGACTATAGACTAGACTATAGACTAGACTATAGACTAGACTATAGACTAGACTATAGACTAGACTATAGACTAGACTATAGACTAGACTATAGACTAGACTAGACTAGACTAGACTAGACTATAGACTCGACTATAGACTAGACTATAGACTAGACTATAGACTAGACTATAGACTAGACTATAGACTAGACTATAGACTAGACTATAGACTAGACTAGACTAGACTATAGACTCGACTATAGACTAGACTATAGACTAGACTAAAGACTAGACTATAGACTAGACTGCAGACTAGATTATACACAACTATACTATGGACAAATTTATGTATTAGTCTATTGATTATTTGACAAAAGATTACAAGTTAGATTAAGTGCTGAAAAGTACTGAAATATAGTACTGCGGTATTTTTCGAAATCATATTGTAAAGTGATGTGACAATTGATCGCTTTTGCCACAGCCTCATACAAGGACCCATTCACAAAATGCTTTAAATGAAATAATTGACTTTAAATGTCAGTATCACATTAAAATTAGTTTGAAAGAAGTTTTACAGGAATACAGATCCATCTAGAAAATTTGATTTGTCATGAAACTTACATTAACTTTGCACCACTGCAAAATTTTTTTGCAGGGTATGTACATACTCATTTATTGATTAATAAAAATTCCAATTAAAAAACTAGCCAAAATTGGCACTCAATTAACCGGGAAAATCGATTATACAGAATGATTCCGGGGGATTAACATCAGATTAAATTTATTTTTAGATTAACTAATCTAATTATTAATTGGCATTTGATTGCCAACTCAAAAACCCGATCTAAGTTCAAAATTGGAAGATGTCGTAAGTTGTCAACAAATGAAAGAAAAATGGCTCTTTTAATGAATCCTTGTTATTTAAAGCTTCTTTTAACAGCTTTATAATTTTTCAAAGAAAAATTCCAATTTTTGAACATCTTTATGAAAATATCTCTGTTTTCATGCAGATGCATAAAAAATGTCGTCCTATTTGAGATACAAAAACTGCTTCAAATTAACGTGCATATATATATATATATATATATATGTATATATATATATATATATATATATATATATATATATATATATATATATATATATATATATATATATATATATATATATATATATATATATATATATATATATATATATATATATATATATATATATATATATATATATATATATATATATATATATATATAAAAAATATATATATAAATTCCTTTAAGGCCCATAATCTCAATATCCGATTATTTCTCCAATTAACTAACCGGCGCATTAATTATTCGTTGCGATATACTGTCGGTTATATATGTTGAATTTCTCATACAAAAATTACATTTAAATTTTAACAGTCACTTATGTAAGGTAACACTATAGAAAATTGAAGTTTTTACAATTTAAAAATAAAAATAATTTTCGAGAAGAAATTAATTTAAAAATATATGAACAATGTCACAAAACAATGAAAAACGACAAAGAGGTAAAAATTTCTCATTGAATGAGGAATATTTGCTAGTTGACCTAGTGGAGATACACAAATCCGTACTGGAAAATAAAAAGTCAGATGCAGTAACTTGGAGACAAAAAAATGAAACTTGGGAGAAACTTGCTTCAGAATTTGCAAGTCAGTCTGGGGTACAAAGAACGTGGAAAGCGCTACGCGACAAGTACGAAAATTTAAAAAGAAAGTCTAAAGTGGAAATAGCTACCGAAAAGCGTGAAACCTATCGAACAGGCGGGGGACCTACTGCTACGTCCATAGTCTAGTCTATAGTCCAGTCTATAGTCTAGTCTATAGTCTAGTCTATAGTCTAGTCTATAGTCTAGACTATAGACTAGACTATAGACTAGACTATAGACTAGACTATAGACTGGACTATAGACTAGACTATAGACTAGAGTAAAGAATAGACTATAGACTAGACTATAGACTAGACTATAGACTAGACTATAGACTAGATTATAGACTAGACTATAGACTAGACTATAGACTCGACTATAGACTAGACTAAAGACTAGACTATAGGCTAGACTGTAGACTAGACTATAGACTAGACTATAGACTAGACTATAGACTAGACTGTAGACTAGACTAAAGACTAGACTATAGACTAGACTATAGAAAGACCATAGACTAGACTATAGACTAGACTATAGACTAGACTATAGACTAGACTATAGACTAGACTATAGACTAGACTATAGACTAGACTATAGACTCGACTATAGACTAGACTATAGACTAGACTATAGACTCGACTATAGACTAGACTATAGACTAGACTATAGACTCGACTATAGACTAGACTAAAGACTAGACTATAGACTAGACTAAAGACTAGACTATAGACTAGACTATAGACTAGACTATAGACTAGACTATAGACTAGACTATAGACTAGACTATAGACTAGACTATAGAATAGAATATAGACTAGACTATAGACTAGTCTATAGACTAGACTATAGATTAGACTATAGACTAGACTATAGACTAGACTATAGACTAGACTGTAGACTAGACTATAGACTAGACTATAGACTAGACTATAGACTAGACTGTAGACTAGACTAAAGACTAGACTATAGACTAGACTATAGAAAGACCATAGACTAGACTATAGACTAGACTATAGACTAGACTATAGACTAGACTATAGACTAGACTATAGACTAGACTATAGACTAGACTATAGACTAGACTATAGACTAGACTATAGACTAGACTATAGACTAGACTATAGACTAGACTATAGACTGGACTATAGACTAGACTATAGACTAGACTATAGACTAGAGTAAAGAATAGACTATAGACTCGACTATAGACTAGACTATAGACTAGACTATAGACTAGACTATAGACTAGACTATAGACTAGACTATAGACTAGACTATAGACTAGACTATAGACTAGACTATAGACTAGACTATAGACTAGACTATAGACTAGACTATAGACTAGACTGTAGACTAGACTATAGACTAGACTATAGACTAGACTATAGACTAGACTATAGACTAGACTATAGACTAAGACTATAGACTAGACTATAGACTAGACTATAGACTAGACTATAGACTAGACTATAGACTAGACTATAGACTAGACTATAGACTAGACTATAGACTAGACTATAGACTAGACTATAGACTAGACTATAGACTAGACTATAGACTAGACTATAGACTAGACTATAGACTAGACTATAGACTCGACTATAGACTAGACTATAGACTAGACTATAGACTCGACTATAGACTAGACTAAAGACTCGACTATAGACTAGACTAAAGACTAGACTATAGACTAGACTAAAGACTAGACTATAGACTAGACTGCAGACTAGATTATACACAACTATACTATGGACAAATTTATGTATTAGTCTATTGATTATTTGACAAAAGATTACAAGTTAGATTAAGTGCTGAAAAGTACTGAAATATAGTACTGCGGTATTTTTCGAAATCATATTGTAAAGTGATGTGACAATTGATCGCTTTGCCACAGCCTCATACAAGGACCCATTCACAAAATGCTTTAAATGAAATAATTGACTTTAAATGTCAGTATCACATTAAAATTAGTTTGAAAGAAGTTTTACAGGAATACAGATCCATCTAGAAAATTATATTTGGATCGGTCGATATCTGACTTTAGCTGGTTTAATTTGTCATTAAAGGAATTAAGATAAAATCACATACATATAATAATCATACCATTACCATCGTTGTCGTATGGATGGATTACACAAGCCAGTAGCAGATTCCCCAATAAGACAAGAAATTTTTTCGGATATATTTGAAACTATGGACGTAGCAGTAGGTCCCCCGCCTGTTCGATAGGTTTCACGCTTTTCGGTAGCTATTTCCACTTTAGACTTTCTTTTTAAATTTTCGTACTTGTCGCGTAGCGCTTTCCACGTTCTTTGTACCCCAGACTGACTTGCAAATTCTGAAGCAAGTTTCTCCCAAGTTTCATTTTTTTGTCTCCAAGTTACTGCATCTGACTTTTTATTTTCCAGTACGGATTTGTGTATCTCCACTAGGTCAACTAGAAAATATTCCTCATTCAATGAGAAATTTTTACCTCTTTGTCGTTTTTCATTGTTTTGTGACATTGTTCATATATTTTTAAATTAATTTCTTCTCGAAAATTATTTTTATTTTTAAATTGTAAAAACTTCAATTTTCTATAGTGTTACCTTACATAAGTGACTGTTAAAATTTAAATGTAATTTTTGTATGAGAAATTCAAAATATATAACCGACAGTATATCGCAACGAATAATTAATGCGCCGGTTAGTTAATTGGAGAAATAATCGGATATTGAGATTATGGGCCTTAAAGGAATTTATATATATATTTTATATATATATATATATATATATATATATATATATATATATATATATATATATATATATATATATATATATAAAATATATATATAAATTCCTTATATATACATATATGTACATATATATATATATAATATATATATGTACGTTAATTTGAAGCAGTTTTTGTATCTCAAATAGGACGACATTTTTTATGCATCTGCATGAAAACAGAGATATTTTCATAAAGATGTTCAAAAATTGGAATTTTTCTTTGAAAAATTCTAAAGCTGTTAAAAGAAGCTTTAAATAACAAGGATTCATTAAAAGAGCCATTTTTCTTTCATTTGTTGACAACTTACGACATCTTCCAATTTTGAACTTAGATCGGGTTTTTGAGTTGGCAATCAAATGCCAATTAATAATTAGATTAGTTAATCTAAAAATAAATTTAATCTGATGTTAATCCCCCGGAATCATTCTGTATAATCGATTTTCCCGGTTAATTGAGTGCCAATTTTGGCTAGTTTTTTAATTGAAATTTTTATTAATCAATAAATGAATATGTACATACCCTGCAAAAAAATTTTGCAGTGGTGCAAAGTTAATGTAAGTTTCATGACTTCTTTAATAACAGTGCTAATCCAACTCATTCTAAATGCCTTTCTAAGTTGAACCTATTCCGCAATTAAAAAAGTTCCTTTTAAACTTTAAAAATTTATTCAGATTGTCAATTTAATCAAATGAAATTTATGTGTTATTAGAAATATTTTTGATTATTAATTTTATTTTATATATGTATATTTCCATATTTGTTATAATATTACAAATATTTAAAATATCTTCCAAAAATACATACAAAACAAATAGCTGGAACCAATGAAACATCGTTTTCGAATCATCGATTGGTTCGATTATTCGAAATTCTCGCATAAACACATGATCTCCAATGACACGCTAATGTTAAAATCATGCAAGTTTCACCTAAATCGAACCACTTAGTCATCACTTGCACCTCTGATTAAACAGCATCTTTGTCATGTAACTTTTGCTGGGTATTTATATAAAAACTAAATAATTCAAGGATTTTATATTCATACATGTTTGTCAGAAAACAGTAAAGAGTGGATAAGAATTTCATGTTAAGTAATTTCTAAAAATAATCATGTAATATTGTTGGTCTCTTATTTTTCAATTTTGTATTTTCGTTTCTATTTGTTCTAATTGTGCATGGTTGTTCAAAAATAATAGAATTTTGCTTATAATCACGGATAACAAAGGTAATCACGGTTAAACGATGCAGAAAAATTTAAGTCAATCCAAAATAAAATTAAGTCGATGGTAAAAAAAATATTTTTCCATTCTGGATAATATGTTGCCGGATAATCGAATCACGGATAATCAAGGTCCTACGTATATACAAAAGTTATAAAAATATAGTGGGATATTTGGTATAGTACTACAGGGTATTTTTTTGAGTGTATTTATTATAGTTCGCTTTTGTTTATTTTGGCCGACTACCCTTATCTCTTTTTGTTTTAAGTTTTGTTATCCTACTAATGCTTCTTGTTTCATTTACTTTGTTATGTTACTCTATATGTTTGTATAGTATGCTTTAAGCTAACGGTTTTCTATTTTTTGTAAATTTGTATTTTTTATATAGACTTTACTCTTATTGAATATATTTGTCTCTTTCACTCTTAAGCTGATAAGGTATATGTATTCGTTTAAAATACGTTAAGTTTTAGTTGTTAAGTGAACATTTTTGTAAATCATGATCATTCTGAATAAAACTTGAAACTTGAAGCAAAACGTTGTGTTTTCCTGACGCTTACAAATCAGAAGTGGGATCGAGAAAAAGGAAAATTTTTGAGGTATGTACCTCAAGGAAAAGCGAATTATTCTAAGTGAAAATAAATATATAGAGACAAAATTTGCACATTGGTTAATTTATAATGGATAGTGTGTGTGGAACAGGATATACAACTTCCCAGTTACGTCATTGGCTGCAACAGCTTGGTCTTCCATCAACCGGTACTAAAAGCACACTGTTGATTCGCTTGAACGAAGTACCGGCTGATAAAAGAGGCGAATGTCCTATGGAAGCAGATGAACCCCCAGGTGATAATGATTGTGTGGAGGTGCAAGATGAGACTCGTCCGGATAATAATGATCGTAATACCAGTGAAAATGAGTGTGGAAAGGAAAATGATAGAATGCAACAAAATGAGGTTAATGATAGAGTAGTTATATAGAGACAAAATTTGCACATTGGTTAATTTATAATGGATAGTGTGTGTGGAACAGGATATACAACTTCCCAGTTGCGTCATTGGCTGCAACAGCTTGGTCTTCCATCAACCGGTACTAAAAGCACACTGTTGATTCGCTTGAACGAAGTACCGGCTGATAAAAGAGGCGAATGTCCTATGGAAGCAGATGAACCCCCAGGTGATAATGATTGTGTGGAGGTGCAAGATGAGAGTCGTCCGGATAATAATGATCGTAATACCAGTGAAAATGAGTGTGGAAAGGAAAATGATAGAATGCAACAAAATGAGGTTAATGATAGAGTAGTTACCGGAAACGTTGAAATGCGTAATTTTGTGAGTGATCTGTTGAGAAAAGAACTGGATTTAATAAAGAGAGAAAAGGAGTTTTGAAATTGATCGTGGAGTCAGAGAAAAAACGTCAAACGGTTGAAAGGGCAGAAGATGCAGAGAAGTACATAGCTGAAGGAGAATTGCCCACAACTAGTAAAGCCATAAAAAATGAGATGAAAGTGTCATTCAATATCTTGAAGGAAATTATTCCAGAATATGATGATGCAATGCTTCCATAAATGTGGATTGATCAATTTGAAAATATTACCAAGGCGTACAATGCGGATGAATGTACGATTAAAACTTTATTGATGTGTAAATTAAAGGGAAAAGCCCAAATATGGTTGCACTTAAAACCAAATTTTGTGAATGAAAGTGCAGAAAATATTCTGGAGCATTTGAAGAAAAATTTCTGTACTAAGGAGAACAAATTAATGATGCGACAAAAATTTGAAGCACGCAAATGGAAATATGAGGAGCACTTTATTGATTATTATAACGAGAAGTTTATACTGTCCGGTAAAATTGGCATTGAGGATGATGAGCTCATTGACCAAATTATTGAGGGTATCCCTGATTATCAATTGAGAATACAAGCTAGTTTGCAATGTTATACGAGTAAGACGCAGCTCCTACAGGCTTTTTCAAAAATCGAGCTGAAACAACCAAAACAATTCCGTCGAAAGGGTGACCAGTCATACGAAGAGTAGGATAATAAGTTTAGATGCTACAATTGCAATTCGATTGGGCATTGTGCTGCAGATTGTCAAAAGCCGAAGCGACAAATGGGAGCTTGTTACGGATGTAACAGTATGAACCACCGTGTTGCTGATTGCACCGAGAGAAAGAAAGCTGTACAACATGTAGCTGAGGATGAATATGTAAGGTATTTGATTCTGATTTGATTCTGATTTTAAATGTAAATTTTCTTTAGAATGCTTAATGGATATTCGGGTAGTGCGGTCAGTTTTGTCAGAAGGTCTAGTATTAAGAAATTTATGAATTTGGATAATCTTTTATGTTCTCGTGGAATTTTTTTGGAATAAATGGATCTAAATTGAATGTTTATGGGGGATTTAAGTGTTATGTAATGGTAGGGAACAGGATTATAGATTTTGAGATGCTTGTGGTGTCTGATGAGACGACATTGTCGAATGTATATTGGGCAGGGATTTCCCGCGAAAAGCCGGTTTTGGACTGGTGACTTATCCCGAGCGTATAGACTCGGACATTGATGAGGATTTTGGGAGGGATATTTTGTCTATTGATATTGGGGTGAATAGTGCTACGGAGTTGATTGTAGGAGATGCTATTGGGATTGATGATGGAATTAAATTGGATCGGTTATTTCCTGATTATTATTTGGAACCTGCACGTCAGTCTGAACCTAGGGTGTATAACGAAATTAAATTGAAGTTGACTAATGAAAATTGTTTTAATTGTGCGCCTAGAAGATTATCTTATACTGAGAAAATGGAGTTACAGGGATTGTTGGATGAGTATTTGGATAAAGGGTACATAAGGCCGAGTGAATCGGAGTATGCTTCACCAATAGATTTAGTGAGAAAGAAGACGGGAGATTTGAGAATGTGCGTGGACTATAGGACTTTGAATAAGGTAACTATGAAGGACAATTACCCAATCCCCCTTATTGATGATTTGTTGGATAGACTTTCAGGATGCAAATTTTTCACTAAGCTGGATTTGAAGAATGGATTCTTTCATGTGTTTGTTCATCCCCATTCGATAAAGTATACTTCATTTGTGACTCCGTTAGGCCAGTTTGAATTTTTGAGAATGCCGTTTGGTTTGAAAAATGTGCCGTTGGTATTTCAAAGATTGGTGAACAAGATTTTTTCCGATATGATTAGGGATGGTAAGGTGGTAATTTATTTGGATGATATTATGATTGCGACGGCTGATAAGGATAAGCATTTCGAAATTTTGAAGGAAGTGTTTATTAGATTGGCTGATATTAATTTGGAATTGCGGACGGACAAGTGCGAATTTTTTCAGACCTCGGTTAAATATTTGGGCTATACTATTGATGGGCATGGTATTAGGGCTGATGATAAAGGGTTGAGGACAATTAGAGATTTTCCGTTACCAGATAATCGACATTCGTTGCAAAGTTTCCTGGGTTTATGTTCCTACTTTCGCAGATTTGTTAAGGATTTTTCTTTGTTGGCTAAACCTTTATATTACTTGATGAAAAAGGATACGAAATTTGTTTTTGGGAAAATGTAATTGGAGGCTTTTGAATTACTGAAGGCAAACTTATTGAATCACCTGCGTTGGCACTTTATGATCCAAGGGACGAAATCGAACTTCATTGTGATGCAAGTTTTATTGGGTTTGGGGCCGTTTTACTACAGAAAAAGGTAAGCTCCACCCTGCATTTTAGTTTTCGAAGAGAACTACGGAGACTGAATCAAAGTATCACAGCTTCGAACTGGAAACATTGGCGATTATTTACGTACTGAAGCGGTTTCGGATATATTTAATGGGAAGGAAGTTTAAAATTGTTACGGACTGTAATTCACTGACGATGACTCTGAACAAGAAGGAATTAAATCCGAGAATTGCGAGGTGGGCTTTGGAACTTCAGAATTTTGAGTATGAACTGGAACATAGAATGGGCAATAGAATGCAACATGTTGGCGCGCTGAGCAGATGTACTAATATACTGGTAATAGAGTCGAATACGTTTGAGGAGAATTTAATTATATGCCAAAATAGGGACCAAAAATTGAGAGAATTGAGACATAAGCTGGAGAAGAGTGAGCATCATTTTTATGAAATGCGTAATGGGGTGTTGTATAGGAAGGACATCAACGGTAATCTATTGTTTTATGTTCCTGGGGAGATGGAGGATCATATTTTATATAAATATCATGATGAAATGGGCCACGTCGGGACTGATAAGATGACTGAACTTATTTTGAGGAGTTACTGGTTTCCGAAAGTAAGGGCAAAGGCTAGGGGACATGTGGATAATTGTATGGACTGCATAGTGTATTCTTCTATGCATGGTAAGGGGGAAGGATTTTTACATAGTATACCGAAGTCTGGAAAACCATTTGATGTAGTACATATTGATCACTATGGACCAGTGGATAATGGTAGGTCAATGAAACGATAGTGGCTCTGAGGGATTATTTCAAATCTTATAGTCGTCCTAGATGCATAATAAGAGATCGCGTGGCCTGTTTTACTTCATAGGAGTTCGCAGATTTCCTGAAGGATTGCAACGTTGAACATGTTTTCATCGCTACGGGATCACCTCAGGCGAACGGTCAAGTAGAGAGAGTAAATAGATCGATTGGACCTATGTTGGCGAAACTAGTGGATCCGGGAAAGGGGATATTTTGGGATACAGTGCTGGAACGTGTTGAGTATACTCTTAATAATACTGTACATAGGTCGATAGGGCAACATCCGAGTGTTATGTTGTTTGGAGTAGGACAACGCGGGAAAGTAGTGGATTTATTAGGTGAATGTTTGGTTGATGTGAGTGACAGCAGAAAACAGGATGATCTTAGTACGATAAGGTTGAGGGCGGCCGAAAGGCAGAAGGAATCACAATTGTATAATGAGACTTATGTCGATAAACGGAGAAAACCTACAACATTGTATAGGGATGGTGATTATGTTATGGTGAAGAACTTCGATTCAACGGCGGGTGTATCGCGTAAATTGATTCCGAATTATAAGGGTCTTTATAGGATATGGAAGGTCTTGAGGAATGATCGTTATCTTCTTGAGGACGCAGAAGAGTTCCAACAATCTCGTACACCACACAAGGGCGTTTGGGCGGTGGCTAATATACGGCCATGGTTTGGAGGACGTGCAGATTCTAATGGATTATGTGAGATCAGGGGATCTCATGGTCAGGATGGCCGAGTTATAGTGGGATATTTGGGTATTTTTTTGAGTGTATTTATTATAGTTTGCTTTTGTTTATTTTGGCCGACTACCCTTATCTCTTTTTGTTTTAAGTTTTGTTATTCTACTAATGCTTCTTGTTTCATTTACTTTGTTATGTTACTCTAGATGTTTGTATTGTATGCTTTAAGCTAACGGTTTTCTATTTTTTGTAAATTTGTATTTGTTTATATATACTTTACTCTTATTGAATATATTTGTCTCTTTCACTCTTAAGCTGATAGAGTATATGTATTCGTTTAAAATACGTTAAGTTTTAGTTGTTAAGTGAACATTTTTGTAAATCATGATCATTCTGAATAAAACTTGAAAGCGAAACGTTGTGTTTTCCTGACGCTTACAAAAATAAAAATAGTTGTAAAGAATATTAATAAAATATATATCGTTGGAAAGCTAAGATATTTGTGCAATTTTAATGATATGACACTATTTGTCATCAAAAAAGGACTCTAAAGTCAATAAATTTTAGTAAGATGAAAAATGTTGATTACAGATAGGTTTAGTAAAAAAAAAATTATTAAAAATCAGAATTTTGGAAAAATGTATTTTTGTTTTGTGTTTCTGATAACCAAGTATATGTCTTAAATTGAAGAAAAATATTTTTGTAAAATACTCTTGCCTAAGATTGTTACATAGCTATGAAATTTCCTTAACAAAATTTAAAAATTTTCTAATTTTGATGGATGATATAACAAAAGTATGTATGTTGAAACCAATATTTAATTGTTTTTTTTATATATATTAATCAATGAATTATTATTAAAATTAGTATTAAGTTATGAATTGTATTTTGAATTTGAATTAAAGCATTATTAGTAGATTAAGTTTAATTGTATTAACTGAATTGTAAAATTGAATTATACAAAATTAAGTACTATTTGAATTTTATATATTAGTAAATTAATGGTTAGTATCTAATATAAAATGAATTGAAAATAAGTACTACCTTAATATAATTAATGTAAAATATAATGATCATTAACTAAAAGATGTTAATAATTAAGTAGATAACAAATAATGTTGCTAACGGTTTTTTTAAGAAGATAAAAGATTTCCAACCAACTGTTCGGGTTTTGGAAAAGAAGTTAGGTGTAATTATAAAAATAGAATTTGTAATCTGTCACTTCTTGCTTGGCAACAGAACTATTCAGTTCATTTCATCCACAACAACCCAATAAACTTGAAACATTTATAACGTTTTTAGAAAAAAATAACTTTTAAACTCTTTTCCTCAAATTGGTAAATACAAAATCACACATACAACAAGGTAAAGTAAAAAGAAAAAAAGGGAACACATACTCCTCTAAACCATAAATATATATTTGTCTAATAACAATATCTCTTATTTCCCTCATAATTAACTCCAATAATTAAAATCACTTTCTGAGTGATTAAAATTGTTCATTTTCTCCCAAAAAACCAAGGGTTCCTCATCCTCAAAAGGAGAAAATTTATTAATAATTTGTTTTATCTTTCATACAAATCATTTCATGGTCCTTCGAAGAAACTGATCTGGTCACCTCAATACACAAGTCAAGAGAGAAGATTAAAAACAACCACCAAAATCAACTCGATCAACATAATGAGGTAATAAAAAAGAATTCTCACACTCAATTAGTTCAAATTACATGTTGATGCTATAAGCATTAAACAAAGAAAAATAAGAAAAAAAGAAAGACAGGAAGAGTAAGTAAAAGTGAAAAAAAGCCGTCGGCATTGAAAAATCAAACAAAAAAAAAAAAAAAAAATGAAAAATTAATAAAAGTAAAAAAGAAAAAAATGAAAAATTAAAAGTGAAAAAGCCGTCGGCATTGTGAAAAAAAAAATGATAAAATATAAAGTTTAAGGTAAAAATTATAATTGAAAATTAAAAAAAAAATAAATTCAAATGAAGAAAAAAGTGCCGCTATAAGAAAAAAAAAAAATCAGAAAATACATATATAAGAAAGATCCGCTATAAAAAAAAAAAAAAAAAAAATCAGAAAAAATAAGAAAATACATAAAAAAAAGTGCCGCTATTTTTAAAGTGTTATATATAAAAGTATATAAAAGGAAAAAAAATGTTAAAATACATAAAATAAAAAAGATCCGCTATAGAAAAAAAATCAGAAAAAATCAGAAAATACATAAAAAAAAAAAGTGCCGCTATAGAAAAAATTAAGAAAAAAGTGCCGCTATTTTTAAAGATTTATATATAGAAAGAAAAAATGTTAAAATACATAAAAAAAAGTGCCGCTATTTTTAAAGTTTTATATATAAAAGTATATAAAAGGAAAAAATGTTAAAATACATAAAAAAAGTGCCGCTATAAAACAAAAAAAAAAATATATATAAGAAAAGTATATATATATATTGAAAATTAATAAGCTTACATGAATATTAAAAGAAAAAAATTATTTTATGAATACCCTAATTGTGTTATTACAAGCAAATAAAGTGTACATACATGCATACATATATACGTACATATTAAATGTGGAAAAAATTAAATGTGAAAAAATTAAGAAAAAATAAAATAAAGCAAAAAGAAAATTACAAATAAAATCAAACGGGAAAAAAAGAGTTCAATTTAAAAACAGAAATAAGAGAATTTCTGTATCTCTCCCACTCATTCATCAAGAGAGCAAACATCACTCATTCATCAAGAGAGCACATCAAGGGCATATCAGTAAGAGAACATCTCAACAACAAGAAGGAAGGAAGAACAAAAGCAAGTACACTCAAACGAAGTAAGAGAAAGCAATTCATCAAATCTAAAGTGAGTAATTTTTACATTATTTTTACACTCGAATATTTACTGTGAGTAATTAATTTGCGAAAAAAAAAGTGTTAATAAAGAAAAATATATTGTAAACTATTCTAAATTGAAAAAGTGGTACAAATAAATAAAATTTTATTAAAAATAAATGTGCTTTAAAATATTTATACGGTTTTTGGAAAAAAAAAGCTAGTGAAAAGTGAAGACTTGAATATAACCAAGAGTTTTTAAAATTTTCATAAAAAAAAAAAAAAAACTACATTTAGTGATGCTAAAAAGTTCTTTCATTATCTCTCTTACATGTTGAACTGATTGTAACACATTTTGAAAAAAAAAAAAATGAAATAATCCCAACAAACAATTAAATTGAAAAAAAAAAAAAAAAACTACATTTAGTGATGCTAAAATTTTATCGTGATTGCATGCAATTTTTATATATTTAAAAAAAAAAAAATTATTTAATGTAAATAAGATAAAAAATCGTTATTTTGAACCATTCATACGATCATTAAAGATTATAAACATAAATCCAATACATTTATATTTCTTTTAATTGTTTGCTGGGTAATGAGAAAATAATAAAAATAAAAAACGGTACCTTTGTTATATTCAAGTCTTGTCAAAGAGAATTAAAGTAAACAAGTATAGGGTTTGCAGTTTCAGTTTACAATTAGGGTTCGCAATTCCGGTTTACAATATCTCTTATTCTCGATTATTTATTAACGAAATTCCCAAAAATAGAAAACAGAATTATAAAAACTTCGAAATTTGAAAAATAATTAAAAGAATAAAAGTGTATGTGTAATAACGTTTGTGGTGTTTATTCTGCCTGATAAGTAGAATAAAATTAAAAAGTATATGTATTTAAAAGTTAAAGTCAAAATTTAACTAAGAATACATACTACAGCCACTAAAAACACAAATAACAAAAGAATACGGAAAACATTTTTGTTAATAAAAATTAATATACTGTTGTAAAATATTAAACGTTTATAACCCTATGATCATTCGTGCGTTTGTGGTGTTTATTCTGCCTAATAAGTAGAACAAAATTAAAAAGTATATGTATTTAATACATATTACAGCCACACAAAACATAAACTTTAATAACTTACAATATTCGCCGGTAAAAACAAAGTGCGTTCTCTTGAGTATTATACAAATAAAAAAAAATTTTAGGAAGTTGTCCCTCTCTTAAATGAAAACTATAAAATATTTTGCTCTTAAATAGAAACATATGGTTAATTTATACAGCATAGGTACATGAATTGTCCTACACCAAATTATAAAGAAAATTTGTTAATTTAAAATAAATTTTTGGAAATATTTGCACAGAAAAAACTTAAATACGATTTTGATTATCAAAATTTTATTTTCAAATATTTATTTATTGAAGTTCAATTTATAACAGTAAATACATATTCAATTCTTGCTTCTAATTGATTTTCAACACGAAAAAAATTAAAT